>NC_090647.1:403674501-404018876 GCF_040937935.1 Hyperolius riggenbachi | reverse complement strand
ATAAACAGCATGAAGCTGGGAACATCAGATTTAGAGAAGGACTTGGGAATACTGGATGATAAGTTAGTAAAACAAAACAAAATACAAAGGAGAGACCGAGAGCCCAATATAGTGCAGTATGTTGAGGTAGATGACCATCAAATGTATAAGGAGTAATACTCACAAACACCGGTTCCCACCAAGGCAACCACTGTATAAGCAAATGGGGGAAAAAACTGTCCTCCCTAAGGTTAAGAAGTTGCTCTCTGTAGCAGGAAAAAGTAGGGGACAAACCCCTCCACCAAGGGTGGATAATACTATGTCATGCAAGTAAGTAAATAGACACCAGTGCAGGATAAAATTCATTAAAAACAGTTTTTTCAAAAAGGGAGGTAAAGATGGACTTACCTCCAGATAGTACGACACTGGCTGTTTAGATTTCAAAAACATCTCTTTGAAATCTAAACATCCAGTGTCCTACTACCTGGAGAAAAGTCCACCTCTACCTCTCTTTTAAACGGTTTTGAATGAATTTCATCCTGCACTGGCAACTCTGTTTACTACCTGCGTGACATGGTTAATAAGTTAAGCAACCCTATTCATTGCCAAGCAACAGCAGTTTATACAAATAAAATTATGTGCTGCATAAAGCAGGGGATAAAAAACCCGATGTCAGTAAACTACTTTGTATAAATCACTTGTGAGGCCACATCTGGAGTATGGGATACAGTTTTGAAAACCCCACTATAGGAAGTGTAGAACCTAAACAAAAAGTAGAGAGACCAGGAGCCCAAGGGTGCAGTATTGTTAGGTATAGGGGGACGAAAGTACATAAGGTTATTTACTCACAAAGGTGAGTTGCAGTTCCTGCAGCCACTGTATAAGCCTGCGGGGAATTCACCGTCCCCGCTCGGTGCTCCAGATCATGCCAGATACTGGACGGTCGCTCTCCTGTAGTTCAATACACTTTCCAGAAAGCTGTAAAGCTATTACCTCCAAAGGAGGTCTGATTGATAGAAGGGTGGGGTGGAGGCGCCCAAATACATTGATGTTAAAACATAACCTGTAAATGAGTGGTAACTGCTTACCTCTCCAGAAGATACAGACACCAGTTCAACTGGAAAATTGACAATGCGTTTCACGGGCCATGGACCGCTTCCTCAGGTCAATACAAAAATGCCTTAGCAGCATTAGTAGAATAGAGGCACCTACACTCTACTCCTGTTGGTCTACACTCAACTTCTTTTGGTCTTCTAATTGCATGGAAGTAGTAAGGCAGTACAATCATTGACCTATGAAAATTGGATGTGTATGCCCCCTTAGAGTTAGGGTGAATTCTATACATGCAATTAAAAAGGGCTTGGAAGCTTTCTTAACTTTGAAGGGCATCCACAGGTATGTCTGCTAGATACAGTACATACTTACCAAGGTGTACTTCTGTTAACAGTGGATGCTAAAATTAGAATGATTGCCCAAATACTGCTTCACGAACAGGGATGGTTAATGAGCTTCAAACAGTTTTGAGTTGATGCAGAATTATGCATTCAAAATTATGCAGCTTCAAAATGGACCAATCAAATCTTAACATAATGGAATTTGACTGGCCTATACTCACAAAGGTGAGTTGCAGTTCCTGCAGCCGCTGTATTAGCTTGCAGGGAATTCACCGTCCCCGCTTGGTGCTCCAGGTCCTACCAGATACTGGACGGTCGCTCTCCAGTAGTTCAATACACTTTCCAGAAAGCTGTAAAGCTATTACCTCCAAAGGAGGTCTGATTGATAGAAGGGTGGGGGTGGAGGCGCCCAAATATATTGATGTTAAAACATAACCTGTAAATGAGTGGTAACTGCTTACCTCTCCAGAAGATACAGACACCAGTTCAACTGGAAAATTGACAATGCGTTTCACGGGCCATGGACTGCTTCCTCAGATCAATACAAAAAATGCCTTAGCAGCATTAGTAGAATAGAGGCACCTACACTGTACTCCTGTTGGACTACACTCAACATCTGTTGGTTTTCTAATTGCATGGAAGTGGTAAGGCAGTACAATCATTGACCTATCAAAATTGGATGTGTTTATGCCCCCTTAGAGTTAGGGTGAATTCTATACATGCAATTAAAAAGGGCTTGGAAGCTTTCTTAACTTTGAAGGGCATCCACAGGTATGTCTGCTAGTTGTAGGAAGAAGACGCCTTGATCAAGGCAGGGAGATGATTTGTTAAGTTGTACTTGATGGACACACCTTTTCTTTCAACCTACATAACTACGTAACTATGGGGTTGATTCATTATGAACTACCGCAGCCACCACTGCGAGTTACTTTAGGGAGCACAAGGTAATTATAACGTGCAGATGCTACGCGCAGTCCTCTCTGTGTACCGTGCGCTCTAAACTTAACATGAAGTAAATGTAATTGCTGTGCGATACCATGTAACGCGATCCCAAAAGTTCATTAGCGCGGCTGCTACTATAGTACTGTAGTAATGGCTGTGTTGGTGGACTTTCGCGGTCGCACTGCACGGTATTGCATGACAATTAGGTTTACCATGTGTAAGTTTAGAGCGCATGTTACACTTGTTACAATTACCTCACGCTCCCCCAAGTAAATCGTAGTGACGGCTGTGGTAGTTATAATGAATCATCCCCTATATGTGAACAATTGTTGGTTTGTATTTTTTTTTGTTTGTGTTTGCGTTTGTTAAGCAACTGCCAAGACAAATTCCTTGTAGGTGCAAACTTACTTGACGAAATAAATTGATTCTGATTTATGTTTTAATGGCTTAGATGCTCCTGTAAAGTTGGATGAGGATTATTGCATTGAGATGAAATTGAACACAAAATACACACTGCTGTCCTCTTAGTAAAGCAATGTGTGATGAGCTTTAGTATTGGCCACAAAAGGTTCACCCCCAAGAAGGAAGAGATAAGAGGGGTCAGGTGGACCACACTATGCTGACAGTTGTGAACTGTTCACTAGCTGGGTAATACCAGCCAGTTGAAAATTTTGATTCTTGGGTCATATGACTTCCCAGTTATTCCCTACATGGAAATTCGGATGGGTAAGCACTGCCTATTGAAATTAATAAGCTGCTTTCAAATTCGAGAGCAGGGAAGAAACTGAGACCTGCAGCAGATTTTCAAACAATGCATCCAAATCCCCATAGCCTTTAATGGCAAGAATAAAATGATTTGGATGCATAATCTCACCACACAAGTGAAAACCCATCCTAACTTGTATTAAATATGGAAATTATATGAGAAATGGCATAGAGTCCTCTATTATTTACCTTTACTAACAACACAAAAAACTCTTTCAATAGGTAAGCGATAATTGTTGATTATTTACCATTTCTGCCATTCTTTCTGCAGGAGTACTGCAAAAGTCTGTAGGCTGTGAGGTATGCTTGGTGTTTTCTGACCCAGTGCCTCCAATAAGGTGAGACTTCACTGCCTTTGCCAGCTTCTGGTTGGCTGCAATCAGTTCTGTAGTGGTGTATGGTTGTGTGCTGGGGTAGTACGTCTGTTGCCTTCCCCACTGCAGAGACACAAGGAGTTCCTCTAACACCCTGTAGAAATAAAAAGCCAGACTGCATTGCAAATGTGTTCATTAGCTGCACTATAACATTAAGTTTTCTAGATACAGTACATACTTACCAAGGTGTACATCTGTTAACAGTGGGTGCTAAAATTAGAATGACTGCCCAGATACTGCTTCACGAACAGGGATGGTTAATGGGCTTCAAATAGTTTCGAGTTGATCCAGAATTATTCAATAAAAATTATGCAGCTTGAAAATGGAGCAATCAAATCTTAACAGGATGGAATTCAACTGGCCTATTTTCAAGCTGCAAAAACTTGAATACAAAATTTGCATCAACCCAAAACAATCTGTGATGGTTGAATTTTTATTATGACAGGTTTCCTACGTAAGTTGGTACTAACATTTTGCTGCAATTGTTGGTGCCAAGTATTTCCCCTTTTATTAAAAGGTACCCAACTAATTAAAATATATTTTGTCATTATCATTTACTGTAACTCTAGTGTCTTTTTGCTTTCCTATCTGCTTTTAGAAATGTCTAGCCAAAGTTTTCTATGTACATGTGCTGCTCTGCTGCAACTACACACTTGCATGAACTCCCATATCCAAACTGGGCATTATGAGACAGGTTTAACAAGAGGCAAGCCGAAACACTATCCATTCCAGTACACAATCATTAACTTTTTTTTACACAAACTCATAAGCACAGTTGCTTTTGTTCCCAAACAGCAATACAAGTGCTTTTGGTACTTAAAATAAGGTCTAGGTTTACAAAAAACTGCAAAAATGTATCTGAAGAGACTCTCAACGGATATAAAAGGCTACCATATGTATTTCCCTTTAAACAATACAATGCCAATTGCCAAGCTTTCCTGATATAGTAGGGGTGTCTCAGCACCCTAGAAAAAAAAGACACAGGAGACAGAAAACAGGAGCCCAATAGCGCAATATGTTTTCAAATACGGGATATCAACAGGTAAGGTAATTGTACTACTCAAAAAGGCAGATTGCAGAGGGGCAACCAACCACAAGAGGTAGGTGGAGATGACAAACCCGACTCCACTCATGATGGTCCAGCCGGACCTGGGTGTAGCCGCTCTCCCTGGTAAAATTGATAGATTACCGCTATGGTTTAAATCATGTGTAGTCCGTCTAGACCCCTCCAACAGGGTGTGTTGAGGGTATGTAAAAGCACAATTTGGGTAAAGAGGCACCCCACTGTGAATAAAATTGGATTAAAAACAAAAGTAAAAAAAAGGGAGGTCGCTTACTTTAATGACGAGATGTTTGTATAGACAAAAATATTTATTTAGCACAGGCAACGCGTTTCACAGGTCTAAGCCAGATTCCTCAGGCCAATAACAGTACCTGTGCTAAATAAATATTTCTTTGTCTATACAAAGATCTCGTCACTGAGGTAAGCCACCTCATTTTTTTCAATTTTACCTTGTTTTTAATTAAATTTTATTCACACTTGGGTGCCTCCTAAATAAAAAAAAAATTCAAATATTAATACTTAAATTTTTTGTGTTGTAAACATTTTCAAATATAAAAAATTACCAAATTAAATTTATGTAGAATCAAAGACAGTTTGTCCATGTAAAAATATCTTCAACAAGTTTTAGTCACCCTGATCCTAATAAATAAGATTCATTTAAATAGCTATAATTCACAGCTCAAGATGCATGATCAGTACTTATGTGACAAATATGATCACTTCTTTGTAGAAATGTTAAAAAAATGATTTATGGTTATTGGTCATAAAGGATCATTTCCAATCAATTATTTCTTTACGAGTATAACAAATTGATCATAGTTTAGAATTGTTCATAAAAGTTGTATTGTTAATGGGTACCTTTACTCTGAATTTTTTTTTAAAGTAAGCCAACAAATGGTATTGTTCAGAGTCAAAACTTTCTGCCCACATAATTTCTGTAAGTAAACTAGTATACTATAATTGTATAAATGTGGGGAAATATGAAAGTTGTCTGCATAATGGAAGTCACATGTCCTCAAACTTACATGGATGGGTTTAAAAAAAACAACAACCCGGCTTTGATCTAGTACATACCGTTAATACAACCCATAAGAATGCACATGCCAAGTAAAGAAAAAAACAAAACAAAGCATAAATCTTACTTCTGTGTTTCAAACATTTCTTGCCGAAACTGCTCTCTTTCACTTAACAAATCCTGTAGTGCACTCTGTGCTTCTCTGTTTTGTCGCTGGAGATTTGCCCTTATGTTTGTCAATTCATCTGCCATTACTCTGGGAAAAAAATTAGTAGGAACAAAGGACAGAATTATCAATCCAAAAAAACAGAAAGGAAAAAATAAACACATTTTAGCACTGAAAAGGTTTGACATGTGTTGCCATACTACTGCAACACTCTTGTCTGTAGTCTAATAAGAAACTGGCGCCACTCTACTCCATGCTGAACCTGCAGCACCCTCTGACTACCCTGTATAAAATGACACAGTTCCACTTTCTAGTAGCTACATACACATGTTAACTTTAAGTAATTAGAAATGAGTGATGATAAAGTTGTATGTTGATTGGTGCAGCATACACACAAAGGGCCTGATCCAATTCACTTTTTCTCCTTAGTTTTCTCCAAGGAGAAGATTTTTCATCTTCTGGATAAAATAACTTTTCAGTACTTTGCAATTAAAAAAGTACCAAAAAGTAGATGAAAAGTCCTATCAAAATGATTCTTAGTATTTTCTTGCTTGCTGCTGGCGTAAAAAGCATTTTATTGATAAGATGTGAAATATCACCTAGGGGAAAAAGTGAATTGGATCGGGCTCAAAATCTATGAAATCTGATGTGGATGAATATCTGATCTGAGCCAAGAAGACTGATCAAACATGCTGGATCTGTTCTGCCCATAATTGTGCATGAAACACTGTGTGTTCAAGAATAACTTGACAATCGAATGATGCACTCCCCACATTCGTACATCCTTTCCGGCTGCATCACAGGATTCCACTGACCTGATTGAGCTTCTGCATGATGACATCCTTATGTGTATGGCGTTGTTTCAAAGATGAATATCTTCTGGATATCACGTTCTCATTAAAGGATGACTGAAGTTAGAAGAATATGGAGGCTGCCATATTTATTTCCTTTTTAACAGCACCAGTTGCCTGGCTGCCCTACTGATCTATTTGGCTGCAGTAGTATCTGAATAACACCAGAAACAAGCATGCAACTAATCTTGTCAGATCTGACAAAGTCAGAAAAGCTTAATCTGCTGCATGCTTTTCAGGGTCTATGGCTAAAAGTGTTTGAGGCAGAGAATCAGCAGAATAGCCAGGCAACTGGCATTGCTTAAAGGAAATAAATATGGCAGCCTCCACATACCTCTCACTACAGTCCTTTAAAGAGACTCTGAAGTCTCTTAAAAATCCTTTTTTTTTATCACAAAATATTGTTTAACATATTAGCCCTAACTAAACTGCCGCATTCCCGCCGCTGTACACTATCTAAATCCCCCCAAACTCCCTGGGGGGCAATCCGGGCAGCGCTTCTGTGAGAGGCAGAGCTATGACCTGCAGCTCTGCCTCTCAGCGCGTCTGTCAGCCCCGGATCGTCGCCTCTCCTCCACCCCTCTCAGTCTTCCTTCACTAAGAGGGGCGGGGAGAGGCGAAGATACGCGCTGTCAGACGCGTGTAGAGGCAGAGGTGCAGCTCATAGCTCTGCCTCGCACGGAAGCGCACAAGGCAGCAAAATACACGACCAAAAAGTCATGGATTTTCCAGGGGAAAGGGAGTTTGGGGGGATTAAGATAGTGTACAGCAGTGGGGATGCGGCGGTTTAGTTAGGGCTAATATGTTAAACAATATTTTGTGATAAAAAGGGATTTTTAAGAGACTTCAGTGTCTCTTTAAAGATGATCTCCATCCTAAAATAAAAAAAATCCTGCAGAGTTGCTGTAATGAAGTTATATTTACCTGCAGTGTCCCACAAAGCCATCCCAAAGACTCCGCATCACTCCACTTCCAGCGCCTCCCCTCTCTCGCTGAGCGTTTTTTCTCCGGGGAGAAAGGGGAGGCGGGGCCACATGCAAGAAGTGGAGTGATGCAGGGTCTTCGAGACGGCTTCATGGAACAAGACACCACAGGTAAATATAACTTTTCATTACAGTAGCACTGCAGGTTTTTCTATTTTAGGATGGAGATAGTCTTTAACAATCATTCATTTTTAACTATTTAAATTTAACATGAGGATGTCATTTTAAAAAAAACCCTCTCAGCCTGACTCTCCCCATTTATAGGTGCACTCATTTGTAGACACTATTTCAAACAACTTACGGTATGCCCTGCTAATGAGATTCTCTTTTCATCCACAATACTCACATCGTCGCATTTCCACATTTGTAATTTTTATCCTCAATATTTACCCACCCCTGAAATGTTCAAAACACAACCTAAAAAAAAAGCCCTCTTTAGGCAAACATACAATCTAACTTGGCACATTTTTGCCAACTACTAACCCGCTATCCTGATAAATTGGGTGCCGCTACAGGTGCCAATGTAAATTAATTTATATAGAGGCTACGGTGGGCAATTTGGGCGCCAGAGTTTAGCTATAGCAGAGCCGGCTAGTGGCAATAGTGCCATAGATCGGTGACTGGCGACAATGGAGTTTGCACTTTAAAGGCAGATATAGAATGTGACATAACTACTTCGGCCTAGTGCACACCGAGCGGTTTTTAGAGCGATCCGCCGGCCGCATCCGCCTGTAAAAACGCTTGGCTAATGTATTGCAATGGGATGGTGCACACCGGCGGTTTGAGGTTTTTGCCCAGCCGCAAATGTGCCTCCTGCTGCACATTCGCGGTTTTCTGAAGCGTTTCATCCTCAATATAATGTATAGGAAAAACGCAAACCGCTCTGAAAAACGCTACTTCAGAGCGGTTTGCCAGGCGTTTTTGTTACAGAAGCTGTTCAGTAACAGCTTTTACTGTAACAATATGTGTAATCTGCTACACAAAAACGCACCCAAAACCACTAGGTATGTTTAGAAAACCTCTCTAAACATGCCTTACCTCTGTATACATTTTCTAAGGGGTGCATGCAACCTGTGTATTATCTGGATTTCCTTTGTGCAAGTAAACTTTGTGCCTATTGTATGCATCATCGAACTATACAGCAATAAAGAAGATATACAAGTAATACATAAAGATATAAACTACTATATAAATACTTTAGCAATAGTAATAGTCTATTTTGGACTTATTTTGAGCCCTTTTAGAAGGCAGTGTGTGACTAGTGATGGTCATGTTTAGGATAACTCATGGAGAAGCATGTGATCAGTTTGGTCAGGTGATAGATATGGAAGTCTCTGATTTGCTAGTCATGATCATGTACTTAAGAAGGATGTGAAATTAGAGCTTTGCAAATCTATCATCTGATCAAACAATTCACTTGCTTCTCCATGAGTTCTAGACATGACCATACAGTACATAAAGTTGTACTATACTGTGCAAGAAAAAACCAATAGTAATACAGTGAAGCTCATAATTCCCTCTTTAAAAAAGTGGCTATGTTTAATTTTTCTGTGATGACTCATTATAAGCTCATTAATGAAAACAAACAGGTTTTTTTTGCAACATAGAAATACTTTTAAAGTGTACCAATGTGAAATGAGAAAAACATGGGTACACAAGTAGTACCGAGTGAATTTGAAATTGCCTGTGCTTTCATTTGCTTTTTTCACTGCTAGAGTTAATAAACCCAGTTTAGTATATATGGAAATGAGACCGTTTAAACCAGTGGTCCTCAAACTAAGGCCCGCGGGCCGAATGTGGTCCCCTGAGGCTTTTTTTACCGGCCCCCCCACACACAAAATGTATTCGTTATAGATGCGGTCAGCTACATCTTTAAATATTGGTGGTCCATAGAATAGCAGTGCTGGCACCACCCATCCACATGGAAGCAAGAAAGCAGTCATTTGCTGGTTTCCAATCAAATTCCACATCAGGCGACACTGCTATCCAATTGGACTGCATGTTGTCACCTGGGTATGCTTCACTGTCTGGCCCGCAAAGACTTCTACATCATTTTATGTATACTCTGGCCTCCCAGCAGTCTGAAGTATGTTGACCCGGCCCTCGACCCAAAACGTTTGGGGACCCCTGGTTTAAACACTAATCTCACTGAGCAAACAATTCTGATATCAAGAGAGTGCTGCAAAACTAATTTTTTTTTTTTTGGAGCTTAATGAACCAGTTTACCTTACACTAAAACATGTTTGCTGTACCCACTTAAAATTTAAAATGTAACCTCTTAAATTAAAAAGACATCAGGAAAGGATTATATATTATTGCTTCTACGCATGCAGTTAATTATCTATCGAGGTTAATTTCTAGTTTAGGTTTGCTGTAAGTCAGGTGAGGATACTTTCCTATGAAGAGCAGAATTCTTTGCCAAAAATCTAGCAAGTATACGCTTGCCCCCGAACCTCCCCATTGGACCATCGGCCAATGCCATTGTTCTCCTAGTCATTTAACCTGCTCTGAGCTTTCTCTGTCATCCCTTCATAGTAACAGAATGCATCAGTAACTGCTGAGCTAGAGATGTGCCTGTACATAACTTGGCCCAGAACTGTGGCCCAAGTGAGCACATTCTGATCCCTGCAGGCAAAAATAATTGTGTGTGTATGTATGTGATGTGAATATAATAAAATTCCCTTGATTCCGGTCTTGAGCAGGCTTAAAAAGCAATTATGTGAAAAATTACCGACTCGCAAGGAATTTGCTTCTCCAAACATCACACTGTATGGACATGCGCTCTAGTTGTTCAGATAACTGTGCAGTGTTTCTTGCAAGAGCCTCATTTTCCAAAATAAGCTGGTTTTTCTCCCGAGCAGTACGCTCAAAATGATATTGTAAATCATCACCAACGGATGCTACTAGCAATTTCTTTAATTCCCGATTAACCTTAAACAGAAAAAAAAATTAAATCATAAAAACAGTAACTGTGCATCAATCCAAACAATATCACAATTAACATACAAACATAAATAAAGGTGTAAGGTTTCTATTGTTCTCAAAAGAATCCACATATGCATTCAAGGAACACAGTTGTGACCAGAGGCATCTTTAAGCACTGGCAGAACAGGCAGTCGCCTGGAGAGAAAAGTTGTCTGGAAGGGGCTGTAAATTGTCAGTTCAGGGGAAAAAAAATATTTTTCCAGTCCCGAGAGCTTTCTGTCCTATGCACAATTGTTCTAAATGACTTGTAGACAGTCCCTACTCAGTGAGTAGCAGGGTCTTGTGTGCAGGCCCTGTCCCCAGCCTCTCCACTCTATCCCCAAGTCCCTGGCAGACACTGCATAGGTGTGAACATGTGCACGTTCAGCCTTGGCATCAACCAGCACAGCCGGGCTCTTCCAGCAGCATTACTACAGATCACACCAAAATGTCCTATAGAGGGGGTGACATTACCTGGCTAGGGAACAAAGAAAAGCTGGTGTATTAAACCAGGATAGTGCCTGATCTCACTCGTCCTCCACAAACTGCACTGTGCATACTTCAGTGTTGTGCTGAGCAGAGGACAGAGACAGGGAGAAATTCCTTCCACCCATCCTCCTCCCCCCTGCAAAGTGTGCAAGTCTGAAGGACTGGATGAAAGAAGTAAAACGGAGCTACAGAGAGATGGCAGCTTGGGGGAGATAGTGAGTGTTGCTAGCGGGAGATTGTGTGTGATTCCACAGATGCATTGGATGAGTGTAATGTCCCCTGGTTTCATGTGTATGTGTATGTAAAGTTATAAAGAGTGAGACAATTAGAGTTTATATATATGAAGTGTATGTGTGTACAGAAAGTGGTTAAAGAGAACCTGTACTGAGTAAAATTATTTAAAATAAACACATGAGGTAACTTCATATTAACATTACATAGTTACCTCGCCATCAGTTTCTCCCAGAAGCTCACCATTTTCTTCTGACAATAATCCCTTCCAGTTCTGACAACATTTTGTCAGAACTGAAATATATCAGTTGCTGTCAGTTATATATCAGTTGCTGTCAGTTACATCTGAGAGGAGAACTGATGTGTCCATGTTTCCTTATGGCTCAAGTGGGCGATGTTACAGTTTAACTGTGTGCTGACCAGAAAGCTGTTATGGGGTAATGGCCATTTCTAAAATAGAGGACGGAGAATTCCATTGATCACAGTGGATAAACAGGACGCAGGAGAGGAGAAGAAATTGAGGAGTAGTCTACACAGGAGGTAAATATGACTTATGTATGCTTATTTTGACTTTTAATTTTCAGTTCAGGTTTTCTTTAAGACAGTCATAATATCCTACCATAATATTATTATGAATTTATACAGCACTGACATCTTCTGCAGCACTTTACTAAGACATAGTGATGTCACATTGACTATCCTCAGAGGAGTACATAATGTAATCCTACCATAGGAATAGTTTAATGCCCTACCATATTATTATTATTATGTATTTATATAGCACCAACATTGTCTGCAGCACTGTACAGAGTACACTGTCATGTCACTAACAGTCCTCAGAGGAGCTCACAATCTAATCTCTACCATAGTCATAGTCTAATGTCCTACCATATTATAATGTATTTATATAGCAGTGACATCTTCTGCAGCACTTTACAGATCACATAGTTATGTCACTGACTGTTCTCAGCGGAGCTCACAATCTAATCCCTACAATAGTTATAGTCTAATATTTTCACTATAGGATTGTTTGGGGGGGGGACCAGTTGACTTATTAGTATGTTTTTAGGATGTAGGAGAATATGACGTGTCTGAATGAACTCCAGGGGTAGATAGAAACTCCATGCAGACTTTGCCCTGGCCAATGTTCAAAACTTGAACTCAGCACTATAATACAATAGTGCTATCCCCATGCCTCTATTCCACTTATATCTATCTGCTCATCCATGTCATGAATTGTGACTGATCCCTCTACTATCCCTCCTCCTTCCATTCTACGCCTATTATCTCACTACACTACCAACACATAGTGCTTTTCTCCAGAATGGGTTATGAATAGCTAAACTATTGTAACATCTCACTGTCAGTGCTTCAATGTCATGATATACCCACTCCAGTCCAATTCTCACAGGCAGTAACATACTGTATATCCTCGACAAGTCTAGAAAGGTTTTGCACGTCCCATAATGTTTGTGAAAAAGTATTCTGAAATGAAGATGGTTTTGCTTGATAATCTAATCCTGCAATGTGAAGGACATAATACCTTAAATTGTCCTTTGGGGACATGATTTTGGGACTTGTAGTGTGGGTGCTGCTTTTAATTGAGGTTCATAGTAGCAGCATGTGCTGAGCTTGATCATCCACAAGGCAAACCTAGACAGCTGCCCGAGTGTTATATCATATGCAAAGTGATCTATAGTGTGTGAGATTTTTATGGGGGGGGGGGGGGGAGGTTTTTTTGCCTGGAGTGACAAAAAGTCTATAAATGTCCCTGGTTGTGACATTTTGAGGGAGTATATGCAGAAATCTTCTCTTAACCTAGGCTTAGGTTGTCGCTAGGTCTTTTAACAAGACATTGACCCAAAGCATACATCAGAATTAGTCCACCAGTTCCTCAAGGATACCAAAACCAAGATCCTGGAGTGGCCCGCACAGAGCCCAGACCTCAATCCTATTGAGAATCTGTGGCGGGTGCTCAAAGTGAATGTCCATGCTCGGAAACCATGCCATTTGGACCAGTTTGCAATGGAAGAATGGGCCAAAATCCGTCAGGAGACCTGTGCCAACCTAGTAAAGAACTACTCTAAGAGATTGTTGTTCGTTGTGGCGATTTGTGTTAGATGTCTCACTTTTGCCCATTCTTGTTTCATCTTGGTGCATCAATAAAATATCCTAATTAAACTTAGTGGACATTGTTTTTTATAATTTGTTTCCAAAATAAATGCTTGTTAATGGTCATTTTAATAGAGAAAGCAAGAGTGTTGTCTAATTTCATAAAGGTGTGTGTAATAATTTTGGCCATAACTGTACCATCCACCAAATGAAAAAAAATAAAAAATAAATTAGATGCATGTCATGCAGAGGATTGCGGATGGGACAACAAATCCTATGAAAGCTCGGATCTCCAAGAGGATTTGAGATTTGAATCCTACCCCTTCATTTCCACAATTAGAATAAAATGAATCCTATGGCACCGGAAGCAACAATAGACGACTCCAACAAAGGGGTAAAGTTAACGCACATTTTAAAGGGATCCATACGTGGTCCATATTTTTCCTCTTAGGTGTCCTGTCTCATTAGTAACAGCGCTGCCTGTGATCACGTGATGCTTGGGTGATCCCAGACGGCACTGGCAACATAGAGACAGCCAACGTGGAAGAAGATTGGCCAGGTGTAAATCCTGGAGCGGCGCGTTAACTTCACCCTGCACTTGGGGGGGGCTCTCTCTGGCTGCCTACACTGAGGGGGCTCTCTATCTTACATATACTGGGGGGAAAGGGGTGCTCCCTAGCTACCTATAATTGAGGGGGGGGGGCTCCTAGCTGCCTATAATGGAAGGCTCTCTAGCTACCCATACTGCCTACTTCCACTAACGGGGCTCTGTGGCTACCTATAATGGGGGGATGGGGGGGTCTGGCTAACTATACTGAGGGCTCCTCCGGATACTTATTACAGGGGACACATCTGTACATAGGTACTGGAGGCACCATCGGGCTGGTTACCTAAAGGGGGGCTCCTCTAGGTGGCGCAACACAACAGTGTGCTACAGGGTGTGGGGGAGGGGGGGGGGCAATTTTCCCCAAGAGCTATTAGTACTAGTAGAAAGTGCCCTGTGAAAGTAAATATTGAGGGTTATGGCTATAACATGCAACACTAAAATTAGCATTGTAAGGATGGTGCAAATAGAGTAAAAGAAAACGTGGTTAATTTAGTAGTCAGCTCCCTAGCACAAAGCCCTGGGCAAGATGGATTTCCAGGAGAGTTTTAGAAAATGTTTTGAAAGACACAGGATATTAACGTGAATATTAATAACATGAGAAAATAAGGATTTTCCTAGCAAAGGAAGACAAAAACCCTTCAAATAGTGCAATTGATCAACCTGTGCCCCTAACTTAGTTTGTTCTAAAAATGTATATAAAAAAAAAAAAAAAGTTAACCTTAGAATTAGAAAGAAAGCTTGGGTTGCCCAATAGGACCAGACAATGCTGGATTTATGAAAACAGAAGTTCTGAAGAAAAACATGAGAACTAGGCGCAGCATCATTAACCTAGCACAAAACTTGGCCTGGTTTGACTGATACAGTGTGGGTTATGGGCCTTGGCGAAAGCATTTTTTTTTTTACTACTTGTTATCATAACCTAAGTGTGGCGGTAAATATTATTGCGACTTGAAAGAGCAGGTTCTCTGTGGAAAAAAGTACTTTATTTAACAGGATAGCTTTGTTTCATCTGTGTTATTTTATGTATACTTGACACTTTGATCAGGGCTATTAAGTCAGAAGAGGCAATTAGAGAATTTATTACAGGACAAGAAAAGATAAACTCTTGCTGATGCTGATGACTAGCTCTTGGCATTAAAGTGGACCTGAACTCTTGCATAGGACAAGGAACACATAACAGAAACACACCCTGTATGCATTTAAAGAGTTTAACCTGTGTAATTCCCCCTCGTTTGTATCTAAATCACTAGTTCTAATTGTATCCCTCCCCTATGTAGCATGAGATAAGCAGAAAAGCCCATTTGAAAGCACAGGCTGTAAACAATATGTCTGCTTCCATGAATCAGGAAGTAGAAACTGTGCAGATTAATTTTAGGATATAGGTTATTATGCTGTTGTGTATCTTTTAGATCAGAGAGGAGTTCTGAGTTCAGGTCCATCTTAAACAGAACTTAAGACTTCAATCCCCAATGGTTTAAGTATTCTGAATATATTCAGAAAATGTGTAAATTTCAAATGCACTAAAAATCAGAGGCTTAGCTAGAACTCACTGGGCCCCATAGCAAAACATTTTTCTGCCCCCCACTGCACATTGTTGTTTTAAGAAAGCCTCTCAGTGCAGGACTGTATATAAAGTGCCAGGTTACCAGCAAATATGTAGAAGGTGATGTAGTAAGTGCTGTGTTCAATAAGTTGTATTTCATAGGTTCCATTGGCAGCTCTTTCCCGATACAAGATGCACCTGAATTGACTAGCAGATCTCGAAATACAAGCTAAATTACACACTTTGCATTCAAAACAGATACAGTAAAGAAGGGTGTCAGCTTCAAGAACCAGTATGTTTTATACTGGACTCTTACACAATGTTGACGTACCCTTACGGAAGAGACCTGCCTAGTCTATCAATTAAAAACATAAATTTTACCTAGTGCTGCTAGACATTTTTTTATTTTCTGTGTTTCAAACAGCAGCACACCATTGACCACGCTTCTAAGCTGCAAATGAAATGAAACCAACAGAGGCATGCCGACCGATTCCCCCCCCCCCCCTAACTAAATTACATACCTGTATTTCATGACTTCTAGCACTAGCAAGATTATAACAATATCAGGGACGGTGTGTTCAACTGGCCTGCTCCTGATATTACACACACACACCCAGCAGCAGAAGCCAGAACACACAGTACACATACTGGTGCACACCACTCCAGCAGCCAAAATACAAATACTATAAGAACTTCTATAAATAAACAAAACTATTAGCTATATGGCTACTGAAAAGGTTAATAGACTGTTTCACTTTACTCTGAAGCTTATCTGTTAACTGTCTCAACGCAATGAGCGGCCTATCTTGTTTCGCTTTCCTCGTCGCCATGGCGACGAGCGGAGTGACGTCATGGACGTCAGTCGACGTCCTGACGTCAGAGCCGCCCGATCCAGCCCCTAGCGCCGGCCGGAACTGTTTGTTTTGGCTGCGCTGGGCTCGGGCGGCTGGGGGGACCCTCTTTCGCCGCTGCACGCGGCGGATCGCCGCGGAGCGGCGGCGATCGGGCAGCACACGCGGCTGGCAAAGTGCCGGCTGCGTGTGCTGCTTTTTTCAGAACGAAAATCGGCCCAGCAGGGCCTGAGCGGCGACCTCCGGCGGCATACCCCGAGCTTAGCTCGGGATTACCGCCAAGGAGGTTAAAACATGGAATCTCAAACTGACATGTTTCGGACCTACTGGTAGTAGACATCTGACAGAACCGACAGGTTTTGGACCAGCCCATCTCTCCATGGGGGATTCTCAGCAAAACCTTTATTCTTTATAAAGACACACCTAAAAAAGACTTACACAAAGATGCTGGCCTTCCTCCCTGCTCACCATACACTTTTCTGGCAGTTGGATGGAGCAACTGCCATTCACTAAATGCTTTTGAAAATAAAGAAATCCCTGAGAATCCCCCATGAGGAGATGGTATAGTCCAAAATCTGTTGGTTCTGTCATATTTCTACCACTTACTGTAAGTGACAGTAACATGGGAGAACATGGGAGAAAAGTAATGTAAGGCTCATTTTACTCTGTATATGTTTACATATATTATAAATTTTAAGATTTTCGTGACAGTGGTCCTTTAACAACATGATTTAAATAGTATTGGTCAACCTATAGAGAAAATCTAGCCTGGTATAGATTATATGAATATGAGAATAAATTTGTATGTGTTTATACATATTTTAAATTGTAAAAAATTTTGTGACAGTGGTCCTTTAAGGCCCAAATTGAAAGCATAACTGTTTTAGATCATGCTGCTGTATGGATGGATTTAACACTGCCTTCCACTTTGAG
Organism: Hyperolius riggenbachi; assembly: GCF_040937935.1. NCBI lineage: Eukaryota > Metazoa > Chordata > Amphibia > Anura > Hyperoliidae > Hyperolius > Hyperolius riggenbachi. The sequence continues at coordinate 404,001,614 of NC_090647.1, read as the reverse complement.
GGGGGGAAGAGACACTGGAGGCTGAATGAGTTGAAACTAGGATTGAAGTGGGGAAAATTATCTCCCGTTATTTTAGGGAAAATTATACCACTGATGCTATAAGTATTTTGTGGGAGACAAAATACTCCCACAAAATTGATTCTGCTAATCAAAAACCGTTAACTATTAGTCAAAGATAACATAATTGAACACAAAATGCAGTTTTAAATGATGGTTTTTATTATTTAGTGAGGAAAAAAAACTCCAAATCTACATGGCCCTGTGTGAAAAAGTGATCCCCCCCCCTGTTAAAAAATAACTGTGGTTTATCACACCTGAGTTCAATTTCTATAGTCACCCCCAGGCCTGATTACTGCCACACCGGTTTCAATCAAGAAATCACTTAAGTAGGAGCTATCTGACACAGAGAAGTAGACCAAAAGCACCTCAAAAGCTAGACATCATGCCAAGATCCAAAAAAAATTCAGGAACAAATGAGAACAAAAGTACTGTAATTGAGATCTATCAGTCTGGTAAAGGTTAGAAAGCCATTTCTAAAGCTTTGGGACTCCAGCGAACCACAGTGAGAGCCATTATCCACAAATGGCAAAAACATGAAACAGTGATGAACCTTCCCAGGAGTGGCCGGCCGACCAAAATTACCCCAAGAGCGCAGAGAAAACTCATCCGAGAGGCCACAAAACACCCCAGGACAACATCTAAAGAACTGCAGGCCTCACTTGCCTCAATTAAGGTAAGTGTTCACGACTCCACCATAAGAAAGAGACTGGGTAAAAACTGCCTGACAATAAAACATTTACTAATAGCTCTGAAACCAAAACTTTCGAAATAAGATCCCATATAGATTGCCAAACTAGAAGGGTAATATATATGATTGAGTGTCCCTGCAAACTCAAATATGTAGGCAAAACTAAAAGAATGCTCAAGGAAAGGGTCCTTGAGCACTTACGTCATATTGAGGAGGGCGATGAGGAAAAGAGCCAACTAGCAGCACACTATGCTGAGGTACATGGAGGGAGCTTAGAAGGTACAACTGTCAAGGGAATATACAAACTCAATGTGTCGGCCCGAAGGGGTGACTTTGATGATTTGCTCTATTGTAAGGAGGCCATGTGGATATATAAGCTGAGAACTTTGTATCCGCATGGCCTCAATAGGGAGCTGGACTTGAAGGCATTTTTGCGTTTAGAGGCGTATAGATAGCTGTCTCCTCTTTTGCCGAGAAAATGAGGTCTGCATGGTGTGTCAGTATGATGCTGATTGACATGTGGGGTATTATAGATTTCCCCCCCTTTTGTTGTCCTCTTGGTTCCTCCTCTCGCTCTCTCTCCCTCCCCCTCATACGTTGGTTTGTCACTACTTCTAGGTTAGTTCCATAAAGAAGAAACGCTATTGTCCCGATTTAGGGACGAAAAACCTATAAATAGCTGCTGCTAAACCCTCCTTTCTATTGCTGCATTGCCATCTAATGGCAGCTTCAAGAATGGTTTGGCCTCGCAGTGTAAACTAAATGTATAAAACGAAATAGACTTCTGGCCCTATCAAAATGGAGAGGGGAGTGGACAGCACTAAGTATAAGAGAAGCGTCAAAGGAGGGGTGACGTCACACCCTGAAGAAACGCCCTAAGTGGCGTGAAACGCGTCGGTGGGCGGAGCTACGCCACGCTTGGCCAGGCCTGGAAAAGCCACATACTGCGCAAGAACGCCAGCAACGCGGAAGACGCCGAGCGAGGAGGAAAGGTGCTAGCGGAGACCCGACGGAGGATTAAGCTGGGACGCCAGCTGTGAAAGGGTCCGCACACCGCCCTCGGCGCTAATCTTCCTTACAGGAATTGTTGTTTGCAGCCGTCTGAGATGACCTGAACCCGGGGAGTGGTGAGACACAGATATGATGCCTCTATAGTGCAATATGGAACTGTTATAGCTGCCTGCCTATACACAATAGATAAGAGAACTTCTTGCTGCTACTTCTGGCTATAAACTTATTGTGCACTAACATCTGCTTACTATGGCTAAACTGGACTAACAATATACTATTAGGAACAAGCAGCCCAACCAAACTAACGGTTTTCTGACTGCCAAAAGCTAACTAGAGGATCCTTTTCTGCTATACTAACACAATGAACTACCCAGGTGGTACCACCTCAGATCAAATTTGTTAACAAACTGTATGTTTGTGGCGTATGCATGTATGAATGGAGGTTGAAGTATGAGGCTGGCCAGCAAAGTGGAATTTAAATAGCTCCGCTATATTTCTACTGTTTTTATCTGTTTTCCTTCCCCCCATTATCCCTGACCCTAGTTTTTTAATTCCCTAAGTTAACTCATAATAAAGATATTGTTTATACTTTAAAAGTACACGTGAGACCTTTTATTTAAATTTATCTAGCACTTGAGACTGGTTGTGTATTTGAGTGCAGTGCTAGTAAAAGTTGCATATAATTTATGGTGGACTATTAGCCCACAAGAAAGAGATGCTACAGCATGCACTGATATGCAGATCCAAGAGGTTTAGTCACCTCGACTACTTAGTAATCCAAATCTACATGGCCCTGTGTGAAAAAGTGATTGCCCCCCCCCCCCCCCCTGTTAAAAAATAACTGGTTTATCACACCTGAGTTCAATTTCTATAGTCACTCCCAGGCCTGATTACTGCCACACCTGTTTCAATCAAGAAATCACTTAAGTAGAAGCTATCTGACACAGAGAAGTAGACCAAAAGCACCTCAAAAGCTAGACATCATGCCAAGATCCAAAAAAATTCAGGAACAAATGAGAACAAAAGTACTGTAATTGAGATCTATCAGTCTGGTAAAGGTTAGAAAGCCATTTCTAAAGCTTTGGGACTCCAGCGAACCACAGTGAGAGCCATTATCCACAAATGGCAAAAACATGAAACAGTGATGAACCTTCCCAGGAGTGGCCGGCCGACCAGAATTACCCCAAGAGCGCAGAGAAAACTCATCCGAGAGGCCACAAAACACCCCAGGACAACATCTAAAGAACTGCAGGCCTCACTTGCCTCAATTAAGGTAAGTGTTCACGACTCCACCATAAGAAAGAGACTGGGTAAAAACTGCCTGCATGGCAGATTTGCAAGGCACAAACCACTTTTAAGCAAAAAGAACATTAAGGTTCGTCTCAATTTTGCTAAAAAAAAACATCTCAATGATTGCCAAGACTTTTGGGAAAATACCTTGTGGACCGATGAGACAAAAGTTTTAACTTTTTGTAAGGTGCGTGTCCCGTTACATCTGGCGTAGAAGTAACACAGCATTTCAGCAAAAGAACATCATACCAACAGTAAAATATTGTGGTGGTAGTGTGATGGTCTGGGGTTGTTTTGCTGCTTCAGGACCTGGAAGGCTTGCTGTGATAGATGGAACCATGAATTCTACTGTCTACCAAAAAATCCTGAAGGAGAATGTCCGGCCATCTGTTCGTCAACTCAAGCTGAAGCGATCTTGGGTGCTGCAGCCGGACAATGACCCAAAACACGCCAGCAAATCCACCTCTGAATGGCTGAAGAAAAACAAAATGAAGACTTTGGAGTGGCCTAGTCAACGTCCTGACCTGAATTTTATTGAGATGTTGTGGCAGGACCTTAAAAAGGCGGTTCATGCTAGAAAACCCTCAAATAAAGCTGAATTACAACAATTCTGCAAAGATGAGTGGGCCAAAATTTCTCCAGAGCGCTGTAAAAGACTCGTTGCAAGTTATCGCAAACGCTTGATTGCAGTTATTGCTGCTAAGGGTGGCCCAACCAGTTATTAGGTTCAGGGGGAAATTTCTTTTTCACACAGGGCCATGTAGGTTTTGAGTTTTTTTTTCTCACTAAATAATAAAAACCATCATTTAAAACTGCATTTTGTGTTCAATTATGTTATCTTTGACTAATAGTTAACGGTTTTTGATGAGCAGAAACATTTCAGTGTGACAAACATGCAAAAGAATAAGAAATCAGGAAGGGGGCAAATAGTTTTTCACACCACTGAATATATATATATATATATATATATATATATATATATATATATATATATATATATATATATATATATATATATATATATATATATATATATATATATAACAGATTAGTTGCGCCTAGCAGATTATCCGGTTTGGTCTGATGCTCCTGGTGAAGATTGTGATCCGCCAGGTTAGGAGGGCCATTTCCTTTATTGTATATGTTTTATTAGATAATAAGAAAACACACAAACACACTAAAATTATTATGTTGCATGAGAGGATATGTATTTGGAGTACTGATTAGCGAGTGTGAACTAATATTGTGTGTGTGTGTTTGCATACCACGCATGTATGCACTATATTTTAACCACTTCTGTGCCGGGGGGTATTTTTCTGATCGGTGCTGCGTGGGCTCTCCAGCCCACAGCACCGATCAGATAGCAGCCAGAGCGATCAGACTTCCCCCCTTTTTTCCCCACTAGGGGGATGTCCTGCTGGGGGGGGGGGGGGTGTCTGATCGCCACCGGCTGCTTGCACTTGTGGGGGGGGCTCTTCAAAGCCTGCGCCTGATGGGATAGGCTTTAGCCTATCAGATGCCGGCGATCCCCGGCCAATCAGAGGCCGGGGATCGCCGATCTCCTCTACGGCGCTGCTGCGCAGTAGCGCCGTATATATATGTAAACACCGAGGAAGATCTTCCCCTGCGTGTTTACATTTACCCTGCAAGCCGCGATCGGCGGCTCGCAGGGTGTTCATCGAGACACCCTCCGTGAACTGACATGGAACGGCCGCTCGTACGAGCGGCCGTTTCCATGGAATCCACTTTAGGATTCAGGGGCGTACTTAAGCGTACGCAGAATCCTGAAGTGGTTAATGTGTGATGGTTGCTGAGATGGTTTATTTTTGTAATTTGAGATTTTGATGTTTTTCAAATTTACATGTTAAGGATTTGTATCACTTTTTTCCTGCCACTAGGGAATGATATAGCCTTTATGTAACATTACTTAGCTAGCGACAGGCAATCAGGGAGATTTGGGTGACCGCTATCAGGGGAAGTTTGGGCGTCTGCAGGGCCCAAAAAGTATCTTAAAAAAAATGTTGGTGGATTAGCAAGGGGGGATGGTTAAGGTTAGCCAGGGGGCTAACCTTTCTGACACATTTTTTATTTTGTAGTTAACTTTTCATTTTTTGACTCAAGTCGCTTTTTCAATCACTGCAGACTATAAGGGTTTCTGGGGGTTAATAACGTGAGCAGTATCTTTGGTGTGCTGTATATACCAGTTTTATTAATGTGCAATAGAGCAAGAGGGATAACTCTCATCTGTTACGCCAGTGTTTATTGTGATATTGGGAATGCTGTAGATGTGATATACTTGGACTTTGCAAAGGCCTTCGACACTGTTCCCCACAAAAGTCTGGTGCAAAAGTTGAGGATGCAAGGACTGGGGAAGAGTCTGTGTGCATGGATAGGGAACTGGCTAATGGACAGAAAACAGAGTGGTGGTCAATGGATCATACTAAAAATGGGTGGCTGTTAGCAGTGGGGTCCCACAGGGGTCTGTACTGGGTCCAGTGCTCTTCAATATATTTATTGATGATCTAGATGCAGTACAAAGCAATGTTGCTATTTTTGCAGATGATACAAAATTGTGCAGAATCATCAACTCTCAGGAAGATAGTGACATATTGCAACAGGATCTGAATAGGATGGCTATATGGGCACATAAATGGCAGATGAAATTCAATGTTGAAAAAATGTGAAGTCATGCATTTTGATCGTACCAATGGTCTAGCACCATACAAAATAAATGGGATACAGTTGGGGACATCAAACTTGGAGAAGGACTCAGGAGTACTCATCGACAACAAGTTAAATAATCGTATTCAATGCCAAGCCGCTGCAGCTAAAGCTCATAAAATTTTGGGATGCATTAAAAGGGAAATAAAAACTCAAGATGCTTGAATAATACTGCCCCTGTTTAACTCTCTAGTAAGGCCACATCTGGAATATGGAATTCAGTTCTGGGCACATTACAGAAAAGATATTGCAGTTTTAGAGAAGGTGCAGAGACGAGCAACAAAATTAATATGAGGGATGGAAGGGCTCACTTACGAAGTAAGGTTAGATAAACTGGGTTTATTTAGTCTAGAGAAAAAAAAGACGCCTCAGAAGGGATCTAATTAACATGTATAAATACATCAGAGGGCAATATAAAAGCTTGGCGGATGAGCTTTTTGTCCCTAGGCCTTCACAAAGGACTAGAGGACATGATCTGCGCAAGGAGGAAAAACGTTTTAGCCATTTATTTAGGAAAGGGTTATTTACAGTAAGAGTGATTAAGATGTGGAATGCATTGCCACAGGAAGTAGTTATGGCACATTCTATAACTGCATTTAAAGGGGGCTTAGATGCTTTCCTTGTGTTGAAAGATATCCGTGGCTATAATTGCTAGGTAATGCCCAGTAGTGTTGATCCAGGGATTTTATCTGATTGCCACCTGGAGTCGGGAAGGAATTTTCTCCCTTTTGGGGCTAATTGGACCATGCCTTGTAAGGTTTCACCTTCCTCTGGATCAACAGGGATATGTGAGGGAGCAGGCTGGTGTTGTACTTTGTTTTCTGGTTGAACTCAAACGACGTATGTCTTTTTTCAACCCAAATAACTATGCAACTCTATAACTTATCACTTCTTACCTCAGTCTGCACTTTAAGCTGATTACAAAGACCTTCTTTATCTTGAAGCAGCCGTTTCTCTGAGTTTTTTAGTTTTTCCAAAGTACTTTTCATTTCACTCAGCTGCTTCCATGGATCAGTCATGCAGTCACTATTGTCTACTTTACTGTGTCCATTGGGCTCCTGAGTTTTAGCATGTTTGGTGAGCACTGTGTGGGTGATTGCAGCTTTTGGAACCACAATCCTGATTGCTTCAATTTCCACTGCTTTATCCGTTTGAATTTTACCCAAGTGTAGGACTCCAGGGCTTATTGACGAAGTTGGTGAAATTTTCCTTTTTGGGCTATGAACTACTTTTGTGTGTGGAGTGTTTACTTCTACAGATTTCAAAGGCTCCTCTGTTTCCATGCCATCACCTGTCCCGCGAATAGGTGGAGAAGCTGCCATTGCTAAAACAAACAGACACAAAGAATATTTATCACCATCAAAAATTAAGAAAACAGGTTGTTGTAATGACAGGGAATCTCAGGGAAGGCGACAGGCGGCACCATTTTATTTGAGGTCTTCTATTGACCATTTTGTGCGCGCTACTTTTTCGGGGTTCCCAGTGCACGGGCCCCATATGTGAGTTTTTCTTTTATCCTTGTTTTTAAATTGTTTTACTTGTTATGTAATAAAGACAGTTTACACTTAGATGTGCCGTACATCTCTTTCATGTCACTATCCTACTGGACTCCCCTTTGGCGAGTCTCTGCGACCTCAGGATATCTACTATATTCAGAAGGAATCTGTGGTGTGCAACATCGCTGGTGAAACGACACCATTTGAAAGTTCTACGGACCATCTATCAAACTCGTTTACAACCTTATAATGTGGGTTGTTGGAATCTGGTAAGCCTTGCGTATTTACCTTTGTGTTCGAAGATCCTGTATACCAGAAAATGATGAAAGTTGTATTACTATAGACCTGCGCCGATTTTATATATTCATTGCTTGTGTGAACTTTTGGACATTGTCCTTCTCGGCTGTGGTCACCTTCTGCCTTGGCGCTAACACTTGTTGTTTATTTTTGTGTTTACGTACTTGGTCACCCCCCATAAGAAGATGGGCTAGTCCAAAATCTGTCGGTAACGTCAGATTTCTACTACTTACTGTAAGTGACAGCAACATAGGAGAAAAATAATTTATGGCTCATTTTACTCTGGAAGAAATGTACTTCTTATTTGTCTAGGTTTACATATATTTTAAATGTTAAGATTTTTACTACAGAGGTCCTTTAATAACATATGCAGTAACTTGCCACAGTTAAAGTCACTCATGTAACAGAGCCCTAAGCCCAGGTCATCTTAACAAAAAGTAACTAAGGAGTGTAGATGCACACTACATTGTGCGTAATTAAGTGGGCCACACTGGAAGCTCCGAACTTGTGATTCCTTTGTTCTAAGACAGACCCTGCTTTTGGGTAACTACTCAACAACTGCTTTGGGGTGTGTGAGCTGACTTCAATATTACTGCTTGATGAGTGTGGGCAAGGCCCCATGGGCTTTCCTGTCTCTACAAGTATTAATGAGGTACCTATGTGCCAGTAGCACTTCTAGGTTCCCCCTTTTCAAAAGCAGTTGAAAAAATTAACCTCAGGATGTATTTATTAAAACAATAAAACCTCCCAGCCAAGGATTCATGGGAGGGAAGAAGCCTGGGTTCATTTGAGCAAAGAATGAATTATCTGTCTCTAGGGGCGACGGATTGTAGGTGTGCACCTCACCAAAAACAGTGTTTTATAGAAGTGAATAATAATAATAACTAGTGCACAGATGCCAGGAAAGTTTTATGTGTATTGTTAAAACAATAATCCTTTATTAAGAAATTCATAAAAAGTACTCATGAAGCAGATTATAATATGTAACAGTCAGACGCATATTTAGAATTACCTGTACCAACACAGATCTTACATAGCTGGATCATACTGGCTAAGAAATGTGGATGGCCTATTCATCAGCAAGTTCCTCAGTCGGGCTCCCGAATACTTCCAAAGCCGCCACCTCCCTCCCCCCAGCAGCAGAGAGCAGTCTCTTCAGACTCACTTTAAAGGACAACGGAAGCAAGAGGAATATGGAAGCTGCCATATTTATTCCCTTTTAAAGTGTACGAGAGCTAACAAACTAAAAGTTTCATACATACCTGGGGCTTCCTCCATCCCCATCCACACAGATCGCTTCCACGCCGCCATCCTCCGCCGGTACCTAGTCCCGTACCTTCCTCCAGTCGCGGCCAGTCTGCGCAAGAAAAGTGCGCCCTCTACATATCTCTCCAGCAGCACTTCACTTGTGTCAGACTGGCTGAAACAACGGGACCCGGTACCGGCGCAAGAGAAGGCGGAACACAGCGGCGTGGGAGCAATCTGTGTGGATGAGGCTGGAGAAAGCTCCAGGTATGTATAAAACTTTAAGTTTACGTCAGCACTGGTTTCCTTTAAGCAATACCAGTTACATAGCTATCCTGCTGATCTTCTGCTTCTAAAATTTTTAGCCATAGACCCTAAACAAGCATGCAGAAGATCAGGTATATGCTCGTTTCTGGGGTTATTCAGACACTACTGCAGCCAAATAGATCAGCTGGGCTGCCAGGCAACTGGTTTTGTTTAGAAATAAATAAATAAATATGGCAGCCACCATATTCTTCTCACTTCAGTTCTCCTTTAAAAGAGACTATTAAAGGCACTATACATTAGCATTTAAAAAGTATATTATATCACAATTCTCTTTGCATTGGTTTTAATAAGTCTATCCAACTGTCTCATCTACTGAGTGAGCAATTCTGTACAAAAAGATCCTAGTAGTTGAGCAGTATGTAATGAAGAAGGGGTTCTAACATCTGATATGGTGATGTAGATTAATCCTCTGTGGCCCAGATATTCAAACTTTTAATACAAATATTCACCTTTGCAAAAACAGCCTCTGCATTGCTTAGACATGCGTTTTGTATCCTACATGGCGGTGCCATGCAATAGGGTGACTAGCAATAGGGTGCTTGTCTGTCATCTTGCAGCAAGTAAGTCCCTTAAAGTTGACTAAGCTCTAGGTAAAGGCAGTCTCTACCAGTAAAACTCAAATTAAAGAAAGAAAATTCTCACAGCAATTATATTGATTATCAGCATAGCAGAACTACAGTCTAGCAAAGCCTTTCTCAAACTTTTTACCCTGGAGGAACCCTGCAAATAACTTTTTGATCTCAAGGAACCCCTGCATGTATTTTGCAGGGGGCATGGTCTTTAAAGGATACCACAGTCGAAAAAGAAGTTTGTAGCAGTGTGTGGGGGGGTTAAAATTACATACCGTTAGCCAGTCCTGCCCCCTCCGTCTGCCGCCGTTAGTCTCCTATAAGTCCCGGTGCCCGGCTACTTGATTGACCCCCCACCCGGACATACTGCGCCCTGTGCGCACAGTATGTCCTCCCCTCTTCGCTTCTGGCCGGCGCATAGCGATCGGCTCAGAAGCACGTTAATTCCTCTGCCTCCTCTGCGCTGCATGTGCGCTCCATTACACTTAGCGTCACATGATTAGCATGTGACGCTAAGTGTAATGGAGCGCACACGCAGCGCAGAGGAGGCAGAGTAATGAACGTGCTTCTGAGCCGATCGCTATGCGCCGGCCAGAAGCGAAGAGGGGATGACATACTGTGCGCACAGGGTGCAGTATGTCCGGGTGGGGGGTCAATCAAGTCGCCGGGCACCGGGACTTATAGGAGACTAACGGCGGCAGACGGAGGGGGCAGGACTGGCTAACGGTATGTAATTTTAACCCCCCACACACTGCTGCAAACTTCTTTTTCGACTGTGGTATCCTTTAAAAGTAGGTGAGGCTGTTTATTTCACTACTCCCTATTACACTCATTATACTTATACTTATTCTCCCTATCCTGGTGCTTTTCTTACAGTACCCCTGTTTAATGTGCTCTACCATACTCTCCCATGATGGGGGGAAACCGCTAATTAATCCCAAAGATGGCGAAGAGTACACAAGGAACCCTGGGGTTTCAGGGAACCCTTGTTGAGAAAGCCTGATCTAGCATAAGCATGCACTTTAAAACGTCTTCCTGGTCTTCATTGAGTTATGCTACCTGTTCTTGACTAGAACTGCTCAATAAGATGCAAGTTTTTTTCTGGTTTACCTGAAATCAGAACCCTGAAGTGAAAGGCTTGAGACGGCCCCTGAAAACTACCTTGGCAGAGTCCAATCTAGCATTTACAAGGTTTTACATTACAGCCTGACTGCAGAGAACCTGTCATTTACAGTCCTGGGATCTTGAAATGAATCTGAAAATTTAATGACATCCCCCTGGTGGGTACTTACCTCAAGACCCTAACAAGGCTTACCCCATCCTCCTCCATTCCATGGTAGCACTATCACTGTGGGACAGAGGAAGACGGGGGAAGCCTCATTAGGATCTTGAAGCTTTCCCCTCCCAAGGTAAGTATCCCCGAGGGGATGTTTTTCTCATTACAGTGTCTCTTTAAAGGATACCCGAGGTGACATGTGACCTGATGAGATAGACATGTGTATGTAAAGTACCAGGCACACACATAACTATGCAATGTTCCTTTTTTATCTTTCTCTGCCTGAAAGAGTTAAATATCAGGTATGTAAGTGGCTGACTCAGTCCTGACCCAGACAGGAAGTGACTACAGTGTGACCCTCACTGATAAGAAATTCCAACTATGAAACACTTTCCTAGCAGATAATGGCTTCTCAGAGCAGGAAAGAGATAAAAAAAAGGGGAATTTCTTATCGGTGAGGGTCACATTGTAGTCACTTCCTGTCTGAGTCAGGACTGAGTCAGCCACTTACATATCTGATATTTAACTCTTTCAGGCAGAGAAAGATAAAAAAGGAACACAGCATAGTTATTTGTGTGCTAGGCACTGTACATACACATGTCTATCTCATCATGTCACATGTCACTTCGGGTATCCTTTAACCCTAAAGGTGGAGAAAATAAAAACAAAAACAGGAACACAGCCGAGTTCTAAGTAAGACTGGGACTGTGCATACATGTTTATCTAATCATTTCATTTCAGGAATCCCTTATTATTATGTATGGTATTTACAAAGCTCCAACATATTACGCAGCACTAGACAATAAATAGGGATACATACAATGTTAACATGGGGTGTCAAACAGAAATGGGCCGGATTCAATACACCAACTGGCCAGATAAGACCCGCAATTTGCCCAGCCCTCCTCTAGATGCATGTCTCTTGGTAGAGATCGGTACCTGAACCCATGGGCGACATTGGAGGGCTGAGGCTGACAGACGCATCGCTAGCCTACAGTGTTTTGTTTCTATGTGGGGGAGCGACGCAGGACTGACATGATGTATCAGGTTGAATCGCTGGCTGATTGGTCGAGAGAGGTCAGGGGCTACTGTATACATGTTGGACTTTTCAGAGGCGGTCATTATTGACCACCTTGGTTGAGTTTCATATGGAGTCTGTATGGAGCATTACTTTTGATTCGCCCTATTTCAATTTGCATGTTAAGCCCCATCTACACGATACGATTCTTTGTACGATTCGATTACGATTCTATTTACGATCCGATTAAATCCAACATGTCCGATCGGGTTTCGATTCAATTCGATTTGCCATTGTTCTGCAATGGCAAATCTAATTGAATTGAATCCCGATCGGACATGTCGGATTTAATTGGATCGTAAATAGAATCGTACAAAGAATCATATCGTGTAGATGGGGCTTAAGGGTCCGTACACACATTCAATTTTAATCTGCAGATGACCGGCCAATTTTACCACTGCCATGTAGTATGAGGGCCAACAGAGTTTGAATACAATGAACAAACTGTGTAGGTATGTTCTCATATTACAAGGAAGTGGTAAAATTGGCCAGTCATCTGCAGATAAAAATTGGATGTGTGTACAGGCCCTAATCCGAATTAAAATTGCATGCGCGCCAGAAAAATAAGCATCTCATTGACAAAGTATCTCTTCTCAGAGATAAACAGATAAACTAAGGGAAGAAAACACAAAAGAAGAAACTATTTTTCAATGCAATTCAATAAAACCAGGCACACATACACACACTCACAAATAAGGAATTATACTTACTAGTCATTGTGTCACCAAGAAATTAAATCCCTGATGGACGATTTCAATAAACGGCAATTTGAGCCTAGAATGCAACATATTTAAATAGGAAACAAAGTCAAATTTATAGACAGTTACTATATTAAAAAAAAAAAAGATCACATTAGTGCTGGCTTTTTAAATGTATTTACACTGTGCTTGTTTCTGTAGATTGCTAGCAGTTTCCCTAAATGTAACTGAGTGGACAACAACAATTAAATGTTTGTGGAACTTTAATTAGTAGAGATGTTTTTCATAAACTCCAGGTGAAACTCACCTGTAACAGTATTTTTTAAGAGTCTTCAGGTACCCGAGAGATGACTGTCTCCATCCCCTTTAGAAACACAAAAGACACCTAATTATGCTTAAAATGGAAACTTACAGTGGGGTCTGGCTACACTCGATACCGGCATCAGTTCTCAAATGTATTATTTGCCTATATGGAACACAAACTACATCAGTACTTACATATGGGGTGTTTCTCATCTGGCCATCTTCCCTACCCATCCTGCAGCTTTTGCTGGCCTCTGTAGTTCCTGATGGTATCACGTGCATGCAAGGAGATGTAGCCCATGGATGCAAGTTCAGAGCTGTCACCACAACGCCGGGAATTACAAATGTCACCAGAAACTGTTGGGAAGTAATGATCCCCCCCCCCCCCCCCCCAAAAAAAAAAAAAAAAAAAACCATTCACCATTACGAACCTCCCTTATGTGTACTTTCATTTTATTTATTTATTTTTAAATCTGGTACTCAAGTCACTTTAACCACTTAACGACCGCCCCCAGCCGATGGGCGGCGGCAAAGACCGGGCCCAAACGACCGCAATACGCCCATCGGCGGGGGCGGCTGCGGGAGTGGCTGTGCGGCGATCGCGTCATTCGTGACGCGATCAGCCGCCGGGGACTGGCTCCGCCCACCGTTCGTTGTAACCCGCCGGCCGTTCGGAAGCGCCGGCGGGTTACTAGCACCCGGATCGCCGCATGTAACAAGTATAATAGGCTTTGTAATGTATACAAAGCCTATTATACTGGCTGCCTCCTGCCCTGGTGGTCCCAGTGTCCGAGGGACCACCAGGGCAGGCTGCAGCCACCCTAGTCTGCACCCAAGCACACTGATTTCCCCCTCCCCTGCCCCCTGATCGCCCACAGCACCCCTCAGACCCCCCCCTGCCCACCCCCCAGACCACTGTTTGCACCCAGTCACCCCCCTAATCACCCATCAATCACTCCCTGTCACTATCTGTCAACGCTATTTTATTTTTAAGTCCCTAATCTGCCCCCTACTCCCTCCTGATCACCCCCCCCCACCCCTCAGATTCTCCCCAGACCCCCCCCCCCCCGTGTACTGTATGCATCTATCCCCCCTGATCACCTGTCAATCACCTGTCAATCACCCGTCAATCACCCCCTGTCACTGCCACCCATCAATCAGCCCCTAACCTGCCCCTTGCGGGCAATCTGATCACCCACCCACACCAATAGATCGCCCGCAGATCCGACATCAGATCACCTCCCAAATCCATTGTTTACATCTCTTATCTCCTCTAAACACCCACTAATTACCCATCAATCACCCCCTATCACCACCTGTCACTGTTACCCATCAGATTAGACCCTAATCTGCCCCTTGCGGGCACCCAATCACCCGCCCACACGCTCAGATTGCCCTCAGACCCCCCCTTATCAATTCGCCCGTGCAATATTTACATCTGTTATTCCCTGTAATAACCCACTGATCACCCATCAATCACCCCCTGTCACTGCCACCCATCAATCACCCCCTGTCACTGCCACCCATCAAACAGCCCCTAACCTGCCCCTTGCGGGCAATCTGATCACCCACCCACACCAATAGATCGCCCGCAGATCTTCTCTCCTCTAAACACCCACTAATTACCCATCAATCACCCCCTATCACCACCTGTCACTGTTACCCATCAGATTAGACACTAATCTGCCCCTTGCGGGCACCCAATCACCCGCCCACACCTCAGAACGCCCTCAGACCCCAGCCCTGATCACCTCGCCAGTGCATTGCTTGCATCTATTTCCCCCCTCTAATCACACCTTGAGACACCCATCAATCACCTCCTGTCACCCCCTAGCACACCTACCCATCAGATCAGGCCCTAATTTGCCCCGTGTGGGCTCCTGATCACTCGGCCAAACCCTCAGATCCCCCTCAGACCCCCTTCCGATCACGTCCCCAGTGCATTGATTGCATCTATTTTCCCCTCTAACCGCCCCCTGAGACACCCATCAATCACCTCCTGTCACCCCCCTAGCACTCCTATCCATCAGATCAGGCCCAATACATCCTGTCATCTAAGAGGCCACCCTGCTTATGACCGCTTCCACAAAATTTGCCCCCTCATAGACCACCTGTCATCAAAATTTGCAGATGCTTATACCCCTGAACAGTCATTTTGAGAAATTTGGTTTCCAGACTACTCACAGTTTTGGGCCCGTAAAATGCCAGGGCAGTATAGGAACCCCACAAGTGACCCCATTTTAGAAAGAAGACACCCCAAGGTATTCTGTTAGGTGTATGATAAGTTCATAGAATATTTTATTTTTTGTCAAAAGTTAGAGGAAATTGGATTTTTATTGTTTTTTTCACAAAGTGTCATTTTTCACTAACTTGTGACAAAAAATAAAATCTTCTATGAACTCACCATACCCCTAACGGAATACCTTGGGGTGTCTTCTTTCTAAAATGGGGTCACTTGTGGGGTTCCTATACTGCCCTGGCATTTTAGGGGCCCTAAACCGTGAGGAGTAGTCTAGAATCCAAATGCCTCAAAATGACCTGTGAATAGGACGTTAGGCCCCTTAGCGCACCTAGGTTGCAAAAAAGTGTCACACATGTGGTATCGCCGTACTCAGAAGAAGTAGTATAATGTGTTTTGCGGTGTATTTTTATACATACCCATGCTGGGTGGGAGAAATCTCTCTGTAAATGGACAATTGTGTGTAAAAAAAATCAAATAATTGTCATTTACAGAGATATTTCTCCCACCCAGCATCTGTATGTGTAAAAATACACCCCAAAACACATTATACTACTTCTCCTGAGTACGGCGGTACCACATGTGTGGCACTTTTTTGCACCCTAAGTGCGCTAAGGGGCCCAAAGTCCAATGAGTACCTTTAGGATTTCACAGGTCATTTTGCGACATTTGGTTTCAAGACTACTCCTCACGGTTTAGGGCCCCTAAAATGCCAGGGCAGTATAGGAACCCCACAAATGACCCCATTTTAGAAAGAAGACACCCCAAGGTATTCCGTTAGGAGTATGGTGAGTTCATAGAAGATTTTATTTTTTGTCACAAGTTAGCGGAAAATGACACTTTGTGAAAAAAAACAATTAACATCAATTTCCGCTAACTTGTGACAAAAAAAAAAAATCTTCTATGAACTCACCATACTCCTAATGGAATACCTTGGGGTGTCTTCTTTCTAAAATGGGGTAATTTGTGGGGTTCCTATACTGTCCTGGCATTTTAGGGGCCCTAAACCGTGAGGAGTAGTCTTGAAACGAAATTTCTCAAAATGACCTGTGAAATCCTAAAGGTACTCATTGGACTTTGGGCCCCTTAGCGCAGTTAGGGTGCAAAAAAGTGCCACACATGTGGTATCGCCGTACTCAGGAGAAGTAGTATAATGTGTTTTGGGGTGTATTTTTCCACATACCCATGCTGAGTGGGAGAAATATCTCTATAAATAGACAATTGTGTGTAAAAAAAATAAAAAAATTGTCATTTACGGAGATATTTCTCCCACCCAGCATGGGTATGTGTAAAAATACACCCCAAAACACATTATACTACTTTTCCTGAGTACGGCAATACCACATGTGTGGCACTTTTTTGCAGCCTAACTGCGCTAAGGGGCCCAAAGTCCAATGAGCATCTTTAGGCTTTACAGGGGTGCTTACAATTAGGCACCCCCCAAAATGCCAGGACAGTGAACACACCCCACAAATGACCCCATTTTGGAAAGTAGACACTTCAAGGTATTCAGAGAGGAGCATAGTGAGTCCGTGGCAGATTTCATTTTTTTTTTTCGCAAGTTAGAAGAAATGGAAACTTTTTTTTTTTTGTTGTTGTTGTCACAAAGTGTCATTTTCTGCTAACTTGTGACAAAAAATAAAATCTTCTATGAACTCACCATGCCTCTCACTGAATACTTTGGGATGTCTTCTTTCCAAAATGGGGTCATTTGGGGGATATTTGTACTATCCTGGAATTTTAGCCCCTCATGAAACCTGACAGGTGCGCAGAAAAGTCAGAGATGCTTGAAAATGGGAAAATTCACTTTTGGCACCATAGTTTGTAAACGCTATAAGTTTTACCCAATCCAATAAATATACACTGAATGGTTTTTTTTTTTATCAAAGACATGTAGCAGAATAACTTTCGCGCTCAAATGTATAGGAAATTTTACTTTATTTGAAAAATGTCAGCACAGAAAGTTAAAAAAGTCATTTTTTTGACAAAATTCATGTCTTTTTTGATGAATATAATAAAAAGTAAAACTCGCAGCAGCAATCAAATAGCATCAAAAGAAAGCTGTATTAGTGACAAGAAAAGGAGGTAAAATTCATTTAGGTGGTAGGTTGTATGACCGAGCATTAAACCGTGAAAGCTGCAGTGGTCTGAATGGAGAAAAAGGCTCTGGTCCTTAAAGAGACTCCGTAACAAAAATTGCATCCTGTTTTTTATCATCCTACTAGTTCCAAAAGCTATTCTAATGTGTTCTGCTTTACTGCAGCACTTTCTGCTATCACTATCTCTGTAATAAATCAATGTATCTTTCCCCTGTCAGACTTGTCGGCCTGTGTCTGGAAGGCTGCCAAGTTCTTCAGTGTTGTGGTTCTGCTATGAACTCACCCTTTATGCACACTGCCTGTGTATTATTTAGATTAGAGCAGCTTCTCTCTTCTCTCTTATCTTTTACAAGCTGGATAAATCGTCCTCTAAGCTGGCTGGGCTTTCACATACTGAAGAATTACAGACAAGGGCAAAGCTGTTTGCAGGAGAAAAACAAGCAGCCTGAAACTTCAGTGCATGAGAACTGCAGGGGGGAAGAAACACACAATGATCTCTTAAGATTCAAAAGGAAGGGTGTATACAGCCTGCTTGTGTATGGATGTATTTTCTATGTGTGGACATGCTGTACATCAACCTACTTCCTGTTTTGGTGGCCATTTTGTTTGTTTATAAACAAACTTTTTAAAACTGTTTTTAACCACTTTTAATGCGGCGAGGAGCGGCGAAATTGTGACAGAGGGTAATAGGAGATGTCCCCTAACGCACTGGTATGTTTACTTTTGTGCGATTTTAACAATACAGATTCTCTTTAAGGGGCGAAAAGACTGTGGTCCTGAAGTGGTTAAGTACCTTAGCATTCTCACATGACAGTTCTGCATTCTTGGATGCTCTGATTTTGAGACACTTGTTGGTTACTGCTTTAAAGGACACCCGAAGTGAAAATAAACGAATGAAATGAATGATTGTATCCATCTTCCTTCTCCTAAAATGACTTTTTAAGATATTCTACAGTTTAACTTTATGTCTAAATCTGCTTTTTAATTGCTTCTGAGAGCAGGAAAGAGATAAAAAGTTTTAACTGTTTTATTGTTTTTGCTCAATGGACCCATTCATTGAAGTATGCCAGAGGTAAAATCTATGAACTATTGATCCTTTTTATCTCTTTGCTGCTCTCAGAAGCAATTTTCTGCTAGGAAAGTGTTTTATAGTTGGAATTTCTTATCAGTGAGGGTCACACTGTAGTCACTTCCTGACCAAGTCAGGACTGAGTCAGCCACTTACATACCTGACATTTAACACTTTCGGGCAGAGAAAAAAAAAAAAAAAGGAACACAGCATAGTTATTTGTGTGCTAGGAACTGTACATACACATGTCTATCTCATCATGTCACACGTCACTTCGGGTATCCTTTAAGTATTGATGGAATAAAGCAACACAGGACTTTTGTGGGGACTGCAGTGCAACAGTTCAATTGACATGCACACACATAGGGGAGTAGGAGGAGAAACGTGTGCCATAGAGCAGGGCTTCCCAACCCTGTCCTCAAGTACCACCAACAGTACACGATTTTCAGAAAACCACAAACATTCACAGGTGAGGTAATTAGTGTCTCAGCAGAACTGATTAAACTACCTCTGTGTACTTCCACAAAACATGCACTGTTGGTGGTACACAAGGACAGGTTGGGATGGAGCAGTGCTTTTCAGCGCTGATAGATTTGGGCGCAGCCGGCGCCACCATAGACAATAATAGGAATAACATCTATAGCGGTGTTCAGTGAGTAACGTCGGCGCCGTCAGAAGACAGAGCCGAAGTTGCTTAAAAAACAAAATAATTCGGCCTCCAGCAATTATTCCCCACTATCCATGGCAGCCTAGAGGGGGAATAGTAATTAACAGCCCGGACTTGTGCAGAAGCAGGATCAGCCATATATTGGCTGTATCCTGCGCCGATTTCAAATGTATGCAGGTTGGGAAGCTCTACCATAGAGGTTCCTTGTCATAATAAAAATGGTAGTATGCAAAAGGTAGTAAAAATAAGGCTGCTCAAATGCACCTTTCACTGTTTACTCCTGTGATGTTTATGCCAGGGAGGAGTGGGAAGGGGGCACTCTAACAAAAAAATGTATTGAAAGAAAATTAGAACGTTAAAAATAAAGTCTTCTTTTAAAAAGCTATGGCAATTGAAGTGAATTACCTGAAAACATAAATAAAAACGGTACTCACCTATTTATCCATTGACCACAAAACAGAACCTGTTGTCAGCGACCCTAGTTTGGCATTCTTATTTGGAAATTAAATGTATTTTCCTGGCAAGATCAAACCATCATTGGAAAAGCGGAGTCTCAGCTTTCCTCTGCTCTGGGTCCTGAGTCGGTGCAATCCATGGGTCTTAAAAGAATGCTGTCCCTGCGCTTGGCTGCAGAACGTAGCCTAAAAGACATGCAGAAAGAGGAGATGAGGGCTGCTCCCAGGCACTCAGGACTCATTGTTAGGGGAAAGAAAAATAGGAAGGGGTCATCTGCCCCCAAATGCTTTTAGAGAGTTCAATAGCGAGCAAACTGGGTGAGAGGTAGCTCACTGCTGCTGTTCATCCTGTCGGGTTTGTCTGGTACTCCTCTGGCACAATCAAAAACTGAGACTCTACAACAGCAGTTCGACCTCAGCAGGGTAGTAAATAGAATTTTCACAGGGGGCTGCCAAACTAGGGTCACCAAAGGCGAGTTCTCTTATGCAGTCAACTAGATAATACAGAGGTAACATAAAATCTAGGATAGGAAATGGAATAGGAAAAAAAGAAAGGAAAAAACAAACAAAAAAAATAAAAAACACAAAACTTAGGAAAGAGAAATTTAAAAAAAAAAAAAAGTGGGTGAATTAGAAAACAAACAAAAGGTGGAAGCTATTTAAAAAGATGGTGTCTAGTCCAACACCGTTCTGCATGTCTTACTGACCAGGGCTGCTACTTCATGTAGTGTAGAATCTCTTACCACCCTACCACCCAGGTGCCTGACTGTTTATGCAAGATCTACAATTACAACTGCAGTTCTTGCACATCTTCAATGTTATGAGTTGTGCATAGATTAACACTAGTTGACATAGTTATGCACACCCTGGCAGTAGAGAATGTGAAGTACGACCAGCAGAAGGCAGTGGGAGCACCAAGTCAAGTGCCTATTTAAGGAAGAACTGACCGGCTGCCTTGTCCAAAGAACCAGCTGGTGTGTGTATGAGGTTTAAAGTAAAACTGAGATGGAGGGGACAATAAGAATTTTACTAACCTGGGACTGTAGTCAGTCAGCTCCAGTGTTGTCCTCCATGTCCGATCTGTTGAGCTGCTGCAGCCAAATGTAAGTCTGCAACTCAGGGGCTACTGTGCATGCACTGCTCAGAACAATGTGCCTCCATGACATTGTTCCCGTGACAAGGAACGTTCTGCACATGCACACTTACAAGTCTAGACTAACTGAGCATGCCCGGGGTGCTCCTGGCTATGAGAGCTCAATCGAGAAGGCGTGTAGCGAGGGCCGCGCATGCGCAGTAGTCCACAAATGGCTCAGCTCTGGACTGTACTGGGGCTGATACCGGCTAAATGAATCAGATCGAGATGAGACCCCAGGAGTTGAGTGGGGGTTTGAAGAAGCTCCAGGTAAGTAAAAATTCTCCTATCCTTTCCACGCGAGAGGAAAAAAAAAAGGCAAAATATAGATACTTCCCTCAGTAGAGGAAAGCCTCTGGATAGTCCAGAGACTCCCCCCCATCCTATTTCACCCAACCAATCGAGCACTGGGAACCTCTGAACATATTCAAAAAGGGCTTTTTTTAAACTGTGGCCTTGCTCCCATTCATGTACACGAGCACCCACACTGAGCACGTGCCGCTCATGCATGGCTTTTATCTTCTACACGAGTGGCTCCTGCGCAGTGCGTTAGTGCTCATATAGACTGAAGTCCATCAGTGAAGAGGGACCCAGCAAGCAGGTGGGGCGGAGGAGGATCAGAGAAGCCTCTGGATCATTCAGACTTACTTCTACTAAGGTATTTTTTTCCTCTCACAGGTTTACTTTAAAGTGAACCCGAGGTGAGAGTGATATGGAAGCTGCCATATTTATTTACTTTTAAACAATACTAGTTTCCAGTCATCCCTGCTCATCTATTTGGCTGCAGTAGTGGCTGAATTACACCAGAAACAAGCATGCAGGTAATCCTGTCAGTTCTCACAATATTGTCAGGAACACCTGATCTGCATATGCTTGTTCAGGGTCAATGGCTAAGGGCCCGTTTCCACTATTGCGGTGCGGAATCGCCGCATATCACCGCTGACAAAATCGCATGCGGATGCGATTCTGCATGCGTTTTTGCCGCGATTTCGCATAGGCAGGGTATATGCGATTTTAACCATGTCACTGCCTGTGTCAATTTACATTACTTTCAATGCAAAATCGCGGGAAAAAAACGCATGCAAAAAACGCATGCGATTTCCCTATTAAATACATTGCCTGCAATTCGCCTGCATTCCACACGCGGGCGAATTCTGCAGGGTCTACCGTGCAGAAAAATCCTGCACAGAAAAACGCAAATGAAAACTGACAAGTGGAAACAGTCCCATCCACTTGTATTGCTTATGGGAATCCACATGCGTTGTCTGCATGCGGATTCGCGCTAGTGGAAACGGGCCCTAAAAGTATTAGAGGCAGAGGATCAAGAGGACAGCTAGGCATCTGTTATTGCTTAAAGTGTACCTGAGATGAAAGCTTATCCTGTATTTATATTTACCTGGGGCTTCCTCCTGCCCCACGAGCTCTGTGAAATCCCTCACCGTTCTCCTTGGCCGTTCTATTCTGCCGCTATCTGGCCCAGTAATCCGGCCAGTTGCAGTCAGTTGTGCTCCTTCAGCTCCTGCCCCTGGGAGCTTTCTGCGCGTCCGCAGGGCGCTCCTGCCAGCAAGCGGCGGAGCCGCACATGCGCTGAAGATCTTGGCTGGCCTGACAGCAGAGGAACTGAGGGGCCGAGAAGGATGGCAAGGGACTTCACTGACCTCTTGGGACAGGAGGAAGCCCCAGGTAAGTATAAACACAGGATAAGCTTTCAGCTCAAATTAACTTTAAAAGGAAATAAATATGGCAGCCTCCATACCACTCTCACCTCGGGTTCACTTTAAGGCATGAAAGGGCAATGCTGAACTGGCACTAGCTCTAGTGTCTGCTTTTCGTTTACAGCATTTCGTTGGGATGGGATTTGGTATCACTGGTCATTACACCTCAGTTGTTGAAAAAAAAAGGCCCTAGTCTATATTAAGATACCTAGCAAACTTTTCCCTCATATGGAGAGTAATCGAAACACTTCAGTTCCTCCAACACCACGAAAATAAATAAACACATAATCTACAGGTGACAGCAGTGTTAGAACAACCCGACTAGTTCATAGAAAACATTTTGTACTGTACTGTATTTATTATTTTGTATACTTAACGTAAAACACAAAAACAAACAACTTACGTGTCCACAAGAAGGGTACCTAATGATGATGTTCCGGAGATTTCCTGTTTCGTCATTACATGAATTCCGGTGGAATGTCAGATATTGCAGCCCGGAAGCAGCCTTCCTCACTGAGTATCGCGCATGCTCAGTGGGAAGTTAGACATTATTTAGCTGAAATATCTCCGCTTCCGCACCACGTACACTCCCGAAATTTTCAGGGGAGGGAGGGGATCCCCAGATCCACCTCTGTGTCGAATTGCAGCCCCCTAGCCCCGCTAGTTCCCGAGATAGGTTTGCTGAAATCAGTCTCGGGAACCAGCGGGGCTCGGGGGCTGCAATTCGGCACAGAGCTAGATGTGGGGGTCTCCTCCCTCCCCTGAAAATTTCGGGGGTGTACGTGGTGCGGAAGCGGAGATACTTAGGACGTTTCACACGTGGCTTCACAATGTAATGGGGCGCAGGCTCCTACTGCGCATGCGGGGCTGCAATATCTGACATTACACCGGAAAAGTTCTGGAGACAGGATGTGCGTAAGGTAGGCGGAGTTAGCGTCTTTTCCGTTGCATGCCCTGTTGCTAGGGAGACGCTAGTAGCGTGTGCTAGCAACTGAGTTTGGGTGACAGACAGCTGGAGAACCGGGAGACGGATCCAAAATGGTGAGTGATGTGATAGAATATGGATTGGACATTTATATCAATTGTAGAATATAGTTTGAGTATTGGATATTATATATCATTTGTAGAGTGACGCTAAACTCATAGCAGTATTTTACTGCCGCTGAAATTACAATTCCAAATACCTTAGTTACGCTTGTTTTATTACAACGTAAGCAAATAAGTAGAGAGGCTACCGGTTAGATTGAGTGAAGGGAGGAGAGAGAGAAAAATGGGGCTATAAACTCCATCACATAGAAGATTGTACAAAGGAGATGTGTGGTCAGCTTAGAACTGGAGCTTTGGTCATCATATACAATTTGGTCATTATAAAAAGCAACGATGGTGCTGGGAAATCAATAAAAAGTAGTAGCAAATAATGCCCTAGACATAGCCTCAGTAAAAGAAAACCAATTGTCTATAAAATAGCCCTGATGAGATCTGCAAATACTTTATTTTTTATTGTGCTCCGCATCTTTGTAAAATTGTGATTGTAGGTTTTCCTGTAAAATACGCACAATGCATTCATACGTTAATTTAAACTATATGCTTGGATTACATGTCACTTCATTTTACAATACTCCTGAGGAAAATACCTTTACATTTTTGTTAGAACCTCCAGGAAAGTTGTATAAATAAAGTGTTTCTTGGCCAAAAAAAATATTGTTCATGTATATACATTTCTTTCATCAAGGCACGTAGACATGGTGCACAGCATTGTCGCATTTCAACACTAGGTTCTCATTTAGAATCTGGGCCAGGACACTATCTACATGGAGTTTGTATGCTCTCCCAGTGTTTGTGTGGGCTTTCAGTTTCCTCCCACTTCAGTTTCCTCCCACTTCAGTTCCCTCCCACTTTCCAAAACATATAGATAAGTTAATTGGTGTCCCCCATAGTGGCCTTACACCTGTTAGGGACATAATGACAATGGTAAGCATTAGATTGTAAATCCCTCTAAGGCCACATACACACATCAGACCATAGGCTTTTGAAAATGAAAGATCACAGACTAATTTTACCCCCTTCCATGTAGTATGAGAGCCATACCTTCACAGTCTTTTCTATGGAGCTGAACTCCCCATCAGAAAAAAAATCTTTGCAAGATGCTGCACACACAGATGCTGTACAGACACAAAAGATCAGTATCTGCAAAAGATCTGTTCCTGCCAAAGATCCGTTCCTGCAAATTGCATTCATAGTCTATGAGATCTGCAGATCATCATACACACCTTGTTTA
Source organism: Hyperolius riggenbachi (assembly GCF_040937935.1). Classification (NCBI taxonomy): domain Eukaryota; kingdom Metazoa; phylum Chordata; class Amphibia; order Anura; family Hyperoliidae; genus Hyperolius; species Hyperolius riggenbachi. The sequence goes on along the minus strand of NC_090647.1, from coordinate 403,976,901 downwards.
ACTGACATTCATCTGCAGATCAGATCCAACAGGATGGATTTTCAGATCTGCAGATGATTGTCTGATCTGCTGATGAATGTCAGTTAAACAAGGTGTGTATGATGATCTGCAGATCTCATAGACTATGAATACATTTTTCAGGAACGGATCTTTTGCAGATACTGATCTTTTGAATGTCTACAGCATCTTTGTGTGCAGCATCTTGCAAAGATTTCTGTCTGATGGGGAGTTCAGCTCCATAGAATAGACTGTGTAGGTATGGCTCTCATACTACATGGAAGGGGGTAAAATTGGTCTGTGATCTTACATTTTCCAAAGACTATGGTCTGATGTGTGTATGAGCCTTTAGGAACAGCAAGTAACATGATTATATACTGTATAAAGTGCTATGAAAAATGTCATCCCTTTATACATAACAAAGCCTGCATAGATAAAAGAGTGGTGAGTTTATTTATGATATGCAGGAAGTAATTAAGCAGAAAGGAAGATTCTCATTAGACTTGGCATATGAGATTAGAGTTTATAGTGCAAAGCTAATATTTTGGTTTCTGCTGCCCTAATTTCCCAGTTAGCACAAACCTAACCCCCACCTTTCAACCTATGCGTAGTACTAACCACTTCTTTCCTTGGGAAGCCTCTGGATCATGTAGAGGTTTCCCTGTCCTCTTTAGCACTACCGCTGCTCGCCAGTATCCTCTGGAACATTGGGATCGTGCTCCCCTTCTGGCATGAGTGCGGCCGCCCCTGCACATTAGCATGCACGAGCGGCTCCGGCTTACTGTGCAGGTGTGGCCTAATTCACACAGGTGCAGTGCAGGTGCACTCGTGCCTGAAGAGAAGTGTGGCCCTAATCTCCTTAGTGACAAGCCCTTCCCGGATTTCTTTTGGGGTCCGCACTTTGCAACAAGGTACCGGAGGATGGCGTGGGAAGCCTCTGTAGGATCCAGAGGTTTCCAACTTTTTAGGTATGTCTTTTTTTAACCCGAGGTTAGCCTTGGATACACTTGAAATGCAACCACCCTCTATTTTTTCCTATCTAATTTATTTAATTCCCATCACAATTCCCCCAACTACCTCAACTGAAAATACATTTATGAGATAATTCATATTTTTTACTCGTGGTGAATAGTACTCTAAAGAGCCTTATAATATTATTTTTATTTTAAGGGCTTCATTTTTAAAGAGAATCTGTACTCTAAAATTCTTACAATAAAAAGCATACCATTCTATTCATTATGTTCTCCTGGGCCCCTCTGTGCCGTTTCTGCCACTCCCTGCTGTGATTCTGGCTTGTAATTGCCGGTTTTAGGCAGTATTTACAAACAAAAGACATGGCTGCTAACCAGAGTGTGATAGGCTGAGAGAAGCTCAGTCTGTGACTCACACAGAGCCTGGAGGGGACATGGAGAGGGTGTGTATAGCTTCTATCCTATCACAAGTAGAGCAGCACATTCCTGCCTGAGTGCCTGAGCCCGACAAAGCCGTCAGAGGAAAGAAGATTAGATTATATAACAGAGATAATAAAGCCACTGTGCAACTAGAAAAGGCTGCAGTAAGACAGACTACATTAGAACAGGTATAGGAACTTATAGGATAGAAGAAATAAGGCTGAAAATTTTGTTGCAGAGTCTCTTTAAGACTGCATCCTAAACTGCAGCCATGGCAGTCTGCTGTAAAATCTGCTTTGTTGAGCTGCAAAACAAACAAAAGTATTGATCCTTTGATATTTTCATCACTGAAATACCATCAGCAGCTTTTTTTCTCATCCAGATGAAAGGATTTTGCCTTCTTTTTGCTTTTCAGGACATAGCTAGGGCATAGCTAGAAGTCTAGTTTTTTTAACACTTGCTGTCTAGAAAAACAGAAAGGGACTTCAGACAAATTATTAGTAGTACTAGTACTAAATGTACCTATTAGCCAGATGCAGTAAACTGCATAAAGTTGAGGTGCGTGGGGAGCGCATGGCAATTTTACAATTGCTTCCACTGGTGGAGCGCCGCCAATTGACTTTCAAATGTACATGCAACCTAGAATTATTTGCATCTCATTAACCATTTCTAGTAAACATACATGGATCAGTCAGCAAATCTAGCAATGCTAAGATACAATAGAAAAATTGCCCTGTTCATAATGGGGTGGACATAGGAGTTTCTGGGCAGTGGTAGTTGGTAAGTTGTAAGTAAGCCAAGACCTAGATGATTCATGCATAGCTTGTTGGAAGCAATGATAGTTCAGTGACTAGTGAGAGAGATTATAAACCTACTTGAAAAAAGTCAGTTTTTCGCTTGTGTTTGAACATAACCAAAAGGTTGTTAAACCGATTTAGGGTGAAGATCTAGAGGAGAGAAACACTGCCTGTAGAGACAGGACACTAATGCTGGGCATACACAGCGCGATAGTTGTTATCAATCGAGCCGCCGATGGCTCGATTGATAATATTCAGCCTGTCCGATCACCGCGGTGGATCGATACCGCGCTCGATCCCTGCAGGCGGACAATGGAAGAAACGAGTGGCTGATAAGGCACTGCCCGCAAGGACAAGCGGGAATCGATCCACGCGCCCGCGGGGAGGCGTCGGCATCGAGCCAGCGGCTCGATTCCGGCGCATAATCGCAGCGTGTATGCCCAGCATAAAGTCTCCATTACAGGCAAGGCACAGGAGCTGTAGTGATGTGATAGGAGCTCAGGTGCTGATCTTGGATGCAGCATACTTCCTCTTATTATGGGGATATGGTACATAGCACTGAGGGAAAGTGAAGAATAGCAGCTCACAGTAGAGCTGCAGATACTCCCGTACGCTGCAGTGGTCTGCTCCATCGCCGATGCCAGGCTGCCAAGATATTTGTAGGTATTATAGATGAAATATAAAATGAGTATTTAAAAAGACACACACACACACACACACACACACACACACACACACACACACACACACACACACACACACACACACACACACACACACACACACACACACACACACACACACACACACACACACACACACACACACATCCAGCTGGACAGAGTACTGGTTAAGGGCTCTGCCTCTGACACAGGAGACCTGGGTTTAAATCTTGGCTCAATCTGTTCAGTAAGCCAGCACCTATTCAGTAGGAGACTTTGGGCAAGACTCTCTAACACTGCTACTGCCTATAGAACGTGCCCTAATGGCTGCAGCTCTAGCACTTTGAGTCCGCCAGGACTCAAAGTGCTAGAAATGTTAATTGTTATATGTTATTTGATATAAATGTCTTTCGATCATTAGTCAATTGATGCAATAGTCACAGGACTGTGACCATTGACCATCAGACGTGTGGACCCACACACACGCAGTTTACAGCCATCATGATAGGCATCATCGTTGAAAATATATACCATTGCATTTACTTGACTAAGTTATGTGCTTGTCATCAGTACAATGACTGTGAGAGTTGTAGATGTGTACAGACAATATGCCTCCATAATATATTTATAAATCATTACCACCACCCTATGCAGTCTTATAGGCATCAAACTTTCCACCTCTCAAACTCATACCCAGTGATCTGAGTTTTTTTTTCTGTATTTTTTTTTATTTATCTGAATATATACTGTATATTTACTCAAAATGCAAGTGATTAGTTAAGTTTGACTATAGTTCAGGCTATTGCTTTGAGGAAAATTCCACCCATGTTCAGTCATGTTTAGCAGTCGTCTGCATGTGTACAGTGACACCATCATGCATGCAGGGTAAACACATGGGCTTCCAGTCTTCATGGGAACTCTGGCTTCACCCTGTGCTGCAGTGTAGAAAGTAGTGGCGTGGAAGAAAGGCTGAGCCATATACTGTAGCATGATAGGAACAACCTCTTGTTGGGTACAGAAGAGTGATGACAAGAGGGCAGATTTAGTTGGTCAAGTATGCATTTTTAGGTAACCATTATCTTCCAAGCATTTATCCTACCCTTTGCACACTAGGAGCCAGATCCAATCCACTTGTTTTCCTATGCTTTCATCTAGGTGGTATTTCACATCTTATCAATAAAATGACCTTTACGCTAGCAGCAAGCAAGCTTTGTTTTACTTTTTCAATTGCAGAGTGCTGAAAAGTTATTTTAAAACGGAAGATAAAGATGATCTCCTAAGATAAAACTTAAGACAAAAAGTGGATTGGATTGGGCCCTATGTGTTCCCCCACACACCCATTTGTCCCATCGATCCCCTTTGTCACTTCAAATAACCAGTATTACCGTAATTGTTAGTATTATTATTAGTAATAACCAGTATTCCGTTTTTTTGTTTTTTTTAAATATAATTCTTGAACTTCTTTGGGATTTTATGGTGGCCATACATCTCTTGAATTGGCGGCTGATCGAGTATCAGATTCGATAACTATTATCGAATCGGATAAAAAATTGGTGCAGCCAAGAGCATGCCCCATCGACAATGCAACCAATTTCTGGACAAAATTGGTTGCATGTACCGATCAGACATGCTGCAAGATGTCAGGCCATTGTGGTTGATCGAGTGTGCGGCAGTAATAGTAAGTGATATTGGAATTAGCAATGAATGCGAAACTCCTTGCTCTATGCTCCCTTCCCAGCCCCCCCCCCCCCCCCCCCCCCCTGCCATGTGCATTTATACATTACCCATTCTATTTTATTTTTATCAAGTTGTCTTATTTTGTTTTATTGTAATCTCAAATATGCATCATTGAAATGATGTAATGGTATGAAAGACAGTGAGATCAAACTGCCTCAGTTCCTTTATTTTCTCAGTAAGGTGGGCTTAGGCCAACTGTAGGTATGACTGCAAAGAAGGGAAATTCAAAGTTCCCGCCAATACAATATTAGAAGTTCATAGCTGGCTGCAAATAGAAATGGAAATATAGCAGGTTGCGGGTACCAGTGTTGTGAATGCTCTGTAGTGTTTCAGAAATACTTGTTGCAGAGTGGCTGTTCTGTGTTTTTTTTTTTTTTTTTTTTTTTTTTTTAATATTGTTTGCAGTGATATTTTTTGACTTCCCTTTTATGATTCATTGAAGCTTTGAATGTTTTGTCCATGTCATTATTTCTGTGTGTAACTGCAAGATTAATGTTCATAAAGTGCTGGTGGAAAATACAGAGTGCTGACAGGTGGCAGTGTAGCACTTTCTGTACTTCACACTTGAATGTAGCTATGACATTGGAAAGAGTTAACAAAAAAAATCCCATATGGTATGAATTCTGTTTCGTAAGTGTACTATGAATTGTGTTATATATTAAAAAGTGGATTTGGATGTTTCACTGCAACACTTTTATCCTTTGTGCTAAGAATCTATTCCAGGCCATAAAGGAGTGGTTTTGTCACTAATTGATTGTAGTCATGTAATACAGCGGCATCAGTACCTCTGCTCTTTGTTTCGGAGAAGGAGGTTGTACACTATTGTTGTGTGTCTGCCTCACTGTGCAGATTAGTGCTACAGGACTAACCTTTTCTTACCCACAAAGGACAACTGTAGTAAGAGGTATATGGAGGCTGCCATATTTATTTCCTTTTAAAGAGAATCTGTATTGTTAAAATCGCACAAAAGTAAACATACCAGTGCGTTAGGGGACATCTCCTATTACCCTCTGACACAATTTCGCCGCTCCTCGCCGCATTAAAAGTGGTTAAAAACAGTTTTTAAAAGTTTGTTTATAAACAAACAAAATGGCCACCAAAACAGGAAGTAGGTTGATGTACAGTATGTCCACACATAGAAAATACATCCATACACAAGCAGGCTGTATACAGCCTTCCTTTTGAATCTCAAGAGATCATTTGTGTGTTTCTTTCCCCCTGTTCTCATGCACTGAAGTGACAGGCTGTTTGTTTCTTCCTGCAAACAGCTTTGCCCTTGTCTGTAATTCTTCAGTATGTGAAAGCCCAGCCAGCTCAGAGAACGATTTATCCAGCTTGTAAAAGATAAGAGAGAAGAGAGAAGCTGCTCTAATCCTAAATAATACACAGGCAGTGTGCATAGAGGGGCCTGGAAGGGGGAGTTCATATCAGAACCACAACACTGAAGAACTTGGCAGCCTTCCAGACACAGGCTGACAAGTCTGACAAGAGAGAGATAAGTTGATTTATTACAGAGACAGTGATAGTATAAAGTGCTGCAGCAAGCCAGAACACATTAGAATAGCTTTTTGAACTTGTAGGATGATAAAAAACAGGATGCAATTTTTGTTACGGAGTCTCTTTAAGCAATATCATTTGTCTGGCAGCCCTGCTGGTCTATTTGGCTGTAGCAGTGTCTGAATCACACCAGAAACAAGCATGCAGCTTATCTTGTCAGATTTGACATGTCAGAAAATGTCAGAAACACTTGATCTGCTTCATGCTTGTTCAGGGTCTGTGGCTAAAAGTATTAGAGGCAGAGAGTCAGCAGAATAGCCAGGTAACTGGTATTGCTTAAAAGGAAATAAATATGGCAGCCTCCATATACCTCTCACTTTAGTTGTCCTTTATTTGTATGACCCAAATCACCTAGTCTCAGCTTCTGAATTATGGTCTGAGCTATGTGAAACACACCCATTAATTAGTATGAGGTCCATAAGATCAACCACTGTGCACAATGGGTTTGTCAGTACTTCATGGTTGCTATGGTGATTGGGGAGGCTGTCTGTTGGCATGACCTCTGGGGACTGGTGTGCTGGTATTTCAGGGGTGGCACTACTAGGCTCTACCCATTTTATGTATATTGACTTAGATGCCTGTTAGGGCCCATTTACACTTAATCAGTTGGTATGCGTTAGTATGCGTTGGTACACGTTTTTTCCATAACAGTGCATTAGGAAGAAGATTTAAGTTAAAATGCTAAAGTTAAATGCTAAAAGTTAAAATGCGTTAAGTGTGAACGGTGCCATAGGAAAACATAGACATTACTTCGAAAATCAGTTTTCTTTCAGTTATAACTGAGAGCCACTGATTAAGTGTAAAAGGGCCCTTAGGGTTGAAAACAGCTGGGTCATTTAATTCCACAGTCATGTGCAGGTCATGGGACACTGTCCAGCAATTGGTGTATGATCTGAAAGTGATGCACAGCCAGATGTAACGTTATGCATTTCGGTTGGGAATGTGGAAGTGTGATCTGACCTACCATAGCTTACTATATGCTTGCCAATTGCCTTTCCTTTTTTCTAGATACTCTCATTAGGAACACTTGCATGCAGGTTTTCAAGGAACTCGGCACATAGGGTGATCCATATATCTTGGAGAACTAACCATAGATCTGTGGATGTTGACTGCCTGAAAGCCTTCAGTCTCTTGAAGTAATCCCAGGCACAAGCGTGCCAACAGATTTGTAAAGTAAAACAGTAGTATTTGTAAGCAAAACTGTTATATGACTTGTTCATATTAGTAGAGTACGCCAGGAATAGTTACCTCGCTCACTGATGTCCCGCGTCTCGTTTCCATGGCAACAGGATGTCACATGACGTGACATCAGAACACGCAAGTGTATTACACTTTGGCAGCTAGCGTGTAATACGCTGGCATGTCCTGATGTCACGTCATGTGACGCCCTGTTGACATGAAGACGCGACGCGGGATATCGGTGAGCAAGGTGAGTTTCAAATCCCCTGGTGCCCACTCGCAACTTTGCAGAGAGGGAGGGGGGTTGGAATTTAAGGAAGGCAGCCCACGGTCTGCGCAATGCGGCCCAGGCCACGTAAAGTTTGCCCAGGGCTGCCATAGACACTGAACAAGCATACAGCAGATCAGGTGTTTCTGACATGTTTGTCAGATCTGACAAGATTAGCTGCATGCTTATTTCTGGAGTGATTCAGTTGACTACAGTTGCCCTTTAAAACTCAAATTTCCAGACCTTAATGCAATAGAAAATCTGGGGAGGAACCTGAAAGCTCGAGTTGCTTTACATCATCTACAAAACCTTACTGACTTGGAGAGGATCTGCAAAGAGGAGAGGGCCAAAATCCCTCCTGAGATGTGTGCAAACCTGGTGGTCAACTACAAGAAATGTTTGATCTCTGTGATTGTCAATAAGGGTTTTTCTAGGGGATCAAATAATTATTTCCTTCATAATGCACATCAAGCTCTGACTTTGGGACACCGAGTTTTGAGGGTTCTTTTGAGGGTTCTACCATTAAAATTATAGAACATTCAAAATTATGTGAATCCACAGCGCTATTAGAAAAGTACCAAAACTCTTTATTCAATAAAATCAAATAGCATGAACCATTAATTCCATCATCAAATTAGGCACTTGCCCCTTTAAAGGGGAACTGAAGAGAGGTATATGGAGGCTGCCATGTTTATTTCCTTTTAAGCAATACTAGTTGCCTGGCAGCCCTGCTGATCCTCTGCCTCTAATACTATTAGCCATAGCCCCTGAACAAGCATGCAGCAGATCAGGTGTTTCAGACTTTAAAGGGACTCCGAGCAGTGCAGAAACTATGGAAAGATGCATATCATTTTAAAGCTCTCTTTCTCCTCTTTCCAATGATATATAAACCGCTGCCCTACGCCTTTTAGTTTTCGCTATTTTCGCGATTGAATTTGCCGCGGCCGCGATTTCAATCGCGAAAATAAAGAAAACTAAAAGGCGTAGGGCAACGATTTAGGTGTCGCCAGAAAGAGGAGAAAGAGAGCTTTAAAATGATATCCATCTTTCCACAGTTACATTGTATTACACAGGCCGACTTTTTCTGCTGAATGGAGCTGCTGAAACTGGGAAAAGTGTCCTCCTGTATAATACAAGTAACTATGGTAAGATGGATATCATTTTAAAGCTCTCTTTCTCCTCTTTCTGGTGACACCTAAATCGCCGCTCTACGCCTTTTAGTTTTCTTTATTTTCGCAATTGAAATCACGGTTGCGGCAATTTCAATCGCGAAAATAGCGAAAACTAAAAGGCGTAGGGCGGCGGTTTATATACCATTGGAAAGAGGAGAAAGAGAGCTTTAAAATGATATGCATCTTTACATAGTTTCTGCACTGCTCGGAGTCCCTTTAAAGTCAGATCTGACAAGACTAGCTGCATGCTTGTTTCTGGTGTTATTCAGATACTACTGCAGAGAAATAGACCAGCAGGGCTGCCAGGCAACTGGTATTGATTAAAAGGAAATAAATATGGCAGCCTCCATATACCTCTTACTTCAGTTCCCCTTTAAACCACAACACAAAATCACACACCATGCATTACCCTCATCAATTATCCACTTCCATAGATGGTTTTGAGAGTAGTTCAAACTGGGTTCCAGTATAGGACTCAATACTCCATCCAATTGTAAAAAAAAGTTTCTGAAATCATAAAAAAATTAATAAATAATAATGCTTACAAGCACTGCATCGGTTAAAAACATAAATGTTTTTTTCTGAGGATATAGTTGACCCAATTGATCAGATATCTTTCAAGCAGCAAGTTGATATCCAGCAATATAATGCACTTGTATCTCAAACTATTATGGTATATTTATATGCCCATTACATTTAAAGCATTGATGCTTTAAACGTATTCATCCAGGACAATAAGTAATTTGGGGTGATGTAAATCTTCTGCCTCAATCCACCGCTTAGTTAAGCTGGCTGCCACAGCGGGGATAGGCTTCCAAGACTGTAGCCACGGCGGTGATCAAGCGCCGCTCTAGACCTGGAAGTGTGCCGCCAGTGGGCTGGATAGTCCTTCGCCAGTGGAGCTTCGTCCCTTTAGCTGATTGGCTGGACAGAACAGTCATTTCTTGATCAGAGGGCAAATGAGCAAAATCAGTTTGGGATCAAATACTTCTTTCCCTCACTGTATGTTCCTTGAGTTGGTACATGTCAAGCACATCTACAAGAAAACATGGCTCATTACATGAGCCCACCCACTTCCATTACATTATGGTTCTGTTCTGCTGCTCACATACACAATATAGGTACTTTCAGCAGAGGGCAGGCTTCACTATGGGCACTTTGGTCTGCAGTAACACAGCCTAATGCACAGCATGCAGTAAAGCACTGTTTGTTAAGAAACTTTTATTTTATGACTGCCATTAACTTTTTCTGTCAGCAGTTTGTGCTATAGTAGCTGTTCTGTGGATTTGGATTAGAAGTGTTAGCTTTCACTCCCCAAGTGCATCAGTAAGCCTTGCACTCCCACCACCCTGTTGCCAGTTCTCCATTTATCCTTTCTTAGACAGCTTTTGGTAGGTGCTACCAATGTATACCATGAACACCTTCGCAAAACCTGCCATTTTGCAGAATCTCTGGGGGAGATTTATCAATGCATTACCAACAGTTTTTTCTTCTAAAACTGTTCTAATCAGCAGAGGAACTGTTCTGCATGATAGTAAGAAACTTCCCAAATCCTACATAATACCGGCAGTTGAGCGTGGATTTCTAGAGCTGCACTACAGTTAAGAAAAGTGCAAATCCATTTCTAAACTGCTGCAGATTAAGACGTGCTCAATAGCAGTTTTACAGACATGATTTGTGAAGGGCTCCTCCCCCCTGCTGAATTCCTCCTCAGAGCCTGCTGACAGCAGATGTGTTGATTACCTCAGCAACAGCAATTTCCCTCACACACTGCACTGCCTGAGAGACCTTCCTAACTCCTCCTATTCGTAACAGTTTAAGAAGGAATCTGCACTATTTAGTGATTTCTTAGAATGTCTGAGACAGTTCTGCACAGATTTCTAAAAACTATTAATATTTTGTCTTAGACACTCTTGATAAATGTCCCCCTCTGATTCATTTGTCTAGCCTTCACGCTTTGGTCTTAGCCATAATGGCTTAAAGAGACACTGAAGACTCATAAAAATACTGTTTTTATTGTAAAAATGTGTTTAACGTTACTGTCCTACCTAAACCGCCGCATCCCCGCCGCTATACACCTACTAAATCCCCCCTAACTCCGCGGGGGGAAATCCGGGCAGTGCTTCTGTGAGAGGCAGAGCTATGAGCCGCAGCTCTGCCTTTCATTCTTCCTTCACTGAGAGGGGTGGGGGAGAGGCGGAGATCCGCCGCTGACAGACGCGTGTAGAGGCAGGGGAGTTGGGGGGGGGAGTTTAGTTAGTGTACAGCGGCGGGAATGCGGCGGTTTTGGTAGGGCAGTAATGTTAAATACATTTTTAAAATAAAAACAGGATTTTTAGGAGACTTCAGTGTCTCTTTAAAATCGATACTTACCTGTGCTTACCTATTTTTCCTGCTTCCACCAAATCACCCTCAAGAAAATACTGTTTATTTATGTGCTAATTTTTCCCTACCTCTTTATGGGTGACTTTGTAATCAGATACAGTAAACAATGCTGATCATGTTACATGTCTGCTTTAAATGTTGCTGCTGACAGGAGCATGCTGAGCATGTAACTTATTTCAGTGTGATTATTTGTACTACTAAAACCTGAGATAGTAAATTGGTTTTATACAACATGCATTGATATAAAAAGCAAAGGTCATGGGATGGACCAGCTGTTATGGACTTCTAGCCCTAGTTTCAGGAGATATAATAAATGATTTGTGAGACTTTTTTCACACTTTACCTTCAAGCTTATTTTGTTATTCGAATCATGCTTTATTTTTTTTAGATGGCATTTTTGAAGATGTGAACATTAATGTTGACAGGTATGAATGAAAAAATCATGAAATGCTCCATCAGAGTATTCCAAATTATGAGAAGGATGTCCCAGTTGCTAATGCAGGACACTGCTGTATCCTCTACAGTTTAGAGCTGGAACTTGCCTCAGTACTACAGTTTTATTTTCTGTTGTGACCTAGCTAATTCTCCAATGTCTACCTTTAGCCCTATTCTCAACTTGTTTGCTGCCTGACCTGAATTTGCTTTCTCTGTTGTCTGCTGCCTGCCCTGACATCGGCTTGTTATTTCTCTATGTTGCCACCGGCCTGCTTTACTTTCTATTTTCCATCCATTAGTAATGAGCTTTCCCCATAGGCCATTTATGGTGGTTGCTCGGACAGCAACCCAAATTTGTAAATACCCTTCTATTTACTTTGAACGTTGCTTTGTTGCACTGACATACTACACAATTGGGCTTCCAATGTTACCATCTTCGTCTTTATAGATTTCTTGAATCAACCCTGCACTTGTCATCTTCTAGGATTAATGGGCCATATTCTCTTGCAGGGCTTTCTAATGAAGACCAGTAGCCACCTAGACTCCGAGCTCCAGGAGAGCACATGCCTATCTGGTGCTAGAATCCACAGAATTCAATTTTGTGCCTGTAGAATAGTTCTGCTAGCAACCCCGAGCTGCTTAATGGTTTGAGCATATGTAGGAAATAACAGGAAGTGGCCTGCTTTATTGACCATTGTCAGTGTGTGTAGGCAGGTCCAGAACTATATTACTTGTGCCCCTAGGCCTATTTTCTTGTCCTTCCCGACTATTCTGTGTCTAGCATTAGCCCATATGTACTCTGCCCCCCCTTTGATTCCATGTTTAGTCCCTTTTATTTTCAGTCTCCATATACAGCTGCCCCTCTTCCTTGATCAGTAGCATTTGTCTTTCAAACGCAGGACTCAACTCATGCTGCCTCCACCCCCCTTCCTGGCTGACGACAGTTAAAGTCTCCCATGTGCAGCCCTTCCTTTCTTGTTTCTAGTTTAGTCTTCTATGTGAAGCAGCTTGTTACCAGTGTTCAGCTTTCCCACTTGGGCAGCAGTTCCCCCAGGGCTGGGACCAGGAACCTTTTTGGCTGAGAGAGCCATAAATGCCACATATTTTAAAATATAATTCTGTGAGAGCTGTACAATATGTTTTCAAACTAGCACAGTGTGCATGCTCAGCAGAGGGCTCACATCCCTGTTGCCATGGTGATGTGTATACAGTTGATCCTCCGGGTAGCGGAAGTGTCAGACACGTCTTCACCTTCTCTTGGGTTTCAGCAACATCAGCAATTTCCCAGAGAGCCAGACAGGAGAAATACAGACTAACAGCTTGTACAATTAGCTGGCTGACTTGGGGGTTGATTCACTTTGTAGGACGAGATCCCTGCACTTTGGCCCAATAGGCTGCTTGTCAAGTGACAGGCAGCCTATTGGCCCAATCAAAGTGTGGGGATCTCGTCCTACAAAGTCACTGGACCTGACAGGGTCCAGAGTGGGACAATTGGAGCAGTTGTTAGTTTTGGGGTAGTGTGAGTAAGTTAGTAGTACATGCTACAGCCGTAGTGTGCCTACTTTGAAAATTTTACTTGCACTGCTGCAAGTAAGATGAGCTGCTTGAGCAGTGTATCTTAGTGAATCAACTACTACTGATTTGTATGTGAGCCAGATGTAGCCATCAAAAGAGCCACATCTGGCTCTCGAGCCATAGGTTCCCTACCCCTGCCCTAGGGTGTGGTCTACATGGCCTTTGCATGAATGCAGCCTTGTGTACAGGATAAATATGGTGTGAGTAAGGGCTCGTTCACACTATGAGGGTTTGCGGTGTGTTTTTTAAGCGCTGGCGGTTTTAGAAATCACCCCAAAAGTGATTGTGTAATGATTCCCTATGACCATGTTAACATATGCGCATTTCGATTTTACTAAAATCGCAAATGCGCTACATGTACCATTTTCTGAGCACTTTGGCTGAATGGAAGGTATAAGGAAATTGCAAAGTGCTTGAAAAACATTTTGAATAGCGATTTCTCAAGTGCTTCTATGAATATGGGTACAAGAGTTTACTTCCTGACTAACGTCAGGAAGTAAAAAAAAATATCGCTGTGCAAAAGCGCTTAGAAAAGCACTTACAAAAATCGCTTTTCTAAGCACAAAGCGCAGGGACAAACGCTTTTAAAAATGCTCAAGAAATTGCTCAGCGCTTGCGATAGCGCTGACGATTTATAATGTGAACAAGGCCTAAAACAGCCCTATCTGCAGGATTCACAGTTCAGCTCTTTCAGCATACTGCTGTGTGATCCCATATTCTACAATACTGACAAATAAAGATGATATATAAAATGGTGCACACATTTTTTTAGATGGTAAAATGCATCACTTTTATCACTTTCTACCTTGGCAATGTGTCCTATTAGATATTAGCTCAGATGTGCTCTAATATCCCTCCACTAGCCATTCTCCCAAGCATTAGAATCAAGTGCACCAGATCAGATGCAGATGTTTAGAACATCATAGTGAAACATGTCATATTTAAACTTTAGACATTTAGTTTTTAGTTTGATTTTCTTTTTTTTTTTTTTATTGTAAGGGTGTGGTATCAACACGCCTAAATTGAAATAGTTCACCAAGGCCTTCAGGTAAATATGGGATTTAAAAAGTATGCCAAACAAATTAAGGTCAATTATTCTACTGTCTGGATAATCATCTACACGTTTGCATATATTTCAAACAACTGCCAACTTGCCCAGGCCAAGCCATCCTGACAGGTAAAGCCAAGAACAGAATGCATAATGCTAAAGTTAAATACCTCAGAGTTTCATAACATTACCCATAGGTAACTCTTGCCCCTGGGGATGTCAGAACTCATGAGTTTATCAGTAGAAAAAAAGCTGCACAAATTATATGTACATGTAAAGTGTGATGGGAGGGAACATTTAGGGGCCACACACACTTGTCACAGTGTTTTCTGCATGCAATTTTCTGCATGCATGAATTTGCGTTTGCGGCTCTTTCTGGCCTTTTTTTGTTGGAACTTTCTTGCTCATTTTTGTGATTTTTTTTTTTTTTTTTTTTTGTTTTGTTTTTGTATGCGTCTTTAAATATATCTAACTTCAAAATTGACTTGCAATGAAAACTGGACATAGATGTTAATACACAGACTGCATGCAGTGAACTAGAATAATGCAACCTATTTCAACATAGAGATGTAAACAGACCCATAGAATTGTGTGGGTAATAAGCTGACATGCAGAATTATTCTGCAACACAAATGATGCAGTGTGAAAGGACCCTTTCTGTACTGTGAAAAAATGCCGAAGCCTGCATGGTGGGAAATACAGTGTATGCAATTCTATTTAGAACACATCAGTGGAGAAGAGACTATTCTGTTTATGATAATAACCCCTGATCCCAAACGCTCTTGCTTCACTCATTTAAAAGCTGACCATGGTTACTTTAAACTGTAGCACTAAGCTGGCAAGCTCAGTCTATCACCTGCTTACTGGAGTACAATATCATCCGTAGAGTGCAACATCTACAAAAACAAAGCCTACAGACAAGCCTTCCATTCACTGCCTGGTGACTTTGTCATGGGGACATGATGTTTTTCTGATGCTCAATAGATTCTGTCCTTGAGAATCAGATTTTTTAGTACCGGCCACCTCCTTCTCTGTCCATAACTGCATAACACAATACAACAATTTATCTTTATTACCTCTGTTTCCACTGGGTACTATCTAGAGACTAGATATCTCACATGCTTCCATACTACATGAATAAGTTAACTAAACTACTGTATAATCTCATTATAGCAAACTCTGATAAAGTAAACATTCTGGTATAGTAAACCAAGTGTCCAGTTCCAAGAAAATTTGAATCTGTTTATCATTGGCTGCTACTGTAACCTGGGACGACACATCCCACACATCCTCCCAACCCTCATTAGAGAGCTCTGAAATCACCCCCAGCCGCCTGTCGTAGGCCGCATCAGCAAAAATGCCTATAAGTGGCTATTCTGAAAGACATAACTTAACCCCTCCAAATGTGTATTCAGAGCA
The DNA here is from genome assembly GCF_040937935.1 of Hyperolius riggenbachi. NCBI lineage: Eukaryota > Metazoa > Chordata > Amphibia > Anura > Hyperoliidae > Hyperolius > Hyperolius riggenbachi. The sequence continues at coordinate 403,961,279 of NC_090647.1, read as the reverse complement.
TTTCTCAACTGTAGATACCTGTAAAAAGCATGTCTGGGAATGTCGACTTGTGACCTTAGCTGCTCAAATCACCTCACATCCGGTGAACCAAGCAGTTCCTGAAATGCAGCATTATGCCATATGGACATTCAGGAATTATATACTGTATTTATAATTGTGGGAAGAGGGTGTAGTTATACAACAATATTATAAAACAATTAAAAACCGCTTAAAATAGAGAGGCAGTGTTGAGACTCTCCTCTCCTGAAGCAAAAAGGCAATGGTGACTTGATTTAATAAGACAATTTATTAAAAACAAGGGTATGACAACTCGTTTTGCGGGCTTTACCTGCTTCCTCAGATCAATGATACCCTTTTTGTTACCTTCGGTTCCTGTATTGTCCAGGTCCATCCCCCTTTTCATGTTTTTAATTGGCTACTTGTTTAATTTGTTTTCAGAGTTACAAAGTCTGTGAATGTGTATTACATTATCCACTTTAAGACTGCTCCACACCGATTGGCGTGAACGCAGCGGCAGGAGATTGCGCACGTCGATGCGCATGTATTTAAAAAAATAAATAAAAAATAAACAAACATCCTAGCAGCGAGCAGAGCCCACCAACAGAAATCTCTGTTGGTGGGCAGAAAAGGGGGGGGGGGGGTCACTTGTGTGCTGAGTTGTACAGCCCTGCCGCAAGTCCTTAAAGCCAATGGGTACCGCTATCAAAATAAAAAAGTCAGATACTCACCTAAGGAGAGGGAAGGCTCGGTCCTAATGAACCTTCCCTCTCCTCTCCCGGTGCCTTCGGTGCTGCGCTTGCTCCCCCGTTCGCGTCCGCCGCCGCAGGAACTTCGGAGGTCTTTGGGAGCACTCGGGCTTCCGAAGACGGGCCGCTCCATACTACACGCGCGATTGCGTCATAGAGGACACTCGCGCATGCGTAGTATGGAGCGGCCCGTCTTCGGGAGCCCGAGTGCTCCCGAAGGCTTCCGAAACATCCCTTCGGCAGCGGAAGTGGCAGTATTTGACCGAACTGGTCGAATACTGCTACGGGGGATCCTGCGCGGGACCGGGCACCGGGAGAGGAGAGGGAAGGCTCATTAGGACCGAGCCTTCCCTCTCCTTAGGTGAGTATCCTACTTTTTTTTATTTTTAAAGCGGTAAACATTCACTTTAAAGCTGCAGTGGCCTGAATTGTAAAAAATAGCCTTGTCACTAGGGGGGTGTAAGCCTATGGTCCTGAAGTGATTAAAGAAATTAGTGGTCTGAGCCTTCAACAAGTCCAAAAGTGGCCACTGGTCAATTGTCCGGGCAATGTGTTGCTCGGACTTTGGGAGGGTTTCCTGGAGAAATTATGGGGTAGAATAACGAAGATGCCCTGCCAGATAATACAGATAAAAGTCAAGCAGAGGGGAGATTATCACATGCCTTAGGCCTCTAGAAGGTAGAACATTTAGGTTTAGGTCTGGAGTGTGTGAAAGAAGGGTATTAAGCACCTTGAAAAAATTTTTATGGATCTTTACTGCTACATGCTCTATTAGGTATAATATCTTGGATAGTAATATCATCTTTATAGAATTAATATGTCTAGTCACCAAAATGGGTAACTTAACATGTTTTGCTTAACTACATCTATAAGAGGGTAGAAGTTCTTGGGCAAAATATCAGAGGGGTTTTTAGTTATAATTATCCACAGGTACTTAAGTGGTCTCTGGTATGAGACCAGGCCATTCTAGCAAAGAGGGATCCACAAGGCTTGTGCTAAAAGGGGTGATAACTGATTTGTCCCAATTTATTTTAAGTCCTGAATATGTGCCAAATGTCTCAATCAGATAGCCTTAGGAAACAAGGTTGGGATGTAACTGAGCAATAAGATCATGTCATCTGCGAATAGTCCTATGTGCTCATTTAAATCGCCAATATTAATGCCTTGATACACAACACCTCTCCTGACCATCATGACTAAGGGCTCCGTTGCCAGAGTAAATAACACAGGTGACAAAGGACTCCCTTATGCTGGGAATACACGGTTCGTTTTTGCCTTCGTTTAAACCTTCGATTCGTTCGGTAAACGAATCGAGTGTTGAAAACGTATGTGAAAATAGTCATAATCTCATTATAGTTTCGATTAATAGACCCCAAAAACGAACGACTAGTGATCGAACATGTTTGATATTATCTCTCTTTATCCATCTAATCGAGCCATTGGTAGGCTTGATGGCTGTTCAGATCGATTATATATTCGTTTATGTTAGTCCGTCCCTGTAAAAAGGGATTTTTGTTTCGTTTCTTTGCAGCCTTCGATCATTGGAAAAACGAAAACATCAGAATCGAAAAAAAAAAACGAAACCGTGGGTGGTGATATTAACCGTATGACCGATTATTTCGGGATCGAAAAGGACAAAAGGCACAATCGAAACGAAGGTTTAAACGAAGGCAAAAACGAACCGTGTATTCCCAGCATTAATGTGCATCTGTGCTAGGGCAATTTCCAACTCCTCTAAGCTAATAGTTATGTTTAGTAACTCAATCTGTTCTGGCTGTAAAGTAGGGAATGAAAGGTCACTAATGTATCCAGCAATCTCAGAAGGGGAAGCTTCCAGTGAAGAGGATAACAATTCAGCATAAAAAGTCTTAAATATCTCTGTAATATCTATAGTATCAGTAAGTTTATCACCATTTCCCTTCATATTATGTAGCACATTAGACTCATGTGCAAGTAAGCTGCTGGTCCTGCTTTAAAGACCATTATAGGTTCAATATTTCTAACAGCTGCAAAACTTCCACTCCCACATCCCTCAATATTGGTGTTACATATTGTCCAGTCCTTGCATAGTTTGTAATCCAGCTTAAAAAAGACATGTCTATCAAGGTCTGTCTCTTGGCGCTACCTGTACCTTATTTTAGAGGAAAGAAATGCTGCAAGGGTATTCAATGACATGCAGTAACATCTAAAGCAAATAAGATTCTGAAATGCATAAATGGTAAGCAAAGATATAAGATGCTGGAACACTACCGGTTCTTATAATTCACATGTGAGGTAACATTTGGACTATAAGGGACAGTTTTCCACGCTACACTAATGGATGGACATTGAAGCTTTAGAACAGGTACTAAAAGCAGCAACTATTATCTCCCTCAGCAAAGTGGCCTAAAGGTGCCCATACACACATCCATTTCTCCATGTGATTCCCTGAAGATTCGATCACTCTGATAGATTCAGATGGGAATTAATACCCCTAAAATATCCAATCGATTGACCAAAAATCAATAAAGTTTATCTGTGAAACAGGATGGAAAATGTAAGTCTATCAGGGAACGAGGCAGAAGCAGCAGTAGATCGACTGCCCATAAACACTGCAATGCTGAGGTTTGATTGAATTTCAATAGCTTCCCTGCTGGAATTTTATTGAAGATCAATGTGCTGTGTGGTAGGAATCTATTACTTACTAAATCGATACCAATCAAAGAAGAATCAATAGTTTTGGATCATCGGGGAACTCATGGCGGCGGAACGCCGAGATCCAGGCTGAAAGTGCAAGCTTCCGGGTCTCGGCAGGCCGCTGACGTCACTGGAGCACAGCCTGGTGCTCAGCTACCATTGGATAGGCGGCGGACGCGCTCTCAGTAAGTGCTCCGCCGCTGTAAACATTAGCCATGTGTGTGTGTTGCGTGTCAGCTAACCTGCTGACACGCTGGTATGCCATTGGTTAATTTCGATTCTTTTTCTTTCTGATTGGGTAGTCCTTGTATTTAACTCAGGTGAGCGCCCCCAGACATCGCCCATGATAGCATTAGATTTTGGCTTGTTGCTGGGTATGCGCACACAAACCATTGACTCCTGTTGCCAATTCTGCCTTGTATCTTGACTACGTTTTACTCTAGATTGATTCCCTGGTGCCGACTCTGTTCGTATCCTGACCACACTCTATTGGATTACCCGTTGCCGACTCTGCTTGTATCCTGACCATGCTCTATTGGATTACCTGTTGTTGACTCTGCTATTATACCTTGACTTTGCCTGTTTGCCGCCTGCATGGACCTCTGCCTGGATAAGGACTTGTAAGAACGATGCCTGGACTGACATCTGGCTAGTACTGACCATGCTATCTCTTAAGTGCCTGAACTGCTTAATTATTTCTCCCGTTTGCAGTCATCTGACTCTCATCTGGATTTCCGCATCCTCCAGGCCTCAGATGACTATTATACTTGTGATACTGTGACTTGTATGATTGATATTGGTTCTGTTTGGTGGATACTATATGTCAGTCTGTATGCTACATCTACCTGCAGGGTTATTGTACTTCTGTGCTAGGTAGGAGTTTGTGCAGGTGTTACGGGCTGGGCTATAGGTCAGTCATATGGGCATACAGCCTGATCTATAGTGATTGACCAGACAAGGCTGACAATCTTTATGTGTATGGCCAGCTTTAGATTTCAGAAAGGGCATTAGATTGTGACTGTGATAGCAATTACATTGTGAGCCCCTCCGATGCACAGTTAAGCCAGACATCCACTACAGCAAATTTGCTATTGTTTTGTACAGTGATTTCCAAAACGACTTCTGACATTTTTTTTTTATTTCTAGCTATTGCAATTTTTTTGGAGGTGGTTCAAGTAGTAAAACTACTGCAAAATTGATTTTATACAGCGATTTCAAAGCGATTTTGGTGGTTAAGGGCGCATTGACACTATATCTGTTACATGGCAGAAAAATTCTGCATCCAAACGTACTAATCGTTATATTCTATGGACATGTAACTGAACGTGTTATTCTAACTATGTGCATGCAGGCTTTGAATTACCGTGTACTGTATGTTATAACGCATGCAGTGTCCGTTGCAGTTCACATACATTAGGACACATGCAATATGCAATGTGCACAGTGTGATTCCACTCTAAGGGCTAGTGCATGCTAAAAGCACTTCTGAGCGCTTTTTAAAACTCTTGCGCTTCAAAAAGCGCTTGGCTAATGTATTTGAATGGGATGGAGCATACCAGAGCGATGTGCTTTTTTTCCCAAGCGCGGGTCCTGCAGCATTTTTGCTGATTTCTGATGTGATTCAGCCTCAATGTTAAGTATAGGGAAGTGGAAAATCGCTCTTAAAAGCGCTAGATCAGAACAATTTTCCAAGTGTTTTTGTTACAGAAGCTGTTCATATACAGCTCTACAGTAACAAAATATAAAAAACGCTACACCACAGCTCTGCAAAAATCACTAGGAACATGCCCAGAATCACTACACAAAGAATTGAATGTGTGCATTAAACACCAAGTGAACACCTGACATATCTGGCTAAGCATATTTGGCCTAATTGGCTATTCATGAGGCAATGCTCATGCAAATATGCATTCGCTTTCGCATGCCAACTTATGCAGGCTCAAAAACCAATGCTGCAACGCGGTTGCCCTGCGGGAATTAGTTCATGCTGCAATAGCACTATCCAGGAGCGCCACGGGGACGCTTCCCAATGCCCCCATACAACTGAGGGACCGCGGGGTCCCAGGCCTAGAATCGCCTTAACAATCACTTAAAAAAGCGCTAAGCTTTTGCTTTTACGCTAGCGCTTTTGGTGTGCACTCACCCTAAAAGGGAGGTGTTTTTTTTCTTACTTTGGAAGCCATCCACAATTATGATTACTAGATGTAGTAAGTCAAGGAGACACATTGATCTAGTCAGGGATATAATTGTTGCCCCTCGTGTCCGGTTAGATACATACGTACTAGAGACAAGCCTCCGGATACCATAGAACTTACCTAGTCCTCTGTCTGTGCTCTTAATTCTGCGCCGTCCCCGTTGTAGTTTGGCGCCCCTCAGGCAACCTTCGGGGAACTATTTGCATCCCCGGGTAGTTCAGAAGACGAGAGCATCTATACTGGGCATGCAGGAGTCCTGGCTCACGTATGCACAGTACAGATGCACTTGTCGAAGTTCGACACTTTGATCCCCTTCGACACCATGATCCGCCGCGTAATTGCGTACTACTCTGGGGGCATCTACAGCGCGCAAGCTGGTACGAGATTAGCTCCCATTGCAGCGGTACAGGCAGATCAACCACGTCCATCTCACACAAGGGATGTAAAAGTAAAGCTGGCCATACACTGGCCCGATTTGCCGCCGTTTCGACAGCAGATTCGATCACTGGGATCGAATCTGCTGCCAATCGTTCGCGTTACACGCCGAATTTCGATCCATTTCGTCCGATCGCTCAGTGCGGAAAATTACCATCGATCGCCCCCGGGTAGGGAGCGCGCCGCTAGCGGCGTTCGAGTGCCCGACGACCGACGCAATAGAGCGGCAATACATTACCTGCTCCGCCGGCGCGACTACCCCCGGTCACCGCTGCTCCGTGTCCACGCTGGTCTCCGGCATGCTTCAGTTCCTCCTGCCCGGCAGGAAGTTTAAACAGTAGAGGACGCTCTACTGTTTAAACTTCCTGCCGGGCAGGAAGAAGTAAAGCATGCCGGAACCTGGAGACCAGAGCCGAGAAGACAGCGGAGACTTGGGGACTGGGGTCGCGCCGGCGGAGCAGGTAATGTATGCGGGCGGGGGAGCGGCGGCAGCACCACCACCACAACAGATTGTGAATGGTTTCAGGCTGAAATCGGTTCACAATCTGTTTGCAGTAAAGGTAGCCATACTATCTCTCTCTGATCAGATTCGATCAGAGAGGGATCTATCTGTTGGTCGAATCTGATGGCAAATCGACCAGTGTATGGCTACCTTAAGTGCTGGGGAGGTATGTGGATGATCTGCATATTAGATTGGAAAGGATAAGGGTCCTTTTGCGCTGTGCATTTTGCCGAAAAGTCACACCACGGAATCCGCGGCACCGCTCTTATTTTGGAAAACATCATAGGAATATCACTGCATCACGTTGTAATGCTGTGATATTGTCTGTTGTGACAGAATGCAATGGACACGGTGTGAAAGGACCCTTCAAGTACAATGACACTTGAGAGATTGAACTTGATATGTGTTTTTTCCAGGGCTGTGGAGTCGGAGTCGTGGAGTGGGAGTCGTGGAGTCGGGCAATTTTGGGTGCCTGGAGTCGGAGTCGGGAAAAAATGCTCCGACTCATAATAAATTTGTAACTGTAATTAAAATAGAAAATATGATAAAATGTTCTATTTCTCACATAATAGTCATTAAAAATAATGTATATATACAGTAATAGCTGTGCTTAGTCCACAAAAATGAAGTAAACCAATCAAAATTAGTTACTTGTGCTGCTTCAATAAAGCAGTCCCCGTATTTTTAAGGTCAGATATACAGATCTGATTGTGACTGTATATATGATGTGTACACAGGAATCTCTTATATAGATGTTACGGCCAGAACCCGAAGTGTGGCCACTTCGCGTTCTGGCCAGCCACTTCGGGTTCTGGCTGGCCAATGTGCGAAGTGGCCGCAGCGGAGCGGCCAATGTCAGAAATGTAATTACTACACTAAGCTACAATGTATTTTACGGCCGTCTCGCTGCGGCCAAATGTATAACAACTTGCTTAATTTCATTAAATATAGCCGGCGGCAATGTAATAGATGAAGCCGCTGGCTTTCGCACTGCCTCCTCCACCCCCCCGCCTCTCTCCTCTCCCTGCCTCCTATACGATACGGAGCAGCCGGCGGGGACACGCGTGTCCCCGAGAGTCGTTCGTCGCGGCAGGGGTATCCTGCCGTTCTTGCAGAGCGGGTGCTCTGCTTCCCCTGCCGCGATGCACGACTCTCACGCGTGTCCCCGCCGGCTGCTCCGTATCGTATAGGAGGCAGGGAGAGGCGGGGGGGGGAGGAGGAGGAGGAGGAGGCAGTGCGAAAGCCGGCGGCTTCATCTATTACATTGCCGCCGGCTATATTTAATGAAATTAAGCAAGTTGTTATACATTTGGCCGCAGCGAGACGGACGTAAAATAATTGTAGCTTAGTTTAGTAATTACATTTCTGACATTGGCTGCTCCGCTGTGGCCACTTCGCACATTGGCCGGCCAGAACCCGAAGTGGCTGGCCAGAACGCGAAGTGGCCACACTTCGGGTTCTGGCCGTAACATATATACTAAATAACATCTATGCTGTAAGAAAAAAGCCTGATGTGTAGCTGTGTCACTAATAGAGATGGTCAATGAGATGTAAATAATTCTGCATTGATGCTGATTTATGCAAATGTATGCACTTCCTTTGCTGATGAAATCAAATAATTTGATATGTTGTTAAAATTTGGTTTGGTGGCTACAAATTAAAGGGTACCTGAGACGGATGAAAAGTAAAGTTTTATACATACCTGGGGCTTCCTCCAGCCCTCTTCAGGCTAATCAGTCCCTCGCTGTCCTCCACCACCCGGATCTTCTGCTATGAGTCCTGGTAATTCAGCCAGTCAGCGCTGTCCGGCCGCATGCTGCTCCCACAGCCAGGAACATTCTGCACCTGCGCAATAGTGCTTCACAGGTGTAGTATGCTCCTGGCGGCGGAGTGTGTGCATGCGCACTACGCCCGACTGGCTCAAGTACCTGGACTCATAGCAGAAGATTCAGGTAGTGGAGGAGGACAACGAGGGACTGATTATCCTGAAGGCGGCTGGAGGAAGCCCCAGGTATGTATAAAACTTTAATTTCATCTGTCTCAGGTTTACTTTGTTACACAGTAGTACTATACTCTACATATGCACTCCCCACAGAGCTGCAGGGAATCCACTAAGAATGCTGTGCACATTGAATACAGAGGTGTTGTCTGTCACCCACAAACCTTGTTCAGATTGTGCATGAAGAATGTATAATAGAGGAAGAATCTCCTCATTCCCCTGCAGAGTACCTGCACATCATTCTTACATGTACGCACACTTCCATTGCCTAGAGCCTGATAGATGTTCTTTGTTCCGGTTTGTACCTTTTACAAGTACTCTTACCAAGGAATAGTTTTAGTCTAAAGGGAATAAATATAGTAGTCTACATATCCTTCTCACTTCAGTTGTCTTGTAAAATTCCTAAGCGTTGGCAGTTAAGAGACGAATTTCATGTTACATACTTTTAATCAACAAAATTATAGTATGCAAATTCGAGGAGTCGAGGAGTCGGAGTCGGTGGAATCCTAAACTGAGGAGTTGGAGTTGGAGTCGGTGGATTTTTGGACCGACTCCACAGCCCTGGTTTTTTCAACCTAAACCTTACGTGTACATAAAATATAAGCATTCCCCAATGCTTCTAAAGGAGGAATCACGCTCGTGTGCGCAGGAACAGCAGACTATTCCCCACAAGCATTTTACTGCATGCGTTTATGTGGGGTTTTTTTTTTGGTTTTTTTTTTTTTACAATGGCCATTGATTTCAATGAGAAAACACATGCTTTGTGCAGAAGAGTTGTGCAGGTATATATATATATATATATATATATATATATATATATATATATATATATGTGTGTTTTATTGAATTTACAAATAACAGATACAACTGCTGGTAACAACAATACAATCAATGTGAGAATAAGGACAAAAATGTAAGCTTATTCACAATATGAGGCTGTGCAACTGCCCCTGGGGCGGAGGGAAGGGTGGGGGTGAGGGAGAGTAGGTAGGAGGGGTGAGGGATAGAGAAATAGAGAAGGAGTCAGGATGGTGAAAAAGGAACCATTGGGTGAAGAAAAAAAAATTGCAATGAAATATGTTCCTGAAACATCAGGAACTGTAACTGTTAAGAACAGGCACAAATATTGAGTAACATTTTAAACATACAAGCAACTCTACATTGTTTTTTTTTGTTTTTTGTTTTTTTTTATGTGATGCAGAATCGAAGATGCCTCTTGAATATGCAACTGCTCCATAATTATTACATGCGTTTTCGCATGTGTTTTTGAACTGGGGCATAATGCTGGAGATTTTCTCAAATGTGATCACTGCCTTACAGAAACTGGTAGTCAGCAGTGCCTGGTAAACAGGAACATTTTACTGCTATTCAGTCCATGTGTTGAAAATGATTAACAAATTCTGTTTCCGTGTGCTGCTAATTCTTCCTGCAGCGAGCTGGGAATTTAAGGACAGTCTCATAACAACTGTATTCCTAACAGATTAAACAGAGTACTGTTGTCAAGGCTACAAAGAAGAGCAGTTTGAGCTTACTGTTACTTTTATCTTACTAGTAATTCTGAGCCAACATCACACTACAATGTTTAATAACACCAGTCTATGTTCATGTCTTTTTATATGTATTTTATTAGTATTTATTTATTTTTAAGAAAAAATTGAATTCAAACAACTTTTTTTTTCCTAACCCCCGAGCAGTATGTAGTGAAAGTGTGTTTTAAGCCAAGCAGTCTTCTGCAGTGACAGTAGTTTCTACCTTGCTTGATCACAGTCTGTCTTCCATACTCCTATTAAGATGTACACACATCTGTTTAGTACGATCCCCGAAGTTTAGATGAAGTGTAGGCTACTTTAAAGAGGAACTTCAGCCTAAACAAACATACTGTCATTAAGTTACATTATTTATGTTAATTAAAATAGATAGGTAATATAATCTCTTACTCACCCTGTTTTAAAAGAACAGGCAAAGGTTTGTGATTTCATAAGGGCAGCCATCTTTTTGGTTGAAAGAAGGTGACAGGGAGCATGAGACACAGTTCCAATTGTCCTGTGTCCTGATCACCCCTCCCAGTTGCTAGGCAACGTGAATAACAACATCAGAAATTCCATCATGCTTTGCACAGCATCAGGGGAAAAAAGCCTGAGCAGTTTTCTATGATGGAGCGGAGCTTAGCTAAAAATGTAGCTAAAAATGAGACTTCTATAAGAAAAACAAAGGTCTGATGCTGTGAAACTGTTAAAGGAGTTCTTTCGCGAAAAAAATAGGCAGTTAAAAAATGTGACAGATGACAGGTTTTGGGCCAGTCCATCTTTTTAAGGGGGATTCTCAGGGCTTTCTTTGTTTTCAACAGCATTTCCTGAACAACAGTTGCAAAATTGAACTGACATAATAGTGTGCAAGTGATTAGGGAGGCCGGCTGGTATCTGCTATTTGGCAGTTAAACTGTTGTTCGGGAAATGCTGTTGAAAATAAAGAAAGCCCTTTAAAGAAACACCAAGCCTTTTCAGTTCTGCTGAGTAGATTTTTAGTCTGGAGGTTCACTTTAACATTAGTTCAATTGTAGTGCACATCCATAGAAATAGGATCGCACCGCAACAGCAATGAAAAGTTGCATTGCACTTTTTCAATGCAATGCAACATGTACAACGCAGCATAAAGGCCATAGACATGTGCTTGCACCGCTCAGCTAACCACACGTATCGCCCAGTAACACACTGTAAGCAGTGAGTTGTCCTGTTGGGGGTCGTCACACATTACCACAAAACTACCAGTGTGAAATGTCCCATTGAAATATAATTGCATCATGTTTTGATGCCATTATATGGTCCATTGCAACACAACTGACATAATGTAAAAACATCCTTAGGAAGAGATGACACTTGCGTCTGCGAGTTATGCAGACAATTCCTTGCAAGCGGTTTCTGCACAATATGTGCATTTGTCTATGATAGAACACATTTGTTTGGGTTTGTTGAGAAGAATATGGAGGCTGCCATATTTATTTCTTTTTAAACAATACCAGTTGCCTGGCAGCCCTGCTGATCTATTTGGCTGCAGTTGTCTGAATAACACCAGAAACAAGCATGCAGCTAATCTTTTCAGATTTTACAATGTCAGAAACACCTGATCTGCATATGCTTGTTTAGGATCTATGGCTAAAAATATTATAGACAGAGGACCATCAGTATAGCCAGGTAACTGGTATTTCTTAAAAGGATATAATATGGCATATACCTCTCACTTCAGTTGTTCTTTAAGAATTCATCCAGTGTTTGAAACATTATTGTTTTTTTAAAAAAAAAAGGTTGGAAAATCGCTCTGTTCTAGAGCTATTTATTGTGATTTTCCGCTTTCCTATACTTAACATTGAGGCTGCTTTCACACTGGAAACCAGCGTTAGCAGTACGTCCATTACGCCCAACACACTGCATCGCACCGTCAAAAACGGGCTTTGCTCCCTGTCTGGGGAAGCTGCAGAACCCGCGTTTGCATTTGGGAAAAAAATCACAACGCTCTGGTGTGATCCATCCCATTCAAATACATTAGCCAAGTGCTTTTCAAAGCGCTAGCATATCTAAAGCATTTCTTGGTGTGCACCAGCCCAAGCATGCAAAGTGTGCCTAAAAATCGTGTTTTGAAAAATGAACACATTTTCTGTATTGGCCAAGTGTTGTCCTCTTAATATGAGATGCAGATAATTCCAATTTGTTTGCAGATTTGATACAAATTTGCCGCTCGGAATTGGACCAGTCAAAATTGGCAAGAAGTTGGCAATACTGCATACAATTCGCATGACATTTTGTTTCAAAGGTTCTGAGTCATTAAAGGGACACTTAAGCCAGAAAAAAAAATGATGATCGCCTCATTCCTCTCCCTGCTGGGATCCTGGTCAAAATTCCCTATCTCTTTTTCTGGTCATATTCATGCGGTCCGTATGACTCTGCTGCCAAAGATACTCTACCTATTTAGAGTTGAGACTTCTATAAGAAAAACAAAGGTCGGGAATGCGGAAAAAGCTACGTGTGGCCAGTCCTGACGGGCCTGTCGGCAAAAACGAAACTAGCTGGCAGCGGGGGTCCAGAGGAGAAGTGAGTGGCTGCGAGGCACAGGACTGCTGCAAGGGGCTGGTAGAAGCCCCAGGTGAGTAAAACTCCATTTTTTTTTCTGACTTAAGGTTCACTTTAACCACTTAAGGACTGCAGTCATAAAACCCCTTAAGGACCAGAGCCTTTTTTTCCATTCAGACCACTGCAGCTTTAACGGTTTATTGCTCGGTCATACAACCTACCATCTAAATGAATTTTGCCTCCTTTTCTTGGCACTAATACAGCTTTATTTTGGTGCTATTTGATTGCTGCTGCGATTTTTACTTTTTATTATATTCATCAAAAAAGACATGAATTTTGTCAAAAAAATTACTTTTTTACTTTCTGTGCTGACATTTTTCAAATAAAGTAAAATTTCCTATACATTTGAGCGCGAAAGTTATTCTGCTACATGTCTTTGATAAAAAAAAAAACATTCAGTGTATATTTATTGGTTTGGGTAAAAGTTATAGCGTTTACAAACTATTTTGCAAAAAGTGAATTTTCCCATTTTGAAGTATCTCCAACTTCTCTGAGCACCTGTCATGTTTCATGAGGTGCTAAAATTCTAGGATAGTATAAATACCCCCCAAATGACCCCATTTTGGAAAGAAGACATCCCAAAGTATTCCCTGAGAGGCATGGTGAGTTCATAGAAGATTTTATTTTTTGTCACAAGTTAGCGGAAAATGACACTTTGTGACAAAAAAAAGGGAAAAAAAAGTTTCCATTTCTTCTAACTTGCGAAAAAAATGAAATCTGCCACGGACTCACTATGCTCCTCTCTGAATACCTTGAAGTGTCTACTTTCCAAAATGGGGTCATTTGTCGGATGTGTTTACTGTCCTGGCATTTTGGGGGGTGCTAAATTGTAAGCACCCCTGTAAAGCCTAAAGGTGCTCATTGGACTTAGGTCCCCTTAGCGCAGTGAGGCTGCAAAAAAGTGCCACACATGTGGTATTGCTGTACTCAGGAGAAGTAGTATAATGTGTTTTGGGGTGTATTATTATTATTATTATTATACTACTTCTCCTGAGTACAGCGGTACCACATGTGTGGCACTTTTTGCACCCTAAGTGCGCTAAGGGGCCCAAAGTCCAATGAGTACCTTTAGGATTTCACAGGTCATTTTGCGACATTTGGTTTCAAGACTACTCCTCACGGTTTAGGGCCCCTAAAATGCCAGGGCAGTATAGGAACCCCACAAATGACCCCATTTTAGAAAGAAGACACCCCAAGGTATTCCGTTAGGAGTATGGTGAGTTCATAGAAGATTTTATTTTTTGTCACAAGTTAGCGGAAAATGACACTTTGTGAAAAAAAACAATTAAAATCAATTTCCGCTTACTTGTGACAAAAAATAAAATCTTCTATGAACTCACCATACTCCTAACGGAATACCTTGGGGTGTCTTCTTTCTAAAATGGGGGCATTTGTGGGGTTCCTATACTGCCCTGGCATTTTAGGGGCCCTAAACCGTGAGGAGTAGTTTCGAAACCAAATGTCGCAAAATGACCTGTGAAATCCTAAAGGTACTCATTGGACTTTGGGCCCCTTAGCGCAGTTAGGGTGCAAAAAAGTGCCACACATGTGGCATCGCCGTACTCAGGAGAAGTAGTATAATGTGTTTTGGGGTGTATTTTTACACATACCCATGCTGGGTGGGAGAAATATCTCTGTAAATGACCATTTTTTTTTTTTTTTTTTTTTTTTTTTTTACACACAATTGTCCATTTACAGAGATATTTCTCCCACTCAGCATGGGTATGTGTAAAAATACACCCCAAAACACATTATACTACTTCTCCTGAGTACGGCGATACCACATGTGTGGCACTTTTTTGCACCCTTAATTGCGCTAAGGGGCCCAAAGTCCAATGAGTACCTTTAGGATTTCACAGGTCATTTTGCGACATTTGGTTTCGAAACTACTCCTCACGGTTTAGGGCCCCTAAAATGCCAGGGCAGTATAGGAACCCCACAAATGCCCCCATTCATAAAGAAGACACCCCAAGGTATTCCGTTAGGAGTATGGTGAGTTCATAGAAGATTTTATTTTTTGTCACAAGTAAGCGGAAATTGATTTTAATTTGTTTTTTTTCACAAAGTGTCATTTTCCGCTAACTTGTGACAAAAAAATAAAATCTTCTATGAACTCACCATACACCTAACAGAATACCTTGGGGTGTCTTCTTTCTAAAATGGGGTCACTTGTGGGGTTCCTATACTGCCCTGGCATTTTAGGGGCCCTAAACCGTGAGGAGTAGTCTTGAACCCAAATGTCTCAAAATGACCTGTGAAATCCTAAAGGTACTCATTAGACTTTGGGCCCCTTAGCGCAGTTAGGCTGCAAAAAAGTGCCACACATGTGGTACTGCCGTGCTCAGAAGAAGTAGTATAATGTGTTTTGTGGTGTATTTTTACATATACCCATGCTGGGTGGGAGAAATATCTCTGTAAATGACAAATTTTAGATTTTTTTTTACACACAATTGTCCATTTACAGAGAGATTTCTCCCACCCAGCATGGGTATGTGTAAAAATACACCCCAAAACACATTATACTACTTCTGAGTACGGCGATACCACATGTGTGACACTTTTTTGCAGCCTAGGTGCGCTAAGGGGCCCAAAGTACTATTCAGGGCTGTGGAGTCGGAGTCGTGGAGTCGGAGTCGTGGAGTCGGGAAATTTTGGGTGCCTGGAGTCGGAGTCGGAGTCGGGAAAAAATGCACCGACTCCGACTCCGACTCCTAATGAATTTGTAACTGTAATTAAAATAGAAAATATGATAAAATGTTCTATTTCTCAGATAATAGTCATGAAAAATAATGTATATATACAGTAATAGCTGTGCTTAGTCCACAAAAATGAAATAAACCAATCAAAATTAGTTACTTGTGCTGCTTCAATAAAGCAGTCCCAGTATTTTTAAGGTCAGATATACATATCTGATTGTGACTGTTTATATGATGTGTACACAGGAATCTCTTATATATACTAAATAACATCTATGCTGTAAGAATAAAGCCTGATGTGTAGCTGTGTCACTAATAAAGATGGTCAACAAGATGGAAATAATTCTGCATTGATGCTGATTTATGCAAATGTATGCACTCCCTTTGCTGATGAAATCAAATAATTTGATATGTTGTTAAAATTTGGTTTGGTGACTACAAATTAAAGGGTAACTGAGACGGATGAAAAGTAAAGTTTTATACATACCTGGGGCTTCCTCCAGCCCCCTTCAGGCTAATCAGTCCCTCGCTGTCCTCCACCACCCGGATCTTCTGCTATGAGTCCTGGTAATTCAGCCAGTCAGCGCTGTCCGGCCGCATGCCGCTCCCACAGCCAGGAACATTCTGCACCTGCGCAATAGTGCTGCACAGGTGTAGTATGCTCCTGGCGGCGGAGTGTGTGCATGCGCACTACGCCTGACTGGCTAGAGTACCTGGACTCAAAGCAGAGGATCCAGGTGGCGGATGAGGACAACGAGGGACTGATTATCCTGAAGGCGGCTGGAGGAAGCCCCAGGTATGTATAAAACTTTAATTTCATCTGTCTCAGGTTTACTTTGTTACACAGTAGTACTATACTCTACATATGCACTCCCCACAGAGCTGCAGGGAATCCACTGAGAATGCTGTGCACATTGAACACAGAGGTGTTGTCTGTTTACAATCTCCTCATTCCCCTGCAGAGTACCTGCACATCATTCTTACATGTACCCACACTTACATTGCCTAGGGCCTGATAGATGTTCTTTGTTCCGGTTTGTACCTTTTACAAGTACTCTTACCAAGGACTAGTTTTAGTCTAAAGGGAATAAATATAGTAGTCTACATATCCTTCTCACTTCAGTTGTCTTGTAAAATTCCTAATCGTTGGCAGTTAAGAGACGAATTTCATGTTACATACTTTTAATCAACAAAATGGTAATATGCAAATTAGAGGAGTCGGAGTCGTGGAGTCGGAGTCGGAGTCGGTGGAATCCTAAACTGAGGAGTCGGAGTCGGAGTCGGTGGATTTTTGGACCGACTCCACAGCCCTGGTACTATTCACAGGTCATTTTGAGGCATTTGTTTTCTAGACTACTCCTCACGGTTTAGGGCCCCTAAAATGCCAGGGCAGTATAGGAACGCCACAAGTGACCCCATTTTAGAAAGAAGACACCCCAAAGTGTTCCGTTAGGTGTATGGTGAGTTCATAGAAGATTTTATTTTTTGTCACAAGTTAGTGAAAAATGAAACTTTGTGAAAAAACAATAAAAATCAATTTCCGCTAACTTCTGACAAAAAATAAAATCTTCTATGAACGCTTCATACACCTAACGGAATACCTTGGGGTGTCTTTTTTCTAAAAAGGGGTCACTTGTGGAGTTCCTATACTGCCCTGGCATTTCACGGGCCCAAAACCGTGAGTAGTCTGGAAACCAAATGTCTCAAAATGACTGTTCAGGGGTATAAGCATCTGCAAATTTTGATGGCGGGTGGTCTATGAGGGGGCGAATTTTGTGGAACCGGTCATAAGCAGGGTGGCCTCTTACATGACAGGTTGTATTGGGCCTGATCTGATAGATAGGAGTGCTATGGGGGTGACAGAAGGTGATTGATGGGTGTCTCAGGGGGTGGTTAGAGGGGAAAAAAGCTGCAATCAATGCACTGAGGAGGTGATCGGAAGGGGGTCTGAGGGGGATCTGAGGGTTTGGCCGAGTGATCAGGAGCCCACACGGGGCAAATTAGGGCCTGATTTGATGGGTAGGTGTGCTAGGGGGTGACAGGTGGTGACAGGAGGTGATTGATGGGTGTCTCAAGGTGTGATTAGTGGGGGGAATAGATGCAAGCAATGCACTGGCGAGTTGATCAGGGCTGAGGTCTGAGGGCATTCTGAGGTTGTGGGCGGGTGATTGGGTGCCCGCAAGGGGCAGATTAGGGTCTAATCTGATGGGTAACAGTGACAGGTGGTGATAGGGGGTGATTGATGGGCAATTAGTGGGTGTTTAGAGGAGAGAACAGATGTAAACAGTGCACTTGGGAGGTGATCTGACGTCGGGTCTGCAGGCGATCTAATGGTGTGGGTGGGTGATCAGATTGCCCGCAAGGGGCAAGTTAGGGGCTGATTGATGGGTGGCAGTGACAGGGGGTGATTGATGGGTGGCAGTGACAGGGGGTGATTGATAGGTGATTGACAGGTGATCAGTAGGTTATTACAGGGAAGAACAGATGTAAATAATGCACTGGCGAATTGATAAGGGGGGGTCTGAGGGAAATCTGAGCGTGTGGAAGGGTGATTGGGTGCCCGCAAGGGGCAGGTTAGGGGCTGATTGATGGGTGGCAGTGACAGGGGGTGATTGATGGGCGATTGACAGGTGATTGACAGGTGATTGACAGGTGATCAGTGGGGATAGATACATACAGTACACAGGGGGAGGGGTCTGGGGAGAATCTGAGGGGTGGGGGGTGATCAGGAGTCCCCAGGGGGCAGTTTAGGGACTAAAAAAAAATAGCATTGACAGATAGTGACAGGGAGTGATTGATGGGTGATTAGGGGGGTGATTGGGTGCCATCAGTGGTCTAGGGGGTGGGCGGGGGGGGGGTCTGAGGAGTGCTGTGGGGGATCAGGGGGCAGGGGGGGCAGATCATTGTGTTTGGGTGCAGACTAGGGTGGCTGCAGCCTGCCCTGGTGGTCCCTCGGACACTGGGACCACCAGGGCAGGAGGCAGCCTGTATAATACACTTTGTAAACATTACAAAGCGTATTATACGCTTCATATGCGGCGATCGTTCGGTTAACAACCCGCCGGCGCTTCCGATTGGCCGGCGGGTTGACGTCACGGGTGGGCGGAGCCTATTGCCGGCGGATGCGCGCGCATCCCAGCGCGCGATCCCCGGCAAAACAATATCCCAGGACCCGACGCCATTCTGCGTTACGTGGTCCTGGGGCTGTCACTTTGCTGCCGCCAATCTACAGTGAGCGGTCGGCAAGTGGTTAAGATATGATATCTTCACAAAATAAGGAGTAGGGTAAAGGACAAAAGGGATAAACCAAAGGGGTAAGATGAGGAGGTAGGGAAAGGTGAAAAAAGATAGGGAACAAGAGCATTAAAATAAAAACTGACAAATGATTGCAGTGAGATGCATAATATCAGATATTGATCTATGACAGTGCGGTCCTAAAAGGGCGCCCTGTGGTCACCAAAGAAAACTTATTGTATTAATAGATATCTTAGCAGGTAAATAGTAGTGTGCAGGCAAGGTTAAAAGATTAAAAGGTTCGGGACACTAGGGCCTCCTGCAGACTTTGGTAGTTGCATATGTTTGAAAGAGATCCTTGGTGGGTTGTTAGCCCAAATAAATTTTGTCATCTCTCTCTGAAGTTGGGCCAATGCTGATTTAGTAACCATCACGGGGAGAACTCTAAATAGGTAGAGTATCTTTGGCAGCAGAGTCATACAGACAGCATGAATATGATCAGAAAAAGAGATAGGGAATTTTGACCAGGATCCCAGCAGGGAGAGGAATGAGGCGATCACTGGGTTGTAGTGGACAGCAATCATGTCAGCTGGATTATTTTGTCAGTTTGATACCCAGATATTTTACAAATTTCTTCCGTACATGGAAACCAAAATGATAGGATAATGTATTTACTGTGCTGAAAGGGAGGTTACAGGGGAGGACTTCTGATTTAGTGATGTTAAGAGATAGGCCGGAGACTTTTTTGAAGTCTTCTAGCAAGCGTAACAGGGTGGGGGCCGAGATTAGGGGTTTGGTGGTGGTAAGGGCAAGGTCATCTGCAAATAATGAGATCTTATAGGAGGCTGGGCCTATCTTAAGCCACATACACACGCCTTTTATGCAGCACAATTGTCAATTATTGTGAAACAAGTTGAAATTAAAAAAAAAGTATTTTGCTATTGTTCAAAAAACTGATAAGACTGATAAGAAGTCAATCCAACAGTTGGATTGACTTCTTATTAGTCTTATCAGCATTTTGAACAATAGCAAAATACTTTTTTTTTAGTTGTTTCAACTTGTTTCACAACAAAAGACCTTTGACAATTGTGCTGCATAAAAGACCGTTGTTGAGCGTGTGTATGGGGCTTTATAACCTTGAATATCTGTCAGGAGACGGACGTTATGAGCTAAGGGTTCCATGCATAAGGCGCAAAAGGTAGGGGAGAGAAGGCAGCCCTGTCTTGTGCCATGTTCAAAACTTAATGTAGATGTTTTGATGGAGGGAAGCTAAAGTGAGGCCGAGGGGCTTGAATAAATTGCCTTGATAGCCTGTAAGAAATGACCCTTGATACCAAAAGCTTGGAGCCAGGATAGGGTATCAATGGCCTTTTCTACGTCGAGTAGGCGAATGACCAAAGGGTGGTTGGTGCGGTGGGCATGGTCAATGATGTCAGGCAATTTTCTAATGTTATCCGTGGCTTGGCGAGAGGGTATGAACCCAACCTGGTCCTTATGGACCATAGCTGGCATAAACTTATTTAAGTGAGAGACTAAAATGGAGGTAAAGATTTTGTAGTCGCAGTTTAATAAGGAAATGGGACAGTAATTAGATGTCAGGTTTGGGAATAACTGTACTCGGTGAGGCCATGAACTCATGGGTGACAGGTGTGCCTCTTAAGATGGAGTTGAAAAAAAAAGAAAGGGGATTAAAATATGCCCACATTTTTTATAGTAGGTGGCTGTAAAGCCATCAGGGCCGGGAGGTTTAAGATTTTTAAGATCTTCGATCACCTCAATATTAGGTGGGTCTGAGGGCATAGGCTGAGCATACAGGTCTTAATAGAACTGTTAAAATCTATTGTGAATTAGGTCAGGATTGAATGGCCATCTTGTAATTTAATCTTCCTAATAGAGTTTAATCATTGCTGGTCTCGGAGTTTAGCTGTCAGCCACCTGTCAGGTTTGTTAAGAAGTTTGTGACAGCGAGAGAGAGTCCAACAGTGGAGTTTTTCTGCTTGTGGGGAAAGAAGGGAGTCAATATGCAACTTAGTGTCTTTAATTTGTTTAATGATAAAAAAAAAAAAAAAAAAAAAAAGTAGGAACTTGGTGGTGCTTAAATACCAATCTAGATATCTTACATTGCAGATTGAGCAGCATCTCTGATTGCTCTCTTTTGGACCGTGCAGCTAATCTGATCAAATGTCCTCTAATAAAGGCCTTGTGTGAAAACCACAGCGAGGCCCTAGATATCTCAGCGGTATTATTGAGGGCGAAGAAGTCTGTGAGGTTGCGGGTAAGTTCAGAAACATTTTTAGATGAGGCTAAAATGGATTCATTAAGTCTCCATGTACGTCTAGTAAATTGGGGGGTATGGGAGTCAAACACTGAAAAGACTATACCGTGATCGGACCACGCAAAGGAAATATGCCTAGAGTAGAGCAAGTTTGTTACATTGGGAGCATTAGTGAATATTGCATCAATCCTGGAGTGGGATCTGTGAAGGGGGGATAGTAGGTAAAGCCCTTTGAACTACCATGGTGTTCTCTCCAAGTGTCCACTAGGGACAGAGTGGCTAAGGATTTATTAAAGGTCATGCCCTTTTGTTTAGTAAGCTTGTCATAATGAGGAGTAGTGGTGTCAAGATTAGTGTTAAAGACTATATTGAAATCTCTACACCAGTATAAAACCTCATATGAGAGCTGCAGTAGCTGATTGTAGCAAGCCAAAAAAGTTGGCTAGGGGATTAGAAGGATGGGAGTAGGATGAAACCAGACATACCTGCTGTGAGGCTATAGAACCCAACAATATAAAGAAACAGCCTTGTGGATCTGGTATCCCATTGTCAACCTGCATGGGGAAAGAGTTGTGCAATAAAAAAGCAACTCCCAATACCTTCCTGTATTGTGTATGAATACATTTGGCATGGAATGTTGCCGTCCCTGTGGGTCAGTATTAGAAGGTGCCGTCCAAGGGACTCTGTGCCAACAGTTTATGCTCTGTTTTTTAAAAATTGATTTTTTTTTTCTATCTTCCATGTTGGGAGACTGTTGTGTTCACTTCCATGTTGGAAGCTTTGTTATTTATTTTTCAATTGTTGATAGGTTTTGTAATAAACTTTTCATTGTGGTTTAAAAAAAAATGCTGGAGTTGTTGTTACTAACCTTAGAGTGATTATTAGCTGTTCCTCTGGTGTGACAGCCTTCCGAAAACGGGTATCCTTCTTCTTGAGGTCATTCCTCACCATCTCCGGGAGGGTATCAAACCTGCGACAAGAGGTATAAAGGATTAGAGCTGGAAAGATTTTGCTGTGGGGCAAGGTGTTGTGGGGAGAGTGGGGTTGGGGTGGGTAGGTATGGATACTTACAGGGATATGGACATCCGGCAGTAGCTGTAGAAATTTTCTGGGAGTCATCTCAGGTCCTGGTACAGTGTCTTGAACTATCCCTTCCTCTGCCTTTGAAGAAGTACAGGGTGCAGCCACCATCTCCTGCGAATAGCAGGCCTACGTCCCGCATAGTAGTAGGTAAATATCAAAAAAGAGGCTATTCCAAGCCAGAAGCTGTAGAAATACACTGGATCCATTGTCCAAACAGCAAGCTCTCTCCTCAACAATGACCACAATGTATTTACTGATCATTCAGAGCAATGGGGTATGTATAGCTTATCTTTAATGCCAATTTTAGAACTTCACCTTTAAAAACGGAAACTGACACAAAATGCATGCAAAACAGATACAAACAGAACAGAAACTTATTAACATCAGTCCACAACTGATCCGTTCGAACAGACAACGGGTTCCGTTGGAACTGACAGTTTCGGCACGAAACGCTAATGTGAACCAGGCCTTAAGGGGCCCATACACCTGACAATTTTCCCTCCGAAATACGGCCGTTTCGATCACAGTGATCGAAACGGCCATGAAATCGCCGCGCACACCGCTGGCAGAACGATGGATTTCCGTCCGAAATCCATCGTTACCATCGACTCCCGTCGATCCATCCGTGCGGAAGATTTTTCTCGATCGCCGGCAGGTCAGGAGTGCGTCGATAGCGGCGTTCAAATGCACGGCGACCGACGCAATACAGCGGAGATACAATACCTACTCCGCCGGCGCGAGTCACCGCTGTCGGCTCCCGGCTGGCATCTTTTCCGCATCACGGCATCCGGCATAATTTCCTGTGTCACTGCAGTGACAGCGGAAGTACAAATAGAGGGCGCTATATTTGAACTTCCGCTGTCACTGGAGTGACAGAAAGTTAAAGCGGATGCCGGATGTGTGATGTGGAAGGTGATGGGAGAAGATGCCAGCCGGGAGCCGATGCGGAGAAGATGCCGGGACCAGGCGGAAAAGAAGACAGTGCGGACCAGGGGACTCGCGCCGGCCGGAACAGGTAATGCATGGGGGGGGGGGGGGGGGGGCGGCAGCTCCATCGGTTTCAGGCTGAAATCGATTCACAATCTGTTTGTAGTAAGGTGGCCATACGATCCCTCTCTGATCAGATTCGATCAGAGAGGGATATATCTTTTGGTCGAATCTGATGGCAAATCGACCAGTGTATGGCCACCTTTAGTGTGTGAAAGATATATATATAGGCCTTACTCTACATATGTGATACTAAGATACCAGATAATGAGCACATTATCCAATAATCAGCATTGTTTTAACATAAGATCATAAATGTACAATATATGGGCTAGTAAGTTTGTTTTTATTAGGCCTTGTGGCAGTATTTTGATGTCATTCCCTGCTGCCTCTACTGTAATGTCTCCTTTTGGAGAAAAACAGGAACCTGCAACCATAAAGTCTTTATTCTTGTGTATTAAAGATCTTTAGATTGCTTAAATAGGAACTTCAGCCTAAACAAACATACTGTCATTAAGTTACATTAGTTATGTTAATTAAAATACATAGGTAGTATCATCTCTTACCCACCCTGTTTTAAAGAGGAACTGAAGTAAGAGGTATACGGAGGCTGCCATATTTATTTCCTTTTAAGCAATACCAGTTGCCTGGCAGCCCTGCTGGTCGATTTCTCTGCAGTAGTATCTGAATAACACCAGAAACAAGCATGCAGCTAGTCTTGTCAGATCTGACTTTACAGTCTGAAACACCTGATCATGCTGCATGCTTGTTCAGGGGCTATGGCTATCAGCAGGACTGCCAGGCAACTGGTATTGATTAAAAGGAAATAAATATGGCAGCCTCCGTATACCTCTTACTTCAGTTCCCCTTTAAAAGAACAGGCAAATGTTTGTGATTCCATGGGGCAGCCATCTTTTTGGTTGAAAGGAGGTGACAGGGAGCATTAGACACAGTTCCAACTGTCCTGTGCCCTGATCACCCTCCCAGTTGCTAGGCAACGAGAACAACATCAGAAATCCCATCATGCTTTGCACAGTATCGGGAAAAATGCCCGGGCACTTTTCTTTGATGGGGCAGAGCCTAGCTTCTGTGCAGCCAAAAATGAGGCTTGGATAAGAAAAACAAAGTTCTAATGCTGTGAAACTGTTAAAGAAACACCAAGCCTTTTCAGTGCTGCTGAGTAGAGGTTCACTTTAAGCTTCTTATACAATGAAATATATACTGTACATACAATGTTGTGGCTTCCTTCTATTTATTATATATGCATAAAGTAGTTTTTTTTTCCCCATTGACAAAAGGATTGCATTTGTGTCCTAAATATGTAACAATCACTTGTGAGCGAATTAAAATGCAGAAATTATTGGAAATGCAGAAATCAGGAAATTTTAACATCATGTGACTGTCCAAAGGATTTGGGGATTTTAAGTCCTGTCAGCCTTCTGGTAAGCATGTAACAATATCACAGTGACAACAGTTCTTTTCCAGTGGCCAAAGTATGGACCCCCGTATCAAAACAAAACAAGACAATAAACATTTATATTGCACTCTTCTCCTGGCGTCTGGAGAGGCATTCTGTTTAGGCCCGGTTCACATTAGCGTTCCCTGTCCGGATTTTCCTGATCTGATCCAGACCGTATACTGTACAAACGGAACGTACGTTCCGCATAGCAATGCAAAGTCTATGCGGACGTTCACACGTGTCCGTTCTGTACAGTATGGAGCCGGTTCGAATCCGGACACTTTTCCAACATGCGCTATTTTTTGGGTCCGGATCTCCGGCCCACGCACCCGGACCGGAGCCGGACCTGAGCCTGACAGCACCATCCGGAACACAGAAACCAATGGGGAACGGAAGGCACAGAACACACTGCCTACAAAAACCTGACGTTCTACCCCACTTCCTGTGCGTATCCAAGCGGCCATTTCGGATGGGGACACATGGGCCAAGCATGTCTGGAGTGGAACAGCAGTGACAGACGTGCTGGAGCTGTTTGGCAGAATGTCGGAGGTGGAGGTGAGGCCTACAGCGGAGGAACCTGATTCTACAGGTGCACCAGGTGCACCTTCTAGTGACCCCAACATTTTTTATTTAAATTTCACTATTTTTTGCCCACGGATCCGGATGGCAGCCTGATGCATGCCTGATACAAACAGTCCGGATCGGAACCGTACGGTTCTGATCAGGATCAGGTCCTGATCTGATCAGGATCTGGTCCGTTTACTTGCCAAAACGCAAGTGTGATCGGGGCCTTACGGATGAGTCCCGGCTTTCACTGTTCTGGGCAGATGGCAGACAGCATGTATGGCGTTGTGTGGGTGAATGATTTGCTGACGTTAACGGTGGGATTATGGTTTGGGCAGGTGTAGTAAATACAGGTGCATTCTATTGATGGCATTTTGAATGCACAGAGATACCGTATCAAGATCCTGTGGCCCATTGTTGTGCCATTCATCCACGACCATCACCTCATGTTGCTGCATGATAATGCATGACCCCATATTGCAGGGATCTGTACACAATTCCTGGAAGCTGAAAACATCCCAGTTCTTGCATGGCCAGCATACCCATG
Organism: Hyperolius riggenbachi; assembly: GCF_040937935.1. Classification (NCBI taxonomy): domain Eukaryota; kingdom Metazoa; phylum Chordata; class Amphibia; order Anura; family Hyperoliidae; genus Hyperolius; species Hyperolius riggenbachi. The sequence continues at coordinate 403,935,757 of NC_090647.1, read as the reverse complement.
TCACCTATTGAGCATGTTTGAGAAGCTCTGGATTGGCATATACAACAGCGTGTTCCAGTCCCTGCCAATATTCAGCAACTTCTCACAGCTATTGAAGAGGAGTGGACCAACATTCCACATGCCACAATCAACAGCCTGATCAACTCTATGCGACGTAGATGTGTCTGAAACGCATGAGGAAAATGGTGGCCTCTAGTGATGCATTGTTCCTGAGTTAGGGGGTGTAGAAGGAGGGTTGTCCACTCCTTTTAAAGTACCATAATATTCCCTGCTTTACTGGAATCATTGTACCCTTGCCCGCTTGTTGGGCTGTGGGCTCGGTCCTTGCTTCTCTCTGACATATTTTTGTTCTAGCTCTATGTCCACTTAGTGGACATTGCACACCTGGACCCCCACCTGCTTGCTTTGCTCACTGGGCTTTGCGCTGGAAACTCAGGTTGCCAGGTTAGAGGTTCTGGCAGCCAGGCACAGTGGACACTCCTCATTCAACTCCTTAATTCAGAAATGGTGCGTCACACCGATGCGGGGCATAGTGCAAATGACAGTCAAGAGTCTCGTTTTCAGCAAAATGTAGCTTTCCAAAGGGCAGTAAATATCTTTTAAAAAGAGGCCAGGCACATTTGGTAGACAGATTAATGCACAAGTACCCTTCTATATTATTATATAATAATATATAATAATCTTCTGTTGTCCTCCTCTAGAATCCTCACATTCACGTTTACAAGACTTCGCACGCGCTTCACCCCTCCTCTGGAATGCCCTCCCACAACACATCCGTCACTCGCCAACCTTTGTTACGTATAAACGCTCTCTAAAAACACACTTGTTCCGACAAGCGTATGCGCCACCTTAGGCCACTTCCCTTTGTCCTAAGACCAAATTGCACTCCTACTAGGTATCCTAAAACACGCAGGCTCTATATATTAGTTGCATACTACCCCTCCTCCTGTTTCCCCCCCATTGCCTTTAGATTGTAAGCTCGCAAGGGCAGGGCAGGGCTCTCTCCTCCTTTTGTGTCTTGGTAACCATTATACATTTTATTCATCATGTTAATTTTTATCACTGTCATTACCAATTCTATATTTTGTATTTGGTATCATTCTTTGCATTCTGTCACTAATTATGTATCTTGTATTTTGGTGTACACCATTGTCTGTATTATTATGTACCCCATATTTGTTTCTTACTTTGTACAGCGCCACGGAATATGTTGGTGCTTTATAAATCAATAATACAGTAATAATAGTACATAGATAATTTTCTCTAAAGCAAAAATAATCTAATTCCCACAGATTGAACCTCTGCATGCATGATAACAAATGACCTTAACGTCTATTATCTAAGTTTGAAAAGATCTCTTGAGAATGCAAAGACACCTTTATCACTGAGGCACAATAAAAAAAACTTTGCAGCTTTCCTCCAGTGAATAGGGGCAGGGTAGTGCTTGACTGTACCTGACCTTGCAGCGGTCATGTTCCGCACTGCTGGCTTTAAAAAGCTTCAATAAGCACAAAGTTCCTAGCACTTCATTTATGAAGTTATGCAACCTCTGTTAACATTTTTATGTTTTATGCTTCTTGAAGAGCTGTTAAAGGAATGGCATTTGCCCTCATTCTGTAACGACTGATAAATGTATTTATAAATTGTACAGGCCACCTTTGGCGTGCCCTGTATTGTCAGGCTTTCTGGTTTCTTCCATGGCTAGAGTAAACTTCCAGCATGCTCAATTTAACAGACAGATTACCAAATACTTTTTTTTTATTAAAGAGAACCTGAGGTGGGTTTGAAGAATATTATCTGCATACAGAGGCTGGATCTGCCTATACAGACCAGCCTCTGTTGCTATCCCAAACCCCCCTAAGGTCCCCCTGCACTCTGCAATCCCTCATAAATCACAGCCACGCTGCTGACAAACAGCTTGTCAGAGCTGGCTGTGTTTATCTCTATAGTGTCAGTCTGCTGCTCTCCCCGCCTCCTGCAGAACTCCAGTCCCCGCCTGCATCCCTTCCCTCCCTGCTGATTGAAGGGAAGGGACGGTGGCAGGGACCGGAGCTATGCAGGAGGCGGGGGAGCAGCTGAGACTGACACTACAGATGTAAACATAGCCTCACAGAAGGGCTGTGATTTATGAGGGATTGCAGAGTGCAGGGGGACCTTAGTGGGGTTTGGGATAGCAACAAAGGCTGGGCTGTATAGGCAGATCCAGCCTCTGTATGCAGATAACATTCTTTAAACACACCTCGGGTTCTCTTTAAAGAACAAGTGACACCCATGCTAACCTAGAAATAAAAAACACATACTGTATATAAGTAGATAAATACTATTTCTACTTTAATAACAGATGTATCGTGCTGTCCATGTTATGTTTCCTGTGAATTTTATAAAGTAAGTGCAGAGAATCCTATTCTAGACAGTTTCCATCTTGGTTACCTTTGAATGAAGCTAATCCTAACATAATTTCCTCTTTTTGCTAATTGTTCATTAATTACCCGCCCTCCTCCCAGAGTCTTCAGACACTCCCACTGAGGTCTATACTAGGAAGTTCACTGTCTTGTGTCATTAGAAGGAGCTGGAAAAAAGGGGATCTTTTTATTATAGATAAAAATACCCCCCCCCATCATGCAACTGTTTTGCCAGCCGATGGCAATGGCAATTAAAGGGCCAGTGCTCCTAAGGTATGTGATAACTCCAAACCATAACAGTAGAAAAAATTTTGAAAGCAGGATTAGCATCGTTATCACTTAACACACTCAGACCAGTTGCTGTTGAAATTTGATTTTTATGGTGACAATCCCGTTTTAACACGTTCATGCGCCCTTTTTGAAGCCTCTACCCATCATGCCCATATGACCAGACTAGAAAATATAAAAAATATAAATATCAAGAAAAGAAGGTGCTTAAAGTGTACCTGAAGGCACATTTGGAAAGAAAATTATATACCTCAGTAGAGGGAAGCGTGTGGATAATCCTGAGGTTTCCCCCATCCCTCACGAGCCCCCATTCCAGTGCTAGGATCCTCTGAACCTATTCAATAAGAGGTTGTTGAATAGGTTTATGCACCTATGCAGTGCAGTAGCATGGAGCTACTTGTTCACACTTTTTCCTACATGCACAAGTGGCTCCGTGCTACTGCGCAGGCACTTGCCATCAGCACATCTGCACAGTGTGACCGTGCTTGTTCATGGAACAGAAGAGGGTCCCCGCAACCAGTTCTGGGCTCAAGTAGAAGAAGCTTCTGTAGGATCCATAGGCTTCCCTCTCCTGAGGTAAGTAACTTTTTTTTTTTTCTAAAATCACAGGTTTGCTTTAACCACTTGCCGACCGCCCACAGCCCATGGGTGTGTGCAGAACGACCGCAATACGCCCATCGGCGGCAGCTCGTTCTGCACTAGCTGGCCGGGGATGGCATCTGCCGGCAATAGGCTCCGCCCATCCGTGACGTCAACCTGCAGCGCCGAAGGGTTGTTAACCCCTGATCTGCTGCATTAAAAGTGTATAATACGCTTTGTAATGTATACAAAGCGTATTATACAGGTTGCCTCCTGCCCTGGTGGTCCCAGTGATGGAGGGACCACCAGGGCAGGTTGCAGCCCCCCTAGTACGCACCCAAGCACACTGATCCTGCCCCCCCTGCCCTCTGATTGCCCACAGCACCCATCAGACCCCCCCCCCCCCCCCTGCCCAGACCCCTGTTTGCACCCAATCACCCCCCTAATCACCCATCAATCACCCTGTCACTATCTGTCAACGCAATTTTTTTAGATTAGGTCCTAAACTGCCCCCTGGGGGCTCCTGATCATCCCCCACACCCTCAGATCCTTCCCAGACCCCCCCCCCGGCCCCTGTGTACTGTATACATCTATTCTCCCCTGTAATCACCCACTGATTACCTGTCAATCACCCATCAATCACCCCCTGTTACCACCTGTCACTGCTACCCATCAGATCAGAGCCTAATCTACCCCTTGGCCACCCAATCACCCGCCCACACCCTCAGAACGCCCTCAGACCCCCCCCCCAGACCTCCCCCCCTGTTTACTGTATACATCCATTCTCCCCTGTAATCACCCACTGATCACCTGTCAATCACCCCCTGTCACCACCTGTCACTGCCAACCCATCAGATCAGACGCTAACCTGCCTCTTACGGGCATCTGATCACCCACCCACACCATCAGATCGCCCGCAGACCCACCCTCAGATCACCTCCAAAGTGTATTGTTTACATCTGTTCTCCCCTCTAATCACCACTGATAACCCATAAATCACCCCGTCACCACCTGTCACTGCTACCCATCAGATCAGACCCCTATCTGCTCCTTGGGCACCCAATCACCTGCCCACACCCTCAGAACGCCCTCAGACCCCAGCCCTGATCACCTCGCCAGTGCATTGCTTGCATCTATTCTCCCCTCTAATCACCCACTGTCACTGCTACCCATCAGATCAGACCCTAAACTGCCCCGTGTGGGCACTCAAACACCCACCCACACCCTCAGATCACCCCAGACCCCGCCTGAACACCTCTCCAGTGCATTATTTACATCTGTTCTCCCCTCTAATCACCCACTGATCACCCATCAATCACCCCCTGTCACCACCTGTCACTGCTACCCATCAGATCAGACCCTAATCTGCCCCTTGGGCACCCAATCACCCACCCACAACCATAGAATGCCCTCAGACCCCAGCCCTGATCACCTCGCCTTGAGACACCCATCAATCACCTCCTGTCACCCCCTAGCACACCTACCCATCAGATCAGGCCCTAATTTTCCCCGTGTGGGCTCCTGATCACTCGGCTAAACCCTCAGATCCCCCTCAGACCCCCTTCCGATCACCTCCCCAGTGCATTGATTGTATTTATTCTCCACTCTAATCACCCCCTGAGACACCCATCAATCACCTCCTGTCAACCCCTAGCACTCCTATCCATCAGATCAGGCCCTAATCTGCCCCCTGCGGGCTTTTGATCACCCGGCCAAACCCTTACCCGCCCCACCGCAGTGTCAGAATTTCTTTTTCTGATCACTGCTGGTCTCTACGACTTAATTGTGGCTGAGACCAACTGCTATGCCACACAATACGCAACCGCCAATCCAAGAAGCTACCATGGCCAGCCTTTTTGGTGGAAACCACTCCAAGTTTCCGAACGTAACATTTTTTGGGGCCTTCTCCTTAACATGGGTCTAGTCAAAAAGAATATATTGGGGTCTTATTGGTCTACGCACCCAACACATCACATGCCAATGTTCTCTGCTGCCATGTCCAGGTCACAATTTGAGAACACCCTGCGCTTCCTGCACTTCAGTGCCAATACAACCTGTCATATAAGAGGCCACCCTGCTTATGACCGGTTCCACAAAATTCGGCCCCTCATAGACCACCTGTCATCAAAATTTGCAGATGCATATACCCCTGAACAGTCATTTTGAGGCATTTGGTTTCCAGACTACTCCTCATTTTGGGCCCCTAAAATGCCAGGGTATTATAGGAACCCCACCAAGTGACCTCATTTTAGAAAGAAGACACCCCAAGGTATTCCGTTAGGTGTATGATGAGTTCGTAGAAGATTTTATTTTTTGTTTTTTTCTATAAGGATGGGTTGCATATATTTTTGGGGCACAATCTATTTTTTGGCATTTTTTTATGTTTGAATGCTACAAGCTCCTTTAATGCAATAATAACTTTCATCCTGATTTTGTGGGAAACAGTAACTGCCATTGGGAAACCTTACTATTGGAGTCCACAACATATACAGGGTGATAAAGACCAGCCCCGTTGCCTGCTACAAGCATGAGTATACAGGCATACAGGTAGATGCCGGCCTGTCCCTATGCATCTCTTACACAATCCCAGTTGAGTGTATATTTTGTGACTTAACCACTTGAGGACCTAGGGCTTTCTACCCCTTAAGGACCGGCCACTTTTTTTCCATTCAGACCACTGCAGCTTTCACGGTTTATTGCTCGCTCATACAAACTACCACCTAAATGAATTTTGGCTCCTTTTCTTGTCACTAATAAAGCTTTCTTTTGGTGCTATTTGATTGCTCCTGCGATTTTTACTTTTTATTATATTCATCAAAAAAGACATGAATTTTGGCAAAAAAATGATTTTTTTAACTTTCTGTGCTGACATTTTTCAAATAAAGTAAAATTTCTGTATACATGCAGCGCGAAAAATGTGGACAAACATGTTTTTGATTAAAAAAAACCCATTCAGTGTATATTTATTGGTTTGGGTAAAAGTTATAGCGTTTACAAACTATGGTGCAAAAAGTGAATTTTCTCATTTTCAAGCATCTATGACTTTTCTGACCCCCTGTCATGTTTCATGAGGGGCTAGAATTCCAGGATAGTATAAATACCCCCCAAATGACCCCATTTTGGAAAGAAGACATCCCAAAGTATTCACTGAGAGGCATAGTGAGTTCATAGAAATTATTTTTTTGTCACAAGTAAGCGGAAAATGACACTTTGTGAGAGAGAAAAAAAAAAAAAAAAAGTTTCCATTTCTTCTAACTTGCGACAAAAAAAATGAAATCTGCCACGGACTCACCATGCCCCTCTCTGAATACCTTGAAGGGTCTACTTTCCAAAATGGGGTCATTTGTGGGGTGTGTTTACTGTCCTGACATTTTGGGGGGGTGCTAAATTGTAAGCACCCCTGTAAAGCCTAAAGGTGCTCATTGGACTTTGGACCCCTTAGCGCAGTTAGGCTGCAAAAAAGGGCCACACATGTGGTATTGCCGTACTCAGGAGAAGTAGTATAATGTGTTTTGGGGTGTATTTTTACACATACCCATGCTGGGTGGGAGAAATATCTCTGTAAATGACAATTTGTTAATTTTTTTACACACAATGGTCCATTTACAGAGATCTTTCTCCCACTCAGCATGGGTATGTGTAAAAATACACCCCAAAACACATTATACTACTTCTCCTGAGTACGGCGATACCACATGTGTGGCACTTTTTTGCACCCTAACTGCGCTAAAGGGCCCAAAGTCTAATGAGTACCTTTAGGATTTCACAGGTCATTTTGAGAAATTTCGTTTCAAGACTACTCCTCACGGTTTAGGGCCCCTAAAATGCCAGGGCAGTATAGGAACCCCACAAATGACAGCATTTTAGAAAGAAGACACCCCAAGGTATTCCGTTAGGAGTATGGTGAGTTCATAGAAGATTTTATTTTTTGTCAAAAGTTAGCGGAAAATGACACTTTGTAAAAAAACAAAATTAAAATCAATTTCCGCTAACTTGTGACAAAAAATAAAATCTTCTATGAACTCGCCATACTCCTAACGGAATACCTTGGGGTGTCTTCTTTCTAAAATGGGGTCATTTGTGGGGTTCCTATACTGCCCTGGCATTTTAGGGGCCCTAAACCGTGAGGAGTAGTCTTGAAACGAAATTTCTCAAAAAGACCTGTGAAATCCTAAAGGTACTCATTGGACTTTGGGCCCTTTAGCGCAGTTAGGGTGCAAAAAAGTGCCACACATGTGGTATCGCCATACTCGGGAGAAGTAGTACAACGTGTTTTGGGGTGTATTTTTACACATACCCATGCTGGGTGGGAGAAATACCTCTGTAAATGACAATCTTTTGATTACAGCGGTATTTCTCCCACCCAGCATGGGTATGTGTAAAAATACACCCCAAAACACATTGTACTACTTCTCCCGAGTACGGCGATACCACGTGTGGCACTTTTTTGCACCCTAACTGCGCTAAGGGGCCCAAAGTCCAATGAGTACCTTTAGGATTTCACAGGTCATTTTTGTTTCAAGACTACTCCTCACGGTTTAGGGCCCCTAAAATGCCAGGGCAGTATAGGAACCCCACTAATGACCCCATTTTAGAAAGAAGACACCCCAAGGTATTCCGTTAGGAGTATGTTGAGTTCATAGAAGTTTTTATTTTTTTGTCACAAGTTAGCGGAAATTGATATTAATTGTTTTTTTTCACAAAGTGTCATTTTCCGCTAACTTGGGACAAAAAATAAAATCTTCTATGAACTCACCATACTCCTAATGGAATACCTTTGGGTGTCTTCTTTCTAGAATGGGGTCATTTGTGGGGTTCCTATACTGCCCTGGCATTTTAGGGGCCCTAAACCGTGAGGAGTAGTCTTGAAACCAAATGTTGCAAAATGACCTGTGAAATCCTAAAGGTACTCATTGGACTTTGGGCCCCTTAGCGTACTTAGGGTTTAAAAAAGTGCCACACATGTGGTACCGCCGTACTCAGGAGAAGTAGTATAATGTGTTTTGGGGTGTATTTTTACACATACCCATGCTAAGTGTGAGAAATATCTCTGTAAATGACAATTGTTTGATGTTTTTTACACACAATTGTCCATTTACATAGAAATTTCTCCCACCCAGCATGGGTATGTGTAAAAATACACCCCAAAACACATTATACTACTTTTCCTGAGTACGGCGGTACCACATGTGTGACACTTTTTTGCAGCCTAGGTGCGCTAAGGGGCCCAACATCCTATTCACAGGTCATTTTGAGGCATTTGTTTTCTAGACTACTCCTCGCGGTTTAGGGCCCCTAAAATGCCAGGGCAGTATAGGAACCCCACAAGTGACCCCATTTTAGAAAGAAGACACCCCAAGGTATTCCGTTAGGTGTATGGCGAGTTCATAGAAGATTTTATTTTTTGTCACAAGTTAGTGAAAAATGACACTTTGTGAAAAAAAACCAATAAAAATCAATTTCCGCTAACTTTTGACAAAAAATAAAATCTTCTATGAACTCGTCATACACCTAACAGAATACCTTGGGGTGTCTTTTTTTCTAAAATGGGGTCACTTGTGGGGTTCCTATACCGCCCTGGCATTTTACGGGCCCAAAACCGTGAGTAGTCTGGAAACCAAATGTCTCAAAATGACTGTTCAGGGGTATAAGCATCTGCAAATTTTGATGACAGGTGGTCTATGAGGGGGCGAATTTTGTGGAACCGGTCATAAGCAGGGTGGCCTTTTAGATGACAGGTTGTATTGGGCCTGATCTGATGGATAGGAGTGCTAGGGGGGTGACAGGAGGTGATTGATGGGTGTCTCAGGGGGTGGTTAGAGGGGAAAATAGATGCAATCAATGCACTGGGGAGGTGATCGGAAGGGGGTCTGAGGGGGATCTGAGGGTTTGGCCGAGTGATCAGGAGCCCACACGGGGCAAATTAGGGCCTGATCTGATGGGTAGGTGTGTTAGGGGGTGACAGGAGGTGATTGATGGGTGTCTCAAGGTGTGATTAGAGGGGGGAATAGATGCAAGCAATGCACTGGCGAGGTGATCAGGGCTGGGGTCTGAGAGCATTCTGAGGGTGTGGGCGGGTGATTGAGTGCCCTAGGGGCAGATAGGGGTCTAATCTGATAGGTAGCAGTGACAGGGGGTGATTGATAGGTAATTAGTGGGTGTTTAGGGTAGAGAACAGATGTAAACACTGCACTTGGCAGGTGATCGGACGTCGGATCTGCGGGCGATCTATTGGTGTGGGTGGGTGATCAGATTGCCCGCAAGGGGCAGGTTAGGGGCTGATTGATGGGTGGCAGTGACAGCGGGTGATTGATGGGTGGCAGTGACAGGGGGTGATTGATGGGTGGCAGTGACAGGGGGTGATTGATGGGTGGCAGTGACAGGGGGTGATTGATGGGTGATTGGCAGGTGATTGACAGGTAATCAGTGGGTTATTACAGGGCAGAACAGATGTAAATATTGCACTGGCGAATTGATAAGCGGCGGTCTGAGGGCAATCTGAGCGTGTAGGCGGGTGATTGGGTGCCCGCAAGGGGCAGATTAGGGTCTGATCTGATGGGTAACAGTGACAGGTGGTGATAGGGGGTGATTGATGGGTGATTGATGGGTAATTAGTGGGTGTTTAGAGGAGAGAATAGATGTAAACGCTGCGCTTGGTTGGTGATCTGATGTCGGATCTGCGGGCGATCTATTGGTGTGGGTGGGTGATCAGATTGCCCGCAAGGGGCAGGTTAGGGGCTGATTGATGGGTGGCAGTGACAGGGGGTGATTGATGGGTGATTGACAGGTGATCAGTGGGTTATTACAGGGAAGGACAGATGTAAATAATGCCCTGGCGAATTGATAAGGGGGGGTCTGAGGGCAATCTGAGCGTGTAGGCGGGTGATTGGGTGCCCACAAGGGGCAGATTAGGGTCTGATCTGATGGGTAACAGTGACAGGTGGTGATAGGGGGTGATTGATGGGTGATTGATGGGTAATTAGTGGGTGTTTAGAGGAGAGAATAGATGTAAACGCTGCGCTTGGGTGGTGATCTGATGTCGGATCTGCGGGCGATCTATTGGTGTGGGTGGGTGATCAGATTGCCCGCAAGGGGCAGGTTAGGGGCTGATTAATGGGTGGCAGTGACAGGAGATGATTGATGGGTGGCAGTGACAGGGGGTGATTGATGGGTGATTGACAGGTGATCAGTGGATTATTACAGGGAAGGACAGATGTAAATAATGCCCTGGCGAATTGATAAGGGGGGGTCTGAGGGCAATCTGAGCGTGTAAGCGGGTGATTGGGTGCCCGCAAGGGGCAGATTAGGGTCTGATCTGATGGGTAACAGTGACAGGTGGTGATAGGGGGTGATTGATGGGTAATTAGTGGGTGTTTAGAGGAGAGAATAGATGTAAACGCTGCGCTTGGGTGGTGATCTGATGTCGGATCTGCGGGCGATCTATTGGTGTGGGTGGGTGATCAGATTGCCCGCAAGGGGCAGGTTAGGGGCTGATTGATGGGTGGCAGTGACAGGGGGTGATTGATGGGTGATTGACAGGTGATTGACAGGTGATCAGGGGGCATAGATGCATACAGTACATGGGGTGGGGGGGTCTGGGGGGGGGGGTCTGGGGAGAATCTGAGGGGTGGGGGGTGATCAGGAGGGGGCAGGGGGGGGGGGGATAAAAAAAAAGTTAGCGGTGACAGGGAGTGATTGGTGGGTGATTAGGGGGGTGATTGGGTGCAAACAGGGGTCTGGGGGGTGGGCAGGGGGGGGTCTGATGGGTGCTGTGGGCGATCTGGGGCAGGGGGGGGGGAAATTAGTGTGCTTGGTGCAGACTAGGGTGGCTGCAGCCTGCCCTGGTGGTCCCTCGGACACTGGGACCACCAGGGCAGAAGGCAGCCTGTATAATACACTTTGTAAACATTACAAAGTGTATTATACACTTTGTATGCGGCGATCGTCGGGTTAACATCCCGCCAGGCGGAGGCGGAGGATCGCGTCACTGATGACGCGATCGCTCCGCCCATGCCCCTACAAGGATCGCCGCCAATTGTCAATACGGCGGTCCTTGCGGGGCCCACTTCCCGGCCCCCAATTGTATATACGGCGGTCGGGAAGTGGTTAAAGAGACTCTGTAACAAAAAAAAAGTTCCCCTGGGGGTTACTCAGCTTGGGAGGGGGAAGCCTCAGGGTCCCAATGAGGCTTCCCCCTCCCCTGTAGCTGCAGACAATCCTGAGCTGGCTCCCATGAAGCGTCCCGCAATCCTGGCTCGACAAGCCAGACAAGGCTTGATATATTTACCTTCCCTGGCTCCAACGTGGGCGCTGTTGCGGCTCTCAGCACGGAGATAGGCGAAAATAGCCGATCTCTGTCGGGTCCACTTTACTACGCAGGCGCAGGATACTTGCGCCTGCGCAGTAGAGCGGACCGATAGCGATCGGCTATTTCCGCCGATCTCCGAGCGGAGAGCCGATACTGCGCCTGCGCTGGAGCCAGGAAGGTAAATATTAACATCCCCGCTCTTTGGAGGGGCACAGCGAGCCTGCCGTGGGACACAGGAGGACGGGGGAAGCCTCGATAGGATCTGGAGGCTTCCACCACCCTAGGTGAGTACCCCCAAGGTGAACTTGCTTTAGTTACAGGTTTTCTTTTAGAAGCCTGTGTCGGGAAGGATTTTTTCCTACGTGGGGCTAATTGGTCCAAGTTTTGTAAAGGTTTTTCACCTTCTGTGGATCAACTAAGATATGTAAGGGTGCAGGCTAGTGTGCCATATTTTCTGGCTGAACTTGATGGACATATGTATTTTTTCAACCCAGCTATGTAACATATGTAACTGTGCTACCTGCATTTGCTGCTACATAAAAGTCTGAGGGCTCGTTTCCACTATCGCGAATCCGCATGCGTCCAACGCATGCGGATTCGCACATGTAATGCAAGTGGATGGGCCTGTTTCCACTGTAGCGTTGTTGAGGTGCGTTTTTTTCAGCGGTGAAAAAACGCACAAAAGAGCCGCAGAATTCGCCTGCGAGTGGAATGCATGCGAATCGCCGCTAATGTATTTAATAGGAAATTCGCATGCTGTTTTAATATGCGAATTTTTATGCGAATTCGCATGAAATCAATGGAAAGGCACACCGGCATTGCCATGGTTAAATTCGCATACATCGTCATCCATGCGAATTTCCATGCGAATTCGCACGAAAATTCGCATGCGAATTTTGCCGCAGCGATTTCGCAACACAATAGTGGAAATGAGCTCTTAACCAAACTGCAGCAATTGCAGACGACACATACTTCAATTAAGCACATAGGACACACATAGCAGAGATAGGTTGAGACACATGGGGACCTGTATACTAGCACTCGTGGCAGGCAGTCGGGACGGTCTTTATGCATCACCCTGTAGAAGAAGCTAATGTGTGATTTGTAATATTTGTTGTTTACTTTTGTTTTGTAGTTCTGTCAGAATGACATAGTTTACATTTACATTTTTTTTAATAGTTTCAAAAATTGTGAGATTAAGAAATTTAAAAAACATCATTGTTCAAAGGAATCATAGGAACTCAGCCAATTTGTAGAACAGTGAGTCTGCTTAGCTGAATTACTTTTTATTTGCATTTTTCTTGAACATAAACCTGCTTATGTTTGTGATAATCCAATTCATGTGACATCGTAATCCAATGTAATTACTAATAATACATTGCAGGCCTCCAGATATTCTCAGACGTCAGCTCTGCATTTGTTTTCCTTTTAGTTGTATGCTTTTTTTTATAAAGCTGGGGTTTATTTGGCTCTCTGCATTCTGTCTAAAAGCACCCAAATACTATTATTTATTATTATTTTTTCTTTTTTTGTGGAAGCTTGCTTAGATGTCTGGTACTGCAAGGCGGCAAACCAGATAAATGAACAGTATCATGAAGATACAATATCTTCCCTGGATCTACTGATGGATAGGATGGGGGTCACAATCCAGAGATTCTACTAATTTAATTCGATGGGCAGAAGCATGAGGCCTGACTGATCTCTGGCAATGAAAGAAAAACGACTTTATGTTAATACGCATACTTCACATAGATCTCTCCAGGATTGAGCTAATATTTACTACACAAGAGCTGTACTCCATCAGTATTCCCTCAGGTGGACATCAACCATGCACCAGGCTCCCTGTCCTCAAGGGTATAGACAGGAACACCATTATGGTGTGGTGTCATGATTCTGGATGCAGGATTTTGTGGACAGTGATGTGGTAGATAAAGAGATTAACCAGTTTAAGACCATTAACCCCCTTGGCATTATGATTCTTTCCGGATTTTAGGGTATAAAAGCAGTGCAATTTTTTTGCATGCTTTTAGATCCCAAAACTTGGAAAAAAAATCATGCTGCTAGGGAGATCTGCAGCAGCCCAACACTCACTCACCTCCCTGGGATACAGCGCTGCAGTTTTCCCTCCGTACTCCGGGTGGCATTGTAACCCTATATTGAGATTGCCGGCTGTCGTCATGCCGACAGACGGCAATCTCACCAGGGGGAAGCAGAGCCTCAGAGGAGAGGATGAAGAATGGCGGGCGACATCGGAAGCCCCGGAAGGTGAGTTAAAACGCCCGCTGCGCGCATTGCTCTGCATAGACCACCGGTGGCTACAACTTGTTCAGCTCTGGGTTACCGCTCCTTTTTTTTTTTTTTCCACCCCGAGCTGAACTCGTGATTACCGCTAAGGAAGTTAAGGAGAGGGCGGTTGCAGGGTCGGTTCTGAACTTTTTGCCGCCTGATGCAAACATTGTGAAGACGCCTCCTCCCTCCCACACACACAAGCCTAGCTGCTGTCACCCCTGCTGCTGCAGCCAGGACTACTGGGGGCCGCTCACCATAACTCCAGGCTCCATAGAATAGAAGACACCCAGCCAACCCAAACCACCACACTCACTACTGACGTGCTCCGCGTGTAGTGGAAACAGGCCCAAAGCAGTAAAATATCACACAGGTTCTAAACGTGCCTCAAGTTATCCAGATTTAAAAAAAACAGTTTAGCTAAACGTTCACTTTGTAGCTATTGTTTTTAGGTACCGTATATACCGGTGTATAAGATGACTTTTTAACCCTTAAAAATCTTCTGAAAAGTCGGGGGTTGTCTTATATGCCCAGTGTCAGTGTCAGGAGGGTGCCGGGTGCCAGGCAGAGTTGTAATTACCTATGCTGCAGTCATCCGGTTAATAGAGAAATAGATCGCATTCTCCGCTTAATAGCTTCTTGCGAGCAGCCGCTCGCGTAGGGAGCAGTGCCTCTTCCGGGGTCACCTGACTGGTGATGTGTGCGTTCCACTGATGACGCTCATGGAAGAAATTGCCAGGCTCTTCCATGAGCGTCATCAGTGGAGCGCATACGTCATCAGTCAGGCGACCACGGAAGAGGCGGCTGCTCACGAGAAACTATTAAACGGAAAATGCAATCTATTTCTCTATTAACCGGATGACTGCAGCATAGGTAATTACAACTCTGCCTGGCACCCGGCATGCTCGCTCACACTCACACACAGGGGTAGTCGTATATGGCGAGTATACCCCCAACTCTATATTTTAAGATGAAAAGTTGGGGAGGGTCGTCTTATACGCCCAGCCGCCTTATACGCCAGCATATACGGTATTTTAGACTAGCCCTGAAGCCTGTTAAGTAACAGACGCCAGAAAACTTCCAAACCCCGCCCGCACCCAGGTCTGTCTGCGGACCCCCTCCCACGCACTCACCAACAGCCACTGCCCTGCCTACGGCATGTGCAGCACATGCACAGCATGCACCGACAGGGATGCAGGGACACAGGCAGACACCATGACAGGGGTTTTATTATATAGTCTTTATGAGTGTTTAGAATTTCTTTTTTTTAAACCTAAATGAGAAGCATGGAGAAAATTCCACATTGTAACCTCCATTCTTGCAATTTGATGACAATACCAACAAACCTTAAGGCCCTGTTCAGACTGTCAGCGTTTGCAGAATGCGTATAAATTGAACGCAAGGAAAAAACCGCATGCATTTTCTACGCGTTCCATTGTGTTCTCTGTTGCGTTTTGCACCCACTTGTGACCCGGGAAACAGAAAAGAATTATGGGAACCGCAGAGGGAAACATACGCTAAAAATGCAATAGTACGCGTTTTTGATATGCGTCCATAGACCAACCAAAATGGCACTGAGCAGCAGCCGTGGCACACAGCTGCACACTTCTTTTCGCTTTTTGTTTGTTTTTTGCTTAGTTTTTTTGTTAGTTTCTTTTGTTACTTTTGTTAGAGTAGTAGTAGAGTAGTAGTTTTTAGCTTTTAGTTTAGTCCTTAGTATTAGCCGGTTCCAGCTCTACTTACTGCTGACTCCTGAGCTGCATCCGCACGGCCAGGTCTCTGCTGCGGGACTCTACCCTGGGACTCAGCCGCCGGACCCATCTCCGTCGCCGCCAGACTGACCTCCGGCCACCCACGTGGAAGGGCTGGCTTTCTGGAGGTAAAAGCCCCGACAGACTGCGGAGCGTAGTCCCTCTCCCGGGGGCCTCCATCCTCCTGCTCCCGGAACTCAGCACGTGCTTGGAGCCGCCTGCCGACTGCTACCAGGCCCCTCACCCCCTGCAGGATTGCTCCATCAGGCACCCGCCGACCACATCCAGGAGCCAGCCGCGGCCAAAACGGGTCTCCGCTGCGGAAGACGGGGATATCTGCAGCAGGCAGCCAGCCATCCTCCATCCTCTGCTCACAGTGCTGCGCAAGGCCGCTCAGGAATGCCTGGCCTCCCACGTGGTCCGTAGCAGCAGAGAGGCTCCCGCACAGTGGATCCACAGAGCTGCCTCATCTGCAAGCCAGCCCATCACTGCTGGTGGGCGCCCCATCGGTGTACAGACACTGAAGCTGCGCAGGATAGGAAGCACTCTGACCCACACGGCACCCGTCCATCAGACTGCCGCCCACCATGAGCAAGAACCACCAGGAGTAAGAACCTTGCCTCCTCCACTCTGTCTGCAAGCGTGCCCGCTGCCCCACAGCTCTCCCACAGCTCTCTGCTCTCCAACCTGCCTGTCTGCAGACCCACAGCGGTCCTGCCTCCCTGCCCTCTAACTGCTTGCTGACCTGTAGTTTTTCTCTGCCCTCCAACCTGCCTGTCTGCTTGCTGACCCACAGCGGTCCTGCCTACCTGCTCTACAACCTACCTGCCTGCTGCTGACCTACAATGGCCCTGCTTATCTGCCCCACAACGCTCCTGCCTGTCTGGGTGATGACCCACAGCGGTCCTGCTTCTCGGCCCTCCAAGCCTGCGTGCACTTCGGCTGACCCACAGCGTTCCTGCTCCTTTGCCCTCCAAAACTGCCCGGAGCCTAGTGACGCTCTGACGCTCCCAGAACCCAGCGAGCAACTTCTGGTGACGACCTGCATGCACTCCAGCGGAGCAAGCTGGATGTATCAAAATGCCATGCCCCTCCACCCCACGCTGGCGTACCACCACCCCCCCGCGCCGGCGGCCAGAACCTGCCCAAGCTGCCCCCAGCCACTCGCACCACCAACAACTTCTAGGGTGGGAGCCGCGGGGCCCCCCTCTCCCGGAAGCCAAGCTACTGACCACCCTGGTCTGGGACCACATACAGCAAGTCCTTGACCCAGCCCTGAGACTCCAGCTAGGCCAGCGGCGGAGAAGATGCTGTGCTGGAGCCCGCGTGAGGCTATGGAAGAAGGGCCTACATTCAGCCATCCCCTCGGTCCTCCTGGCGAATGTACAAAATCCCTCTCTAACAAAATGGATGAACTACGCCTCCTCTGCGACAGGAGAGACCTCGACAGTTACACTCCGGTCCTCTACCTCACGGAAACATGGCTACATGAGGACATCCCCGAGAACGCCCTCCTTCTCCCGGGCTTTAGCATCATCCGAGCAGATCGGGACCCTGTCCTATCGGGAAAAAAAAGAGGTGGTGGCATCTGCTTCTACATCAGCTCCTCATGGTGCCCCACCTCGACGATACTCGACAGGCAGTGTTCTCCGGACCTGGAACTACTACTAATTAACTGTAGACCGCCATACTCACCACGGCAGTTTTCCTCTTACGTCTTTGTTGGAGTGTACATCCCCCCCCCCCCCCTGATGCCGACGTCAAATCTGCCCTACTGATCCTAAGCGAGACCATCCTGCAGTGGGAGACGTCCCTTCCGGACTCACTGTTCATCATTGTGGGCGATTTCAACAAGGCCAACCTGTGCCAGGAGATGCCACGCTATCATCAGCATGTAGCCTGCCCCACCAGGGGCCCGAACAACCTGGACCACTGCTTCACGGCACTGAAGGATGCATACAAAGCGGCTCCATGGGCAGCCCTGGGTTCCTCTGATCACTGTCTCATCCATCTTATTTCTACCTACAGGAGGCGCCTAGAATCAGCCAAACCGATCGTTAAGTCTTCCAAGGTGTGGTCAATCGAGGCCAAACTGAAACTTCAAGCCTACTTTGAATGCACCGACTGGAGGTCCCTGGAAGTGCCAGACCTGGACGAATGGGCAGATAACATCGCCTCATATATCAGTTTCTGCGAGAACTCATGTGTACCAACGAAATCCTTCAAGGTGTACCCGAACAACAAGCCGTGGTTCACCAACAGGCTATGGCAGCTGCGGAGGCGCAAGGAGGCTGCACACAAGTCCGGCAACCAGGAGGAGTATAGAAAGGCAAGAAACGATCTTAAGCGGGAGCTGAGTGCAGCCAAAAAAAGAGTATGCTGAGAGAATAAAAGACAACCTGGGCTCAAACGACTCACGTGCTGTATGGAAGGGACTGAAGGCCGCCACTAACTACAAGCCCCAACCCCAGCAGGCAACACCCAGCCCGACACTAGCAGAAGAACTCAGCAGATTCTACTGCAGGTTCGAGAACCAGGAAGAACCAGAGGGGAACCAGGTACCGGCTACCCCTCCTCCAGGCCCTGCAAGCAACACCCTGAGACTGCCTTTCCCACGATGGTGAGTGAGGCCGAGGTCCTGCGCCTCCTATCTACTCTAAATGCCAGGAAAGCCCCCGGCCCCGACGGAGTATCTCCAGCTTGCCTGAAAACTTGCTGTAGGCAACTTGCTCCCATCCTCTTCGCTATCTTCATCAAGTCCCTGGGGGAGGGCAAGGTCCCTGCGTGCTTCAAGAGGTCAACCATCATACCTGTCCCTAAGAAACTAGGGGTCACCGAACTCAACAACTTTAGGCCCGTAGCCCTGACGTCCGTCATCATGAAAACCATGGAGCGTGCAGTCCTAGCCTACCTCAAGCTCTCCACTTCGCGCCTCCTAGACCCCTTCCAGTTTGCATACAGAGCAAATAGGTCCACCGATGATGCAATCAATATCTGCCTGGAGCTTATCAACGACCACCTTGACAGGCCAGACACGTATGCTAGAATACTACTCCTAGACTTCAGCTCGGCCTTTAACACCATCTGCCCACTCATTCTCCAACGGGACCTAGCAGCACTTGGTGTCCACCCAGGTCTACAACGTTGGATCACAGACTTTCTTACCAACAGGTCCCAAGTTGTCAGACTGGGTGATATCCACTCTTAAGCAGCGACCACGAACACAGGAGCCCCCCAAGGCTGTGTCCTGTCACCACTGCTGTTCTCCCTCTACACAAACAATTGCAGGTCTGAGGCAGACTCCGTCAAGGTTATCAAGTTCGCTGATGACACCACCATCGTTGGCCTTGTCACCAAGGACAACATCCAGGAGTACCGTCAGCAGGTGGAGAGAATTTGCAACTGGAGCAAGGTGAACAGGCTGGTGCTAAACACTGCAAAGACCGTTGAGTTAATCATCGACTTCAGGAAGTCTGCTCCCACCCCACCCCCAATCTACATTGGTGGCAATGAGGTAACCAGAGTGCCCTGCGCCTGGCTTCTGGGTACTACCATCTCCAGTGACCTCAGCTGGAAGCCCAATATCACTGCCACCCAACGAAAAGCCCAGCAGAGACTCTTCTTCCTCCGCCAGCTGAGAAAGTTCGGCATGACTCAAATTCTAACCAGCTTTTACTCCGCCACCATTGAGTCAATCCTCTGCTCTTCCATCCTGGTGTGGTATGCTGGCGCCACAGTAGAGGACAAGGACAAACTACAGAGGGTCATCAGGTCAGCGGAGAGGATCATTGGGTGCCCCCTCCCCTCACTTGCCCTGTTACACAACAAAGAACTTAGATCCAGGGCACTGAGGATTGCAAATGATCCCTCACACCCAGGCCACCACTACTTCAGCCTTCTGCCCTTGGGCCGGAGGCTACGAGCCATCTCCACTAAGACCACGAGACACAGGAACTCGTTCTTCCCCTCGGCAGTCAGCCTCCTAAACTCCCTCCACATTCTACCATCAAAGAACGCTCCAACGAGCGGCGTGGCCAGCTGCACTATGGCCGACCAGTCAACCAGCCCACAAGACTAACTATTAGACATCTCAGGGACACACTGAGATATGTTTATGTATATCACAATGTATTGTTAACCTGATGCCTGTTGTTCAATGCTACCTAGCTATGTCTCTCTTATGTACTCTTCCTGAGCTTTTCTTGTACTGTGCCAAAAACAATTCCGGGCATGACCCCTCATGCTTGGCGAAATAAAAGGATTCTGATTCTGATTCTGACTTTCATTAGGTCCGTTTCTGTGCGTGACGCACAGAACTGTGTGCAGCAATGCGGATGAGAACCGTATGCGTCTCATACACATACATGTGAACGAGGCCATTAGAAATCACTAGTAGCCGTTTCTATGCGCAAAATCTGTCTGTACGCGTTCTTGAAAAACGGCTAGGAACACACATATTAATTCACTAAGCTTAACTCCTGTCTTTAATAACTCTTCTGAGCTGTTTTACAGTTATCACCATGGTGTTATAATTGTGATAACTGTAAAACAGCTCAGAAGAGTTATTAAAGACAGGAGTTAAGCTTAGTGAATTGAGGCCATAGTCTGAACAGGGCCTTACTTGTAAATTTGCTCAGTCCTGCTTAGCAGTGAAATCTTGCCAGCATATTGAGTTTATTTTACTCCACGCAGTACTGAGTAACTGAGTGAGAAGCATGGAAAAATCACCTTCTTATGATCTTCACCCTTGGCATTCTGTTCAGTATTGTTAAGCTAATTCACATAACTTGTAAACCAGCTCAGTCCAGTTCAGAATTTCAGTGTTGGCAGCATAAAGTTTGTGCATCAGTCTTGTATGGTTGCATGTTACTTCATGCTATCTGTTTGAGTGTTAATCAGGTGCTCATTGAAAGCAGATTAAGAGGTGTGGATTTCTGAAAAAAAGAAAAATGTAATCTTAACAATGAGCAAAAAAAAAGGTGCATTACTTGCAGACTTAAAATTAAAGAGACACTGAAGCGAGAATAAATTTTGCTTCAGTGCTTATATTCCGCAGGAGCATGTGTGCCCCTGCTAAAACGCCGCTATCCCGCGGCTAAACAAGGGTCCCTTACCTCCCAAATCCCCTCCGTGCAGCGGGGGATCTCTTCCGCATTGAGGCAGGGCTAATGGCCGCAGCCCTGCCTCACGCGCGTCTGTCAGCGCGTATCTCCGCCTCTCCCCTGCCCCTCTCAGTCTTCCTTCGCTGAGAGGCAGGGCTGCAGCCGTTAACCGTCGTAGATTTTGCAGGGTGGGTTTGGGGGGTAAGGGACCCCCGTTTAGCCGCGGGATAGCGGCGTTTTAGCAGGGGCACACATGCCCCTGCTGAATATAAGCACTGAAGCGAGATTTATTCTCGCTTCAGTGTCTCTTTAAATGCTGCCCATTTACTGAAATGTTATTTGTGGTAAAAGGTCATCCTCTGGCATTACTCATCGACCCCTGCACTATTGCAGACCTTGAAGCTTGCACTTCAGAGGGGAGGGGTCTTTGTCCCAGAGAATGATTTAGGTTGTAGGGACTGTAGCCGGCTTTAAAATACAAATTGTAATAGTACATTTTTAATTTAGGCTACTTACACACCAAGACGTTGCGTTTTAGGGGACGTTATGGTCGCATAACGTGCACCTAACGCAACGTATGGTGGTGTTGAAGTTGGACGTCAGATTGAGCTGTGTTATGCAACTCTCAAAGCAGCCGCTCCAGGTTAGTGATAGGAAGTCCGGATCTTTTAAGGATTCGGATCATTTGAATCGGATCATTGAAAAGATCCGGATCTTTGAACCGAATAATTTGAATCATTTTACTAGGGAAGCAGACTGGGTGAAATGACTAGCAGGACAGGACTTTCCCTGCACTGTACATTCTGTATGTTCCTGTTTCTTTCAGACAGACATCCACTGTGAACCGAATCTTTCATTGTTATGATCCGGATGATTCGACTGAAAAAATCCGGATCAAATGAACGATTCGTTCATGATCTGGACAACACTACAGTCCTACCACGAGTCTCTGCAGTGGCTGGCCGTGGAGGAGGAGGGGAGACCTCCTCCTCCAACATCACTGAGCATGTGCAAGCAGTCTAACGCTGCTTAGCCCAGTATAACGTACAGCATGCAGCACTTTGTTTAAACATGCTGCGTTACTATGTAACGCAATGTGGGCACTGTGAACAGCACAATTGATTTTACAGTCCTGTGAGTTAGGCTGCGTTACTGGCTGCTGTAACGTGGGACTTTAACGTCCCACTGTGAAACCAGCCTTAAATTACTGAATTTGCTGTTTGTAAGGATGCCATGAGTCACTTACCTAATGTCACACTGCATATTTTCACTAAAAAAGCATTACAAAACTGACACATTGAAATCCAGTGGTTCTGGAGGTCTGTTTGGCTTTCAGTGACAACAAAGGGACAATTTACATATTCAGCAGTGATGCATTGTGGGAGACCTCATATGCTCACTCCAACCTAAATAATCGCAAAGACCTTCTGTTTAAAGAAGACAATTTTCTGTTTTACTTAGCGTTTGTGGTCCTTTTTTTAGCCCCTTACACACTCCTAGGAATTCTGATTCACATTAGCTTGCTGGGCAATCTGTTACTCTGGGGGCCCATATGCCATTTACTTTTTCTCTGGAGTTTTCTCCTAGGTGATATTTTCACAACTCATCAATAAGATGCCTTTTAAACCACCAGCAACAAGAAAATACATTTTGACAGTACTTTTTCACCCACTTTTAGGTACTTTTTCAATTACAGTGTGCTGAAGAATTATATTACACCGAAGATGAAAAATGATCTCCTAGGAGAAAAAGTTAATTGAATAAGGGCCTGGATGTTTCAAGTCCTACATCCATAGATCCATATTAATCCATGCCATGCACTGATGAGATCAAACCAGTTTGAAATAGTCTATATAGAAGCTGACACATAATTGCATTTCAGTGGTTCTAGAGGTGTGTTTGGCGTTCAGGAACAATTTATTATTATTACTGCATATTCAGCAGTGATTTATTGTGGGAGACCTCATATGCTCACGCCAACCTGAATAATCACAAATACCTTCTGTTTTAACAAAGCAAATGTCTGTTTTGCATAGCATTTTTCGTAAGAGGGCTTCTTGGTCCTTTTTAGCCCCTTATACACTCCTAGGAGTTCTGGTTCACCTTGAGCTTACTGGGCAATCTGTAACACCTTTTAGGTGACAAACTCTGATTATGTAAGTATGTTTAAGTGAGTAGCATGGAGGTGTTATTATTATTATTATTGTTACTGTATTTATTGTATTTATAAAGCGCCAACATATAGGTATAGTAGGTAACTCTCCTGCCTTTGAAGCTCTGGTTCCTTTGTTGGAATCTGGGCCAGGACAGTATCTGCATCTGGAATTTATGTTATTCCTGTGTTTGTGTGGGTTTCTTCGGGTCTCTGTTTTCTTCCCACATTTCATAAACCTACACATAAGTTAATAGGCTTTCCCAAAGTTGGCCTGAAGGTGGGTACACACGTCAGATAAAAGTCTTTGGAAAATGAAAGATCACAGACTAATTTTACCCCCTTCCATGTAGTATGAGAGCATACTCTACACAGTCTATTCTATGGAGCTGAACTCCCCATCAGATAAAAATCTTTGCAAGATGCTGCACACAAAGATGCTGTACACATGCAATAGATCAGTATCTGCAAAAGATGAATCCCTGCAAAAGATCCGTTCCTGCAAAATGCATTCATAGTCTGACATCTGCAGATCCCATACACACCTTGTTTAATGGACATTCATCTGCAGATCAGACAATTATCTGCCGATCTGAAGAACCAACCTGGTGGATCTGATCTACAGATAATTGTCTGTTAAACAAGGTGTGTATGAGATCTGCCGATACCATAGACTGTGAATGCGTTTTGCAGGAATGGATCTTTTGCAGGAACAGATCTTTTGCAGATACTGATCTGTTGCATGTGTGCAGCATCTTGCAAATATTTTTATCTGATGGGGAGTTCAGCTCCATAGAATAGACTGTGTAGGTATGGCTCTGATACTACATGGAAGGGGGTAAAATTGGTCTGTGATCTTTCATTTTCCAAAGACTTTTATCTGACGTGTGTACCCACCTTTAGACTGTGATCTATGACTATGGTAGGGATTACATTTTGATCCCCTCTGAGGGACAACTATTGGCAAAACTACTGTAATTTTTGCACCATAAGATGCACAAACGGGAAAATAAATATACTAAACCTGGTCTTGTGAACAGGGCAGCGCTGGAACAAGGACCGAGAAGGTCCTTGCCCTGTAGTATACTAACCAAGTCCACCGAACTTTTAGTGCCAGCCTGAGTTGATTAAAGTTTGCTAATGTTTTCTAAAATTTAAAGGTTATCATGTTATGATCACTATTCCCCAAATGGTCTTTAATCTGCACATTTGATACATGATCTGTTCTATCTGAAATTACCAAATCCAGTAGTACATTTTCTGTAGCTGGTCCCATTACCATTTGAGTCAAATAACTGCCCTGTAGTGTTGCTTAAAATATGCCACTTTTACTAGAACGAGTAGCTTCAATATCCCAATTGATGTCTGGATAGTTAAAGTCGCCTGTAACTTGGAGCTCACTTTTACTTGCAGCTTTTCCAATTTGCTGTAGTAGTTGCAATTCTGCATTATCATGGAGTGGCTTATTGCACATCCCAATAATCAATAGGCGACTAATATATTTATCCAAATAGACTGCACATCTTCAGGGCATCCGTAAAAAAATTTTTTTAACCTGTTGAGGACCACAGGCTTACACCCCCCATTGACCAAGCGATTTTTTTTACAATTCAGGCCACTGCAGCTTTAACAGTGTGCTACACGGCCATACATCTTAGCACATTAATTAATCTTGCCACCAACAGAGCTTTCTGTTGGTGGCATCTGATTGCTGCTGCTATATATATGTATATATACAGTGGGTTGCAAAAGTATTTGGCCCCCTTGAAGTTTTCCACATTTTGTCATATTACTGCCACAAACATGAATCAATTTTATTGGAATTCCGCATGAAAGACCAACACAAAGTGGTGTACACATGAGAAGTGGAACGAAAATCATACATGATTCCAAACATTTTTTACAAATAACTGCAAAGTGGGATGTGCATAATTATTCGGCCCCCTTTGATCTGAGTGCAGTCAGTTGCCTATAGACATTGCCTGATGAGTGCTAATGACTAAATAGAGTGCACCTGTGTGAAATCTAATGTCAGTACAAATACAGCTGGTCTGTGAGGGCCTCAGAGGTTGTCTAAGAGAATATTGGGAGCAACAACACCGTGAAGTCCAAAGAACACACAAGACAGGTCAGGGATCAAGTTATTGAGAAATTTAAAGCAGGCTTAGGCTACAAAATGATTTCCAAAGCCTTGAACATCCCACGGAGCACTGTTCAAGCGATCATTCAGAAATGGAAGGAGTATGGCACAACTGTAAACCTACCAAGACAAGGCCATCCACCTAAACTCACAGGCCGAACAAGGAGAGCGCTGATCAGAAATGCAGTCAAGAGGCCCATGGTGACTCTGGACAAGCTGCAGAGATCTACAGCTCAGGTGGGAGACTCTGTCCATAGGACAACTATTAGTCATGCACTGTACAAAGTTGGCCTTTATGGAAGAGGGGCAAGAAGAAAGATATTGTTAACAGAAAGCATAAAAAATCCCGTTTGCAGTTTGCCACAAGCCATGTGGGGGGCACAGCAACCATGAGGAAGAAGGTGCTCTGGTCAGATGAGACCAAAATGGAACTTTTTGGCCAAAATGCAAAACGCTATGTGTGGCGGAAAACTAACACTGCACATCACTCTGAACACACCATCCCCACTGTCAAATATGGTGGTGACAGCATCATGCTCGGGGGGTGCATCTCTTCAGCAGGGACAGGGAAGCTGGTCAGAGTTGATGGGAAGATGGATGGAGCCAAATACAGGGCAAACTTGGAAGAAAACCTCTTGGAGACTGCAAAAGACTTGAGACTGGGACGGAGGTTCACTTTCCAGCAGGACAATGACCCTAACCATAAAGCCAGGGCAACAATGGAATGGTTTAAAACAAAGCATATCCATGTGTTAGAATGGCCCAGTCAAAGTCCAGATCTAAATCCAATCGAGAATCTGTGGCAAGATCTGAAAACTGCTGTTCACAAACACTGTCCATCTAATCTGACTGAGCTGGAGCTGTTTTGCAAAGAAGAATGGGCAAGGATTTCAGTCTCTAGATGTGCAAAGCTGGTAGAGGCATACCCTAAAAGACTGGCAGTTGTAATTGCAGCAAAAGGTGGTTCTACAGAGTATTGACTCAGGGGGCCGAATAATTACGCACACCCCACTTTGCAGTTATTTATTTGTAAAAAATGTTTGGAATGATGTATGATTTTCAAACCATTTCTCACATGTACACCACTTTGTATTGGTCTTTCACGTGGAATTCCAATAAAATTGATTCATGTTTGTGGCAGTAATGTGAAAAAATGTGGAAAGCTTCAAGGGGGCCGAATACTTTTGCAACCCACTGTATATATAAGCCCCCCCCCCCGAGCCAATCTGTGTGGCATCAGCCTATGAGAGCGATCGCTTTTTGAGCCGCTCATTGACAGAGCTGTCCCCCGTACAAAGCTGCAGGAGATCCCAGCGCTGTACAATCAGCGACTGGCAGGCTGAACACAGAGCTCTGCTCCGTGTCTTGGCAGGGAACAATTGCGCATGTGCATGAGCGTTCCCTGCTAATCTCCGCCCCCAGGACTTGACGCTGACCGGCTTTAGGCGGTCTTGGGGGAGCCACTCTGTGGCCACTGATCGGCATTAGGCAGTCGCAGAGTGGCTAACAAACACAAGCCCCTCCACCTTTCCTGTCTGCTCTATCTTCTTAAACACATTGTAACCCTCTAAGTTTGCTATATACTATCATGGCTTTAATCCATCAATGTCTCCTTAATTCCCACAATGCCTTAGCTTTTGTCAATTAAAAATAACTATTGTTCATCCATTTTATTTACAAGGCTCCTTGCAATGGTTTCCATGCACTTTATATTGTTACCACCACAGTTTCCAATTTCAGTTAATGGGCCACATAAGGTTTTAAAGTATACCTGAGATGAAAAAACAGAAAAAATTATACATATCTGAGACTTCCATCAGCCCTCTTCAGGCTAATTGGTCCTTCGCCGTCCTCCTCCGCCGCTTGGATCCTCCGTTATATGCCCTGTTATCTTCGCCAGTCATTGCAGTCCGGTCGCGCGCACTCTCCCCTCCCGTACTGTATAACATGTAGCTGACTGCAAAGTCTGCCCAGTTCTCAAGGAACCCAAGCCCCTCCTTTCAGCACTAATTTCTCAGCCACTTATTTAACTTCCTGAGCTTCCTCTGTCTCGCCGGTGTAACTGACATTATTTCAGAGAAAACACCACATTGGAGGTCCTTGCTTTAAGTTTCCAGATTTTTTTTTTATTTATTTTAGTTTTGAATAGTATTGATAGGGGTTAAAAACGTTTGGAGGCGTATATTGCCGTCTCCCTTAAGGTGGTCACACACCATACAATTTTAAACATTTGTATTCATTTCAAGAATTACAATCTATTTCTCTTGTAGATTGTACCATTTAAAAAACCTAAATTATGAAAAAAAAATTATTGAAAACTCTGAAAAAATGCTTGGGTCTACACATTAAGATATTGACAATCTACCCTACACCATTCAATTTTCATAAAAATCGATTAGAAAAATGCAACGCTCATGATCGAATTACATTGAAAAAACGGGAAATCTGATCGCATTTCCCTCTTGAAAAAAAAAAAAACTTCAGATTTCTCTGTACA
The DNA here is from genome assembly GCF_040937935.1 of Hyperolius riggenbachi. Taxonomy (NCBI): domain Eukaryota; kingdom Metazoa; phylum Chordata; class Amphibia; order Anura; family Hyperoliidae; genus Hyperolius; species Hyperolius riggenbachi. The sequence goes on along the minus strand of NC_090647.1, from coordinate 403,908,252 downwards.
ACCAATCATTTTTATCGCATTGCTGTAGAATCTGATTATTTTATATGATTTATTTTATATTTACAATACAGTATATGGCCACCTTTAAAGTGATATCCCCTCACTTTCTGTCTCTGGAAACTTTATGGAGTCCTGTGGTTTAAATATGAGAATTGGTAGTTCCGGGGGCAGGTAATGAGTTACAACAATCAGGGATTCTAAACCATCCACTCTGAAAAAAATACTGCATTTGTTGCTGTTTTTGTAACTCTAATAGTGCCCATACGTGGTCAATATTTTTCATCCAATCTTTCCATTTCTATGTAATGTAAGGGAACTGCCTAAATTATCCTTTCAGTATATTCACTTAATTTACCCTTATACTAGATAGAAATGGTAAGATTGAATGAAAAAAAATGTACCATGTATGGGCACCATTAGAGAGATCTGCTGATTTGCTGCCTGGACAGGAAGTGGTTCACACTACCAGTCAAGGGGCACAAAACTACAAACACTATTCAAAATGATGACACTGTTCAAAAACTAAAAAAATTCATAAACATGTTGGCTGCCAAAGGCTCATTTGTACTGTACTCGGAGGTTCAAAAACTGCTAGTGTATTTAGAATGATGTCTGGATTTAGGCTTTAGATATTTCTGTCTTGCAGCAGCTGTGGAGAGTCTAGAACACATGTATCAAACACAAGGCTCGCGTGTCCATCATTGTAGGCAGCAAAAGAAAGGCAGAACACTGCCTTCCAGTCCAAAGGAGCACAGTGGTGACAGTGTTTCTGACGGAAACATCGTTAGTTTGAGCCGAAGTGTAGCAATAATCCTTGCCCCCCATGTGAATAGCATAGGGCCCTCTCCTGGGATCCAAACGCCACCTCCCCCCAGTAACTCATTCACACACACCTACACACCTCCTCTCCCCCTCTCCTCACACTATCTTCCAACATGGGGTAGCGGAGCAGTGTTATGATTGCCTGCTCCAGTGATACGTTTACTCTTAAAGGAGTTATCAGGCAATCTTACGAAAATAAGTGCTACTTACCCTTCAGCCCCAAGCTCCCAGCATGTCCCTCGCCGCAGCTCTCCCTTCAGCTTTTCGCGCAGCTCCGTCCCCGGCGATGATGTCAGGGTGACCTCCAGGTCCGCTCCGGCCCACGTGGTGGTGATTGACAGCGCCGCTCACGCAGACGCAGTACAGGCCGACCTGGAGGTCGCCCTGACGTCATCGCCAGGGACCAGAACGGAGCTGCGGCGAACGGCTGAAGGGAGAGCTTCAGCGAGGGACATGCTGGGAGCTTGGGGCTGGAGGAAGCCCCGGGTAAGTAGCACTTATTTTCGTAAGATTGCCTGATAACTCCTTTAAGTTCTTCCTACCAATCGCATGCTCTGTGCTTCTATGCTTTCTTCTCCCAATCACGTGACATACAATCAGGTGCCTGAGGTATGCAGCATGAACCATGTGGCTGTCAGGAAGATTAGAGAAGGCCCAAAGCTGTACTGGATCAGGTAAATATTAAACTGCTCAACTGCAATCGTCTGCAGAAGGTGAGGAGCAGGCCAGCCACGGTCACTATAGTTACGGCACTTCACTTGAGACTTTTCAATAAATGTTAAATTTTAACAAATAATTTGGCCCGCAACTTAGACTATGTTGTAGATTTTGGCCTCTTACGTGATTGAGTTTGACACCCCTGTACTAGAACATACTTCATTCATACCCTTCTGTACACTTTACAGAACACATTTACTTCTGCTTCATTTTCTCTTGGAATCTGTTTGCAAGATGTAGTTACTTGTAAGAATCAAAACATTCTCCTAACAGGCAAATCTCCATTAATCCACAGAGCTCTCTTAATTATCTCAGAGAGTGTGCCTACTGTTAACCAACTGCTGGTGAATTGATTTGCAGCTGCCAGCTTTGTTAGGGGATTTTTTTAATCATCACCAACAATCACACAACAGTGAAATAGTCAAGTGAATGTCACAACTGAGTTACGTGTCTTTAGCTGAGACCTAAAAGAATGCTCACTTAGTCAAGTGTTAATGTTTAACATTGCTTTCTTTAATAGAAAATCTACACTTTGCTTGCAGTTTTAAATGAAACCGTGAGTTTGAAAGGCTAAATATTTTGCACGTTTGTTTTTTTTTTTACTACTGTGTACTTTTTCTTTCTGATTAAGATAGTTGCAATTGCTTTTTATATACTTAGGGCAATAAACTTTAAAGTTCATTAAGTTCTCACAAGACTCCTTGTAAGTAGAAAATGAGTATGCACTTTGGAACATTCATACAAACTACTTATTTCTGACACTCCCTGGTATCAACCAGTTGAAGGTTACTAGCTGATTAGTTCCAAAGAATTATTTTCCAAGATATATTCCTGTAACTTTGCAGTTAAACTTTAATGTCACTGTTCAGATGAGGCACAGGGGAAGTGTCACACATACAGACTTTTTTTTTTTTGCTTTCTTTACAAAGTGTTATGAGTTGTAGTTTATTTTAACAGTGAAGATTATACATGCTATCTATAAAGCTTTAAAGGTGATTTAAAAACAAAGCAGCAAGGGCACAGAAAGTGAAGAAGAGGAGTATGCTCAGGAATATAATGTCCCCATGGCTACTTCTCTCCATTCCTTTCGGATCCATCCCCACTTCACTCTTTGTATGTTTTGTTTTCCTTTACCACTTCATGAATGTCTCCTCCTCACCAATGGCATTTTTTTTCTTTGCCACTCTGTCCCAATTTCACCCCTATAAAACTTTGATAAGTCCCCAACTCATCCTCTGTATTATAAATCCTGTATACTATAAAGGTAACCTGAGGTAACAGGAATATGGAGGCTGCCATCTTCATTCCCTTACAAACAAAGACAATTGCCAAGTTGTCATGCTAAACTTTTGGCTTTAGAAGTAACGAAGATAGCAGCATCTGTACTCCTTTCATTTCAAGTTACCTAAGTTTGAAAGAGAAAAATTCAAGAGAGACATGGGTCTTGTACCATTTCTGATGTACAAGCCGTTTACAAAAAAAAATTGTGGAAAATGTAAATTAAAAAAAAGTGGTAATTTGTAAGGGCTTATTTACACTAGAAGCATGCATTATTTGCATGCATGCTATTTTTCTGACCCGAATTTGCATATGAATGCGAATTCACATATGTCCATTTTTTTACATGCGAATACACAGTTTATCGCTAATTCTCTTTTTCATTTCTTGTGACATTAACGAAAACGCATGCAAAAATGCAACGCAAAAAATGCAAAAACAGATATTAAAATCTCGTGCGGTGTCCATAAACTGACAGCACTGCTGTCGAGATTTTTCTTGGATGCAAACATCACATATAAAGGAAACAGGCCAATTAAAATGCAAATTCGTGTGCAGTAAATCCACACGAATACGTATCTTGTAGCAACGGGCTCTTCACTATTTAAACCTTGTATTTCGTTTAGACTAGTGCAAAGACAACATATCTGATTCTTATCACTCCCCATGCCCCAATCTCTAACGCAGTCTGTACCCTATGTGGCACCTCCCTGCTCAGCCGAGGGAGACTTATATGTGTTGTGCAAGGTCTAGAGACTGAAGTTGTGAAGGCAGAAATATCACCAGAACTTCACTAAGTTTCATACAGGCAAGAGGGGTAGTCAGGCAGTCCAGGTTGGCAATAGGAAATCTTGGAGTTGAAACACAGTACCAAATCATCGAGCAAGAATAGTCCAAATAGGCCCGAGTCATAAACGGGAGGTCAGAGGTTCATAGTATCCTAAGGGCTAGGCAATTAATAGGTCAAGGTCTACAAGCAGAGGTAGATCCAGGCAGCAGTAAAACCTGAGGTCAAAGATCAGGCAAGGTGGTTAAACAAAGTGGTTCGATAATCCCACCCTTAGCAAAAAGCACACTAATGCTATCACGGGCAAAAGAGCAACGGACATGGACTATTATTGGGGTGAGGACCAATCCATTGTGACTACAAGTCCCAACAGTTCATTAACTGCAGATATAAAAGGCCACTTACCTAAAACACTAATTAAGGAAACCCTTCTGGCTGCTAGCAGCACCGTTAGAGAAATTAAGACAGGCACATGGCTGCATGTGCCTGTCTAAAGGGATACCAGCTCCTGGTTATGTGCATGGCTGCAGGATCCCTGAGGATGCCGTGTAGTCAGAAGCAACCCAACCAAATCAGCTGATAGAAGAAGCCAGCTAATTGAGCCGGATGGCTGTGATCTTTAAACCCTCAGGTGGCAGTACATTTAAAACGTACACAATTTTATGATGGATATTGGATGGAATATGCTCAGGAACATTACCAGAAAACATTTCTGAACAGCGCCAGATGCTGCATGCACAAATGCAAGTTAAAACTCTGCCATACAATGAAATAAACATTTATAAACATATAAGCAAGGCTGAACTTGAGCTTATTTGAGGTAAATTGAAAACCTGTCCGCTGGACCATCCGACTTGTTATCAGTTGATAATCCAGAATCCGTAATGGTATATGTGTGCAATAGTGAACTTGGTATAGGCAGCTTTCACATCAGAGAATAGACTTAAAGCGGACCTGAACTCATACCTCCTCTCTGGTCTAAAAGATACACAACATCATAACAACCTTTCAACAAAAAACATTTCTTTGTTACAGCTGATACAAATCCTAAAATAATTATGCACAGTTTCTACTTCCTGATTCATGGAAGCAGACATATTGTTTTCAGCCTGTACTTTCAAATGGGCTTATCTGTTGATCTGCCATAGGCAGTCATGTGACACAGGGGGGAGATCAAATTACAACTAGTGATTAGATAAAAATGAGGGGTAATTAAGCAGGCTAAACTACTCAAGGACCTTAGTGATTGAAATTTACACCCGGTTTTGATGGCTACCTGGCTGCCAGGGCGTAGATTTCAATTCACTGACGGCACGCGTTCTCGCCACTTTCGTCGCTCCTGAAGATTTTGCCGCTGTCTCCCCGCCGCAGCTCATTCGCTCTGCCGTCTCTATAATAGCAGAGCCCTGTAAGTCGGGTCAGGAGCCGATTTCATTGGCTTCTGACCCTGTCTATCAACGTAAGCGGCTCCCATTGGCTTACATTGATCGGCAGGGTCAGGAGCCAATGAAAGTGGCTCCTGACTGGCTCACAGGAACTCTGCCATCATAGAGACGGCAGAGTGGGTAGCCTAGGTTCCTGACGTGTGGCGGTGAGGGCGATTGCGGCGATTCGTCGGTATTCGTCGCTGTTCCAATGTTTCTTGTGCCAGCGGTCTCTGGTCCTAAAGGGGGCAGAGACCGCTGGTATTTAAGTTGTTAAATACATACAGGGTGCATTTATGTTATGTTGTCCTTGTGTTTTGTGCAAGAGTTCATATCCACTTTAACTCTGAGTAATATATACTGGTTTTGGAGTCAGATATGCTGGCATACAGATGACATTTTTTCAGAAAAAGCAACACTTATTTTTGTAAGATAATATCAAACCACATTCTGCAAGTGTTGCAAGCCTTGTGCATACCTCTAATTTTCAATAACTGCCCAATTTATCACCTCCATTTAGTATATGGGTCAACAGTTAATACTATGAGCAGGTTGTGTAGGTCAACTTTCATACTACATAAAGGTGGTAAAATTGGTCAGTGATTGGCCAATAGATACAAACTGCCTGAATAAGGGGGTACCAGGGAAATTAACAAATGCAAACTGTAGTCTAAATAGACAGTCCCTCGTAGGTACTACAATATTAAAAGTAGCAATACACTTTTATTTATTAATGCAAGGTAAAATGCAGGGCAAGGTGGAGTCACACTCCTACATGTACCATAAGTCAAATTCAGTGGGGATATCCGAACACACAAAGGGGGGAGGGGGGTGGTAGTTGCTTATCTAATCTAATGTTGCTGGGGGCATTTTGTTTTAAGTGGTGGTTACTATATATTGTGTATAGCACTTCACATTTAGCACCTTCTGACGAAGCCTTTCGGGGTGAAATTGGTCGAGGGTCATGTGTTTGTGTCACAGTACCATATTCTGAGCACCTTAGTTTATGTCTATCCAGCAATTATGTGGGTAGGGATTCTCTGGCCAGGACCACCACTAGTTGGTCCAGTGATCTCCCCTCACAGTGGTGTTTGACCTACAGACACACAGGGAGGATAGCTACACCCCACTCTGATAATACTAACTTGACTGGGCACAGAGTGGTGGGGGATAATCAACGACCCCCCTCCCCCACCCCCACCCCCTTTTGTGTGTTCTGATATCCCCACTGAATTTGACTTACATGTAGAAGTGTGACTCCACCACGCCCTGCATTTTACCTTGTATTTATAAATAAAAGTGTATTGTTACTTTTATTATTGTAGTACCTAAGAGGGACTGTCTACTTAGTCTACAATTTGCAAGTGATTGGCCAATCAAAATAAAATTAAAGGTGTGTACAAGGCTTTGGACTATGGCTCCAGTTGCTAAACTGGCCTGCCTGCAGTCCCGATCTGTCACCCATTAAAAACATTTGGTGCATTATAAAATGTATGTCATAGAAGATCCCACAAAATGTTAGACCAGAATGGGACATCTCACTTTCAAAACTACAGCAGTTGCTCTCCTTAGTTCTCAGACACTTAGGACATCTGTACCGAGAAGAATATGGAGGCTGCTATATTTATTTCCTTATAAACAATACCAGTTCCCTGGCAGCCCTGCTGATCTATTTGGCTGCAGTAGTGTCTGAATTATACCAGAAACAAGTATGCACCTAATCTTGTCAGATCTGACAATAGTCAGAAACACCTGATCATCATATGCTTGTTTAGGGTCTATGGGTAAAAGTATTAAGGGGCATACATTACCTGCTCCGCCGGCGCGACTCCAGTCCCCCGGTCACCGCTGCTCTGTCTGCGCTCTGGTCTCCAGGTCCGGCATGCCTCACTTCTTCTAGCCCGGCAGGAAGTTTAAACAGTAGAGGGCGCTCTACTGTTTAACCACTTGCCGACCGCCCACAGCCCATGGGCGGCGGCAAAGTGGATGCCTTAAGGACCGCAATACGCCTTAGGGCGTTGCGTCCTTTTCCTATGCCGGGGGAGCGATTGCGTCATTGATGACGCGCGCTTCCCCCGGCAACTGGCTCCGCCCACCCGCCGTAACATCCCGCCGGCCATACGGAAGCGCCGGCGGGATGTTAACCCCGCGATCGCCGCTACAAAGCGTATAATACACTTTGTAATGTATACAAAGTGTATTATACAGGCTGCCTCCTGCCCTGGTGGTCCCAGTGTCGGAGGGACCACCAGGGCAGGCTGCAGCCACCCTAGTCTGCACCCAAACACACTGATCTGCCCCCCCCCGCCCACTGATCGCCCACAGCACCCCTCAGACCCCCCCCTGCCCACCCCCCAGACCCCTGTTTGCACCCAATCACCCCCCTAATAACCCATCAATCACTCCCTGTCACTATCTATCAACGCTATTTTTTTTTTATCTCCCCCCCTGCCCCCTGCCCCCTCCTGATCACCCCCCCACCCCTCAGATTCTCCCCAGGACCCCCCCCCCCCCCCAGACCCCCCCCCCCCCGGTGTACTGTATGCATCTATCCCCCCTGATAACCTGTCAATCACCTGTCAATCACCCATCAATCACCCCCTGTCACTGCCACCCAACAATCAGCCCCTAACCTGCCCCTTGCGGGCAATCTGATCACCCACCCACACCAATAGATCGCCCGCAGATCCGACATCAGATCACCTCCCAAATCCATTGTTTACATCTATTCTCTCCTCTAAACACCCACTAATTACCCATCAATCACCCATCAATCACCCCCTATCACCACCTGTCACTTTTACCTATCAGATCAGACCCTAATCTGCCCCTTGCGGGCACCCAATCACCCGCCAACACGCTCAGATTGCCCTCTGACCCCCCCTTATCAATTCGCCAGTGCATTAATTACATCTGTTCTTCCCTGTAATAACCCACTGATCACCTGTCAATCACCTGCCAATCACCTATCACCCATCAATCACCCCCTGTCACCCCCTGTCACTGCCACCCATCAATCAGCCCCTAACCTGCCCCTTGCGGGCAATCTGATCACCCACCCACACCATCCGATCGCCTGCAGACCCGCAGTCAGATCACCTCCCAAGTGCATTGCATCTGTTCTCTCCTCTAAACACCCACTAATTACCCATCAATCACCCCCTGTCACTGCTACCCATCAGATTAGACCCCCATCTGCCCCTAGGGCACCCAATCACCCGCCCACACCCTCAGACCCCAGCCCTGATCACCTCGCCATTGCATTACTTGCATCTATTCCCCCCACTAATCACACCTTGAGACACCCATCAATCACCTCCTGTCACTACCTGTCACCCCCTAGCACACCTACCCATCAGATCAGGCCCTAATTTGCCCCGTGTGGGCTCCTGATCACTCGGCCAAACCCTCAGATCCCCCTCAGACCCCCTTCTGATCACCTCCCCAGTGCATTGAGTGCATCTATTTTCCCCTCTAATCACCCCCTGAGACACCCATCAATCACCTCCTGTCACCCCCCTAGCACTCCTATCCATCAGATCAGGCCCAATACAACCTGTCATCTAAAAGGCCACCCTGCTTATGACCGGTTCCACAAAATTCGGCCCCTCATAGACCACCTGTCATCAAAATTTGCAGATGCTTATACCCCTGAACAGTCATTTTGAGACATTTGGTTTCCAGACTACTCACGGTTTTGGGCCCGTAAAATGCCAGGGCGGTATAGGAACCCCACAAGTGACCCCATTTTAGAAAAAAGACACCCCAAGGTATTCTGTTAGGTGTATGACGAGTTCATAGAAGATTTTATTTTTTGTCAAAAGTTAGCGGAAATTGATTTTTATTGGGTTTTTTTCACAAAGTGTCATTTTTCACTAACTTGTGACTAAAAATAAAATCTTCGATGACCTCGCCATACACCTAATGGAATACCTTGGGGTGTCTTCTTTCTAAAATGGGGTCACTTGTGGGGTTCCTATACTGCCCTGGCATTTTAGGGGCCCTAAACCGTGAGGAGTAGTCTAGAAAACAAATGCCTCAAAATGACCTGTGAATAGGACGTTGGGCCCCTTAGCGCACCTAGGCTGCAAAAAAAGTGTCACACATGTGGTATCGCCGTACTCAGGAGAAGTAGTATAATGTGTTTTGGGGTGTATTTTTACACATACCCATGCTGGGTGGGAGAAATCTCTCTGTAAATGGACAATTGTGTGTAAAAAAAAATCAAACAATTGTCATGTACAGAGATATTTCTACCACCCAGCATGGGTATGTGTAAAAATACACCACAAAGCACATTATACTACTTCTCCTGAGTACGGCGGTACCACATGTGTGGCACTTTTTTACACCCTAAGTGCGCTAAGGGGCCCAAAGTCCAATGAGTACCTTTAGGATTTCACAGGTCATTTTGCGACATTTAGTTTCAAGACTACTCCTCGCGGTTTAGGGCCCCTAAAATGCCAGGGCAGTATAGGAACCCCACAAATGACCCCATTCTAGAAAGGAGACACCCAAAGGTATTCCGTTAGGAGTATGGTGAGTTCATAGAAGATTTTATTTTTTGTCACAAGTTAGCGGAATATGACACTTTGTGAAGAAAAACAATTCAAATCAATTTCCGCTAACTTGTGGCAAAAAATAAAATCTTCTATGAACTCACCATACTCCTAACGGAATACCTTGGGGTGTCTTCTTTGTAAAATGGGGTCATTAGTGGGGTTCCTATACTGCCCTGGCATTTTAGGGGCCCTAAACCGTGAGGAGTAGTCTTGAAACAAAAATGACCTGTGAAATCCTAAAGGTACTCATTGGACTTTGGGCCCTTTAGCGCAGTTAGGGTGCAAAAAAGTGCCACACATGTGGTATTGCCGTACTCGGGAGAAGTAGTATAATGTGTTTTGGGGTGTATTTTTACACATACCCATGCTGGGTGGGAGAAATACCTCTGTAAATGACAATCTTTTGATTTTTTTACACACAATTGTCCATTTACAGCGGTATTTCTCCCACCCAGCATGGGTATGTGTAAAAATACACCCCAAAACACATTGTACTACTTCTCCCGAGTACGGCGATACCACATGTGTGGCACTTTTTTGCACCCTAACTGCGCTAAAGGGCCCAAAGTCCAATGAGTACCTTTAGGATTTCACAGGTCATTTTGAGAAATTTCGTTTCAAGACTACTCCTCACGGTTTAGGGCCCCTTAAATGCCAGGGCAGTATAGGAACCCCACAAATGACCCCATTTTAGAAAGAAGACACCCCAAGGTATTCCGTTAGTAGTATGGCGAGTTCATAGAAGATTTTATTTTTTGTCACAAGTTAGCGGAAATTGATTTTAATTGTGTTTTTTCACAAAGTGTCATTTTCCGCTAACTTTTGACAAAAAATAAAATCTTCTATGAACTCACCATACTCCTAACGGAATACCTTTGGGTGTCTTCTTTCTAAAATGGGGTCATTTCTGGGGTTCCTATACTGCCCTGGCATTTTAGGGGCCCTAAACCGTGAGGAGTAGTCTTGAAACAAAATTTCTCAAAATGACCTGTGAAATCCTAAAGGTACTCATTGGACTTTGGGCCCTTTAGCGCAGTTAGGGTGCAAAAAAGTGCCACACATATGGTATCGCCGTACTCAGGAGAAGTAGTATAATGTGTTTTGTGGTGTATTTTTACACATACCCATGCTGAGTGGGAGAAAGATCTCTGTAAATGGACAATTGTGTGTAAAAAAAATTAACAAATTGTCATTTACAGAGATATTTCTCCCACCCAGCATGGGTATGTGTAAAAATACACCCCAAAACACATTATACTACTTCTCCTGAGTACGGCAATACCACGTGTGGCACTTTTTTGCAGCCTAACTGCGCTAAGGGGTCCAAAGTCCAATGAGCACCTTTAGGCTTTACAGGGGTGCTTACAATTTAGCACCCCCCAAAATGTCAGGACAGTAAACACACCCCACAAATGACCCCATTTTGGAAAGTAGACCCTTCAAGGTATTCAGAGAGGGGCATGGTGAGTCCATGGCAGATTTAATTTGTTTTTGTCGCAAGTTAGAAGAAATGGAAACTTTTTTTTTTTTTTTTCCCTCACAAAGTGTCATTTTCCGCTTACTTGTGACAAAAAATAATATCTTCTATGAACTCACTATGCCTCTCAGTGAATACTTTGGGATGTCTTCTTTCCAAAATGGGGTCATTTGGGGGGTATTTATACTATCCTGGAATTCTAGCCCCTCATGAAACATGACAGGGGGTCAGAAAAGTCAGAGATGCTTGAAAATGGGAAAATTCACTTTTTGCACCATAGTTTGTAAACGCTATAACTTTTACCCAAACCAATAAATATACACTGAATGGGTTTTTTTTTTATCAAAAACATGTTTGTCCACATTTTTCGCGCTGCATGTATACAGAAATTTTACTTTATTTGAAAAATGTCAGCACAGAAAGTTAAAAAAATAATTTTTTTGCCAAAATTCATGTCTTTTTTGATGAATATAATAAAAAGTAAAAATCGCAGGAGCAATCAAATAGCACCAAAAGAAAGCTTTATTAGTGACAAGAAAAGGAGCCAAAATTCATTTAGGTGGTAGGTTGTATGAGCGAGCAATAAACCGTGAAAGCTGCAGTGGTCTGAATGGAAAAAAAGTGGCCGGTCCTTAAGGGGTAGAAAGCCCTAGGTCCTCAAGTGGTTAAACTTCCTGCCGGGCTATAAGAAGTGAGGCATGCCGGACCTGGAGACCAGAGCGCAGACAGAGCAGCGGTGACCGGGAGACTGGAGTCGCGCCGGCGGAGCAGGTAATGTATGCGGGCTCTATTGCGTCGGTCGTCGGGCACTCGAACGCCGCTAGCGATGCTCTCTTTACCTGCGGGCGATCGACGGTTATTTTCCGCATGGCGCGATCGACGGGATCAGACGAAATGGATCGAAATTCGGCGTGAAGCGTGAACGATTGGCAGCAGATTCGATCCCAGTGATCGAATCTGCTGTCGAAACGGGCGCAAATCGGGCCAGTGTATGGCCAGCTTAAATTACCTTTCTCCTATGTTCCTGTCACTTACAGTAGGTAGTAGAAATCTGACCACCACTCTGTGCCTATATCTTTATAGGGGATTCTCAGGGATATATTTATTTTCAAAAGCACTTTAGTGAATGGCAGTTGCTCTGTCCAACTGCCAAAAAACTGTGTAGTGAGCAGGGAAGCTGGCCAGCATCATTGTTTAAATCCATTTTAGGGAATATCTTTATAAAGAATACAAGCCTTGCTGAGACTCCCCTATGAAGAGATGGACTAGTCCAAAACCTCACTCACTTCACTTCTGTCAGATTTCTACTGCCTACTGTAAGTGACAGCAACATAGGAGAAAAGTAATTTATGGCTCATTTTACGCTGGAAAAAATGTACTTCTTATTTGTATATGTTTGTACATATTTAAAATTTTACATTTTTTCGCTGTAGTGCCCCTTTAATGGCTCCAGGATGTTTTTATAAGTCAGACAGTGCTGCTGCCGCTGTGCGCGTGCACATGCATTCCCGTGCACGTGAAAATAGTGGGAAAAAAACCACCAAAGAAAAAATACACCTTTATTTCCAAATACTATATTTTCACTATACTTTGTACTAGGGACATAATTAAAAATCTTGCGATAACCAGAACAAATAGGCAGATAAAATGTGTGGGTTTTATGTACAGTAGCAGTGTTTATATTAAAACTATAGGGGATGAAATTGGAGAAATAGTATATTTTCCATTTTTTCCTTGTTTTTCCCTTTAAAATGCATAGAAAATAAAGTAATTACTAAAAACAAATATCAACCCCAAAAAGCCCAATTGTTGGTGAAAAAAATAAGATACAGATTATTTAATTCCCACCACTGTCTCGGTCTCGTTCTGCACCTGCGCAGTTCACTGCTGCCCACGTGGCCGTGATTGACAGCGGCGCTTTGCGCAGCCGCAGTAAGGCCGACCCCGCGGTCGGCCTGAATAACGAGAACGGAGAAAGGGGACAGCGCCGGGGAGCGGATCGGTCTGCGTGGGACAGTCAGCTGCAAGGGGCTGGAGAGAGCCCCAGGTGAGTAAAGCTCATTTTAGGTAATTTGGCTGATAACTCCTTTAAGCTATTGGCAAATGAAAGGGATGAGCACTGAAAGGTGAAAATCGCTCTTGTCCGTTAGGGTGAAAACCGCTTTGGGGTGAAGTGGTTAAACTGGAAGACCTCTTGCTGCTATCATGATAAAGGTGACTAGATTTACCTTGTCAGGACTTCTGCACTTGAAGCCTGGAACCCACTAAAAAGCGCAAAGCACTATTGCAATCGCTTTGTGATAGCATTTTGCAAGTGATTTTGGGAGCGTTTTCCCTGCTCCTATACAATTAATTAAAATGGAAATGCTCCCAAAATGCTGCATGTCCTGCAATTGCGATTTCCTTAAAGAGACTATGAAGCCATCTAAAATTCTACTTTTTACTGTTAATTTATCTTAAGCAATATGAGCATAAGTGAATCACTGCATTCCTGTGGCAGAACACTGTTTTTAAACCCCCAAATACCGGGGCAAAATTCCACGACTTTCCAAGTCGTGGATTTTGCTGCCCGGGGAGGCAGAGCTTAGCGCTGTAGTTCTACCTCCATTAGCGTCAATCCCCGCTGATCGCCGCCTCTCCCTTGCCCCTCTCAGTGAAAGAGGAAAGATGGTGGCAGGGAGAGGCGGCGATCAGCGGAGATTGACGCTAATGGAGGCAGAGGTACAGTGCTAAGCTCTGCCTCTATCTAGAAGCATTCCCCACATTTTGCTCTGGGGATTTGGGAGGGTTTAAATACAGCATTCTACTGCAAGAATGCGGTGTTTCACTTCTGCTCATATTGCTAAAGATAAATGAATAGTAAAAAGTAGAATTTAGGATGGCTTCAGACTCTCTTTAAAGAGGAACTGTCGCGAAAATCTTAAAATTTAAAACACATACAAATAAGAAGTACATTTCTTCCAGAGTAAAATGAGCCATAAATGACTTCTCTCCTATTTTGCTGTCACTTACAGTAAGCAGTAGAAATCGGACATTACCGACAGGTTTTGGGCTAGTCCATCTCTTCATGGGGGATTCTCAGCATGGCCTTTATTCTTTATAAAGACATTCCCTGAAAAACATGTATAAAAAAGATGCTGGCCAGCCTCCCTGCTTGCTGCACACTATTCTGGCAGTTGGATGGAGCAACTGCCATTCACTAAAGGCCTGTTTCCACTACTTAGTGATGCGAATGCGGCTACCTAGCCGCATCACATCACTTCCGCCGCCGGCCGCATCACTTCCGCATCTCCCGATGCGGAAGTCAATGGTGGAGATAGGACGCTGATGCGGCCGTGCGAGAATCTGCAGCATGCTACAGATTCACGGATCGCTCCGCACAACATGCACGCAGTGGAAACTCTTCCATTGCTGTGCATGTGTTTCAGGACACCTGCGGTGCGATGCGGCTATGTAGCCGCATCGCACCGCTCCTAGTGGAAACTGGCCTTTGTGCTTTTAAAAAGAAAGAAAACCCTGAGAATCCCCTATGAGAAGACGGGCTATTCCAAAGTCTGTCGGTGATGTCAGATTTCTACTACTTACTGTAAGTGACAGCAACATAGGGGAAAAGTAATTTATGCCTCATTTTACTCTGGGAGAAATGTACTTCTTATTTGTATGTGTTTTAAATTTTAAGATTTTCGCGACCGTTCCTCTTTAATCGCAATCGTGCTAGTGTAATCTGTCCCATCCATTTACATTGTCAGAGCATATAGGGAAATCGCTAGCGATTGGAAGCGCTCCCTAAACGCTCAAAAAAACGCTCTAGTGGGTTTCAGGCCTCATACTGGTTTACATCTATACCCATCGCAAATCAAACCTCTAGTGAGGATGGATCTCCAAAAAGTGACTGGATGCCTCTGACACATGACACTTGGGTAGAGTTGAGCCGAAATTTTAGTAATTTCGCATTACTAAAATTACGCATGCGAAATTTGCGATTACGATGCGAAATTACGGTAGCGTAATTGCCATTAAAATCGTAATTGAAAATACCGTAAGCGTAATTTTCAACGCGTAATTTCGCGTTTCGTTCATGCCGTAATTTCGCATTAAACGCTACCGTAATTTCGCGTTAAACCGTAACGCTCCGTATAATATAAAAAAGCCGCCGACTTTAAGGGTTAATAGCAAAGCCCCCTTAAATGCTAAGAGCCTCAAATTCGGAGAATATATTAAGGAGATCAGGAGGAATAAGAGGAAAAAATTTTTTTTCAAAAAGACATTATAGTTTTTGAGAAAATCGATGTTAAAGTTTCAAAGGAAAAATGTAAACATTTAAAAACCCGCCGACTTTAACGGTTAATAGCAAAGCCTGCTTAAAGTTTAGGAACACCAAATTCCCAGGGTATATTAAGGGGATCAGTGGGAATAAGAGGAAAAATTTTTTTCAAAAAGACCTTATAGTTTTTGAGAAAATCGATTTTTAAGTTTCAAGGTCGAAAATGTCTTTTAAATGCGGAAAATGTCAGTTTTTTTTGCACAGGTAACAATAGTGTATTATTTTCATAGATTCCCCCAAGTGGGAAGAGTTTTACTTACTTCGTTCTGAGTGTGGGAAATATAAAAAAAAAAACGACGTGGGGTCCCCCCTCCCAGACCTCTTTAACCCCTTGTCCCCCATGCAGGCTGGGATAGCCAGAATGCGGAGCACCGGCCGCGTGGGGCTCCGCACCCTGACTATACCAGCCCGCATGGTCCATGGATTGGGGGGTCTCGGAAGGGGAGGGGCAGCCAAGCTTTCCCCTCCCCCTCCGAGCCCTTGTCCAATCCAAGGACAAGGGGCTCTTCTCCACCTCCGATGGGCGGTGGAGGTGGAGGCCGCGATTTCCTGGGGGGGAGGTTCATGGTGGAATCTGGGAGTCCCCTTTAAAAAGGGGTCCCCCAGATGCCCACCCCCCCTCCCAGGAGAAATGAGTATAGAGGTACTTGTACCCCTTACCCATTTCCTTTAAGAGTTAAAGTAAATAAACACACAGACACTTAGAAAAAGTATTTTAATTGAACAAAAAACATAACCACGAAAAAAGTCCTTTAATATTCTTAATTAACCATTAATACTTACCTGTCCCTTTAAATAAATGATCCCTCGCAATATCCTCGGAAATGTTCTATCAGTTACAATGTAACAAAGTTATTACAATGTAACAACTTTGTTACATTGTAACTACGCCGCACCCGACGTCACTCACCGCCGCCGCCGCGTCTGTGCTGCAGGACCCGACATAGCTCAGAGCTCTCTAAGCATCTTTGTATTTGGGCTCCAAGGAGCCCCATTGGTCCTTAGCAGACCAATGGGGTTCCTTCTGATTTAAAGGAACCCCATTGGTCTGCTAAGGACCAATGGGGCTCCTTGGAGCCCAAATACAAAGATGCTTAGAGAGCTCTGAGCTATAGCTCAGAGCTCTGTCGGGTCCTGCAGCACAGACGCGGCGGCGGCGGTGAGTGACGTCGGGTGCCGCGTAGTTACAATGTAACAAAGTTGTTACATTGTAATAACTTTGTTACATTGTAACTGATAGAACATTTCCGAGGATATTGCGAGGGATCATTTATTTAAAGGGACAGGTAAGTATTAATGGTTAATTAAGAATATTAAAGGACTTTTTTCGTGGTTATGTTTTTTGTTCAATTAAAATACTTTTTCTAAGTGTCTGTGTGTTTATTTACTTTAACTCTTAAAGGAAATGGGTAAGGGGTACAAGTACCTCTATACTCATTTCTCCTGGGAGGGGGGGTGGGCATCTGGGGGACCCCTTTTTAAAGGGGACTCCCAGATTCCACCATGAACCTCCCCCCCAGGAAATCGCGGCCTCCACCTCCACCGCCCATCGGAGGTGGAGAAGAGCCCCTTGTCCTTGGATTGGACAAGGGCTCGGAGGGGGAGGGGAAAGCTTGGCTGCCCCTCCCCTTCCGAGACCCCCCAATCCATGGACCATGCGGGCTGGTATAGTCAGGGTGCGGAGCCCCACGCGGCCGGTGCTCCGCATTCTGGCTATCCCAGCCTGCATGGGGGACAAGGGGTTAAAGAGGTCTGGGAGGGGGGACCCCACGTCGTTTTTTTTTTTTATATTTCCCACACTCAGAACGAAGTAAGTAAAACTCTTCCCACTTGGGGGAATCTATGAAAATAATACACTATTGTTACCTGTGCAAAAAAAACTGACATTTTCCGCATTTAAAAGACATTTTCGCCCTTGAAACTTAAAAATCAATTTTCTCAAAAACTATAAGGTCTTTTTGAAAACATTTTTTTCCTCTTATTCCCACTGATCCCCTTAATATACCCTGGGAATTTGGTGTTCCTAAACTTTAAGCAGGCTTTGCTATTAACCGTTAAAGTCGGCAGGTTTTTAAATGTTTACATTTTTCCTTTGAAACTTTAACATCGATTTTCTCAAAAACTATAAGGTCTTTTTTTGAAAAAAAAATTTTTCCTCTTATTCCTCCTGATCTTCTTAATATATTCTCCAAATTTGAGGCTCTTAGCATTTAAGGGGGCTTTGCTATTAACCCTTAAAGTCGGCGGCTTTTTTATATTATACGGAGCGTTACGGTTTAACGCGAAATTACGGTAGCGTTTAATGCGAAATTACGGCATGATACGACTGTAATGCGAAAATTACGCTTACGCGAAATTTCGCGAAATCCTTCTTCATTACGATTATGTACTTACGGCCATAATCGTAATTACACTAACTACGCGAAATTTCGCGAAATCGTAATTAGGTCATTACGCTCATCTCTACACTTGGGTTCAAATCTCGGCTCTTGCTGTTCAGTAAGCTGCACCTATTCAGTAAGGAGTTTCTTGGGCAAGACTTCCTACCACTGCTACTGTCTGCTAAGTGCGCTCTAGTGGCTGCCTCGCAAGCGCTTTGAGTTTGACAGGAGAAAAGCGCCATACAAATATAGAAATTATTATTATAAATACTGTACCTGCCCTAATATTCAGATCTACTTCTGTGCATACAGTGACCCTCTAGATTCCATATGACTACTGAACTACAAGGTGTAATCTTCTTACTACTTAAACTTAAAGGAATACTGTAGGGGGTTCGGGGGAAAATGAGTTGAACTTACCCGGGGCTTCTAATGGTCCCCCGCAGACATCCTGTCACCGCTCGACCGCGCGGATCGATTCCCGCTCGTCCCCGCGGGCGCTTTCTAATCAGCGGTAATCAGCGCTTCGTTTTTTCTATTGTTCTGCCCGCCGGTATCGAGCGCGGAATCGATCTGGCGGGCAATCGGACTTGCCGGAAATTATCAATCGAGCCATCAGTGGCTCGATTGATAAGAAGAAACGAGCCGTGTATGCCCAGCATGAGATGCACACTATTTATCATTGCTTTTCCAGCAAGGAGTCCTTCAGCAGCATCCAGTACCAGCAAGTGGACAGAAGTTCAGTATTCCATTGTCTATCTACTCTAGTAGTTTTTGAGAAAATTGGTTTTAAACTTGTGGTTGGAAAAATACATGATTAAATCTGGCAGGGGCTGGGATTGTGGTGGTTTTTGTCTTATTAGTCACCATATGCTAATCTACAAACTACCGGTAGTCATTCTCTTCAGAATCAGATCAGAATCAGATTATTTCGCCAAGCATGACTGGATCATGCCCGGAATTGGTTTTAGCATCACAGGGCAGCTCACAAATAATAAGATACAGCAGAGACATAAACGTAAAACAGTGCACAGGCAATGTTACATCAGAGACATGACAGTGTAAGAAAAACCATGAGACCGTAACATAAAAACCTTGAGACAGTAACATACACTCTTATAGCTGTAATCATGACTGTATAAATATATGCTAAAATATTAGTCATGTAGTAGTTATATGATCATATGCACACACTTACAGTAACAAATTATTGGACTTTGTTCAGTTTAGTTCTGGCTTTATTAGAAATGGATACAGTTGTAGTTATGTACTCGGAACTTAAAGAGGAACTCCAATGAAAATAATTTAATAAAAAAAAGTGCTTCATTTTTACAATAATTATGTATAAATGATTTAGTCAGTGTTTGCTCATTGTAAAATCTTTCCTCTCCCAGATTCACATTCTGACATGTATTACATGGTGACATTGTTACTGTGGGCAAGTTATGTAGCTGTTTCTAGCTGCTCTGGCTGTTACAGACAGCTTTAAACAGCCATTTCCTGTCTGTGAACATTGTTACATTGTGGCAGTTTGCCCAGAGTACCGCGGTATTCAGAGCCTCTTGTGGGAGGGGTTTCAGCACAAAATTAGTCACACAGCGCCCCCTGATGGTCTGTTTGTGAAAATCATTCTATTTCTCATGTAAAAGGGGGTATCAGCTACTGATTGGGATAAAGTTCAATTCTTGGTTGGAGTTTCTCTTTAAGTTGTATAAATGTTATTTCACTAACCTTTTATAAGTCCTCACTATGGGGTATGTTCACTAAATGGTATTCAATTTTACTTGTGCACTGAAAGCATACTAGCATTTATGCAAACTGTGTAAGACACATTACACAGTTATTGTATCTTGTGCTATACTTGTTAGTCTATATTGTTTGTGTAATGTGAGTTACTGGCTGACTTTTGACATTTTGTCAGCCAGTAACGCATTTTATAAAAGCACAAACATATATGCTAATTGTATAACGTGAGTTATATTATTTCTATTTCTAGGCACGTGAAATTTACAGCCACTCACTAAATACTGTATACCCCAATTAATCCCAGTGGCCCTTATGAGATTTTCAAGAGTAACCTTTTTTTGTAAACTATCGTATAAGTATATAAAATATTCAGTAAAAAATATGCGATTAATGTGAAAAAAATCGCAGCCGCAAAATGCTAGTGATAATCGCTAGCTATTTGCGTTCCCTAGTGTGAATGGGCCCTTAGTGATATTCACATCCCGAGATGCAGGATAAGAAGAAAACCATGCAGAAACCAGTATCAACACAGCAGGTTTGTGAATATGAACCCTTGACATGTTTTATATTTTAATATGAATGTGATTTAAAGAGAAACCGTGACCAAGAATTGAACTTCATCCCAATCAGTAGCTGATACCCGCTTTTACATGAGAAATCTATTCCTTTTCACAAACTGATAATCGGGGGCTCTGTATGGCTGATATTGTGGTGAAACCCCTACCACAAGAAACTCTGAGGACCATGGTACTCCTGGCAGTTTCCTGTCTGTGAACCTTGTTGCATTGTGGGAAATAGCTGTTTACAGCTGTTTCCAACTGCCAAAACAGCAAGCAGCAGCTACATCCCCTGCCAGTAGTAAAAATGTCACCACGTGATAAATGTCAGAATGTAAATCAGGGATTTAAAAGATTTTACAATGAGCCAACACTGACTAAATCACTTATACATAATTATTGTAAAAATGAAGCACTTTTTTATTACATTATTTTCACTGGAGTTCCTCTTTAAATCATCATCTGATTTTCAAAAGTCCCAAAAGTAGATTACCTTTCCACCTTTTCATGGTTTTTCCCCCTTAAGGCTCCTGATATTTTTGACATTTTAGCTGTGTCGTTTTGATACAGCAGTAACTTTTTAATTATGCCAGCTGAGTGATATATATCTTGTTTTTTTCAGTACACACTAGGCTTTCTTTGGGTAATATTTTTCTCCCAAAACTATTTTATTTTATTGTCATTTTATGGGGAAATATTAGGCGTAAATGCAAAAAATACCTATTTTTTAATTTTTCACCCTTCCTAATTTTCACATGACACCTCTCACAGTTATAAAACACAAAAACATGAATTCTTTGGCCCTTCCCGGTTAAAATCATACCCCATATGCCATATTTTATTACTAGCTGAGCATGTGGCGGACCGTTATCACCAGCCTGTGTGTCTGTGGCGATCTGATGCATTCCCTATGGCGACACTATGGGCCATAGTGCTATACAGACGTATCGCTAGGAAACGGCAGAGCAATACATTTGTAGAGTATTTTCGCCCTAGCAATTGCATCCAATCGCTATAGACAGCAGTCATTAAAAAATCTATAAACAGGTATAGGTATTGCAGTGGTTAATAATGGGTTAGTAGGCTAGGTTGGGGTTAAAAATGAACTGGGGATTAAAAAACAAACAAACGCTTTTTATTTTATTGGGACCATGTAACTTTAGATTTTGTTTTTAACTTTTGGAACCTTTTTTTTTTTTTTTGTTTTGTATTCTTAACTTTATTGAATGATTGTTTCTATCAGGTAGCATCAATCATTCACAGGAGCATGGTGGCAGGCGACCAATGTTTAATGTAGGATGTAGATTCTACATCCTAGAACCTACAGCAGCACTAATTAGGTTGTAGAATCTACGTCCTGGAACTGCTAGCAGTTAAGGAAACGATATATATATATATATATATATATATATATATTTACAGTGCTGCCCATAATTATTCATACCCCTGGCAAATTTTGACTTTACGTTACTCTTATTCAACCAGCAAGTTATTTTTTGACTGGAAATGACATTGGTGTCTTCCAAAAGATAATAGGGCATTATTGTGGGGGGAAAAAAACATTTCTCAGCTTTTATTATTTTTGACTCTGCTAAATAGTCAATAGAAAAGCCTATATTGGCTATTACAGCAATCAAACACTTTCTATAATTGCAGACCAGCCTTTTGCATGTCTCCACATGTATTTTTGCCCATTCATATTTAGCAATGAGCTTCACATCTTTCAGATTGGAGGGTCTTCTTGCCATCATCCTGATCTTTAGCTCCCTCCACAGATTCTCAATTGGATTCAAGGCAGGACTCTGGCTGGGCCACTCCAAAACGTTATGTTGTTTGTTAACCATTTCTTCACCACTTTTGCTATGTGTTTTGGGTCATTGTCATGCTGAAATGTCCGCTGGTGGCCAAGGCCAGGTTTCTCTGCAGACAGCCTGATGTTGCCATTGAAAATCCTCATGTAGGCCTAGTGCACACCAGAGCGGTTCTGCTGCGGTTTGCGATCTGCTTGCAGCTGCGGATCCGCTAGGGTAATGTATTTCAATAGGCTGGTGCACACCAGAGCGGGAGGCGTTTTGCAGAAACGCATACTCCCGGGCTGCTGCAGATTTTGGATTGCAGAAGCGTTTCTACCTCAATGTAAAGTATAGGAAAAACGCAAACCGCTCTGAAAAACGGCACTTCAGAGCGGTTTGCCAGGCGTTTTTTGTTACAGTAGCTGTTCAGTAACAGCTTTACTGTAACAATACATGAAATCTACTACACCAAAAACGCTTCACAAAACCGCAAAATGCTAGGTGAAACGCTACAGAAAAAGAAGAAAAAGCGTTTCAAAATCTGCTAGCATTTTGCGGATCTGCTAGCGGTTTTTGGTGTGCACTAGGCCGTATTGCTCTTTTTATGGTGCTGTTTACTGTGATTAGGTTCCCTGATCCATTGACTGACTGGCATGTTTGACAGTGGGGATGGTGTTCTTTTGGTTGAAGGCTTCTCCTTTTTTATGCTAATAACACCGAAGACCAGAAGTCTCTTCTTTGTCCAGATGAGCATTTGCAAAGGCCAAGCAAACTTTTATGTGTCTTATCTGAAGAAGTGGAGTCCTCCTTGGTCTACACTCGTGGAACCCAGCAGTTTGCAGTGTCCGTTGGATTGTCTGCCTTGCTACATTGCCACCAGCAGAGCCCAGATTCACCAGGATGGCCTTGGTGGTGGTCCTTGAATTGTTTTTCACCACTCTCACTATCCTCCTGGCCAACACAGGTGCCACTGTTGGCTTCCAACCACGTCCTGAAATTTTCCACAGTGCGGAACATCTTTTATTTTTTAATAATACTTTGCACTGTAGCCATTGGAAATGGAAAACATTTAGAAATAGCCTTGTAGCCCTTTCTTGACTTGTGAGCAGCCAAAATGTACAGCTTCTGGTCCTCACTGGGCTCCTTTGTCTTAGCCATCACTGTCCACAAACCAACTGCAGAGAGCTGCTTTTTTTCACCTGTTGAGTTGATTAAAACAGCTGTTCCCAATTAATCAGGGTAATTAGGGTACTTTTTGTTATGGTATAGAACTTTGGATTTTCCCATAGACTGTGACAATTTGTGAAGGGTATGAATAATTTTGGACTGGACACTTTTTGCTCCAATGTAAATAATAAAAGCTGTGAAATGTTTTTTTTCCCTACAATAATGCCTCTTGTACATCATCTTATTATCTTTTGGAAGACACCTATGTCATTTCTCATCAAAAAATTACATGCTGGTTGAGTAAAAGTCAAAATTTGCCTGTGTGTGTGTGTGTGTGTGTGTGTGTGTGTGTGTGTGTGTGTGTGTGTGTGTTTTATACAAGACTAGCAGATGAGGAAAATGTATTTAAACAAACAAAAATTATTATATTTGGTCATGTATTTATTGAAAAAAAAAATTGAATAACATCTGCACTTGATAAAAGTGAGTGAACTGTGTGCTCAGTATTTGGAATGGCCACTTTGTACAGCAATAACTGCAACTAAATGTTTGTGATAACTGTTGATCGGTCCTGCGCAATATACTGCTGCAGTTCTTGGATGTTGGTGTGTTTCTACACATGGCACCTTCACTTCAGCTCTTTCTTAAGCAATTCACTTGGATTATGGTCAGGACTTTGGCTTGGCCATTCCAGAATATTTACTTTATTCTTCTTTAAAGCTGACCTAAACTCAGAACTTCCTCTCTGCTCTAAAAGATACGCAACAGCATAACAAAGCCAGGACAAGGTCCTCCAGCATCCAAGGCTGAGACACCAAAGTGTGCCTCTCCATCCCTCCCACCCCAGCCATCACACACTGATTGCTATTAGACTAAGAGGCTCCCCAGGGCCCCCAACACCCCCCCCCCAACACCTTAATCTTTAGTTATCTGGTTTGCATTCACTGCCATGTGTCCCTTTTCTTATTTCTCTCTGCTTCAATAGGGGAATGATAGCTGAGTGAGTTGTGAGCCCCCTCCTACACTGTGCCCTGAGGCTGGAGCCTCTCTTGCCTTTGCCTCGGCCCAGCCCTGCAGCATAATAACCTTTAAAAGAAAAAAAAATATTTGTTACAGCTGATACAAATCCTGAAATAAATGTGCACTGTTTCTACTTCCTGCTTTCATGGAAGCAGACATATTGTTAACATCCTATGCTTTAAAATTAGCTTATCTGCCTTATCTGTCGTGGCAGTCAGGTGACACGGGAGAGATCCAATTACAACTTGTGATTAGACACAAATGAGGAGGAATTAGACAGTCTAAACTCTCTAAATACATACAGGGTTCATTTCTCTATGTTTTCCTTCTGTCCTGTTCAAGAGTTCAGGTCCACTTTAATCATTCTTAGGTAGACCAAATTCTGTGTTTTAAAATGTTTGTTTTGTTTCATGACTCACTGTTACTTGAAGACTGGTTCAGATTTTGTTTCACAGATGTGATCTGATCATGTTTTAATGCTGGAATGCAGTGTGTTCCTTACGCCAAATGTAACATTCTCATTTAATCCAAATGTAACATTCTCAATTACTCCAAATGTAACATCAAGGTCATCTGTGTGTTCCTCAGGTGTTCTCTCAGGCAACATAGGAAATAATGAAAATCTGAGGGCAGGGGCGTAACTAGAAATCACTGGGCCCCCTTGCAAAACTTTGGATGGGGCTCCCTCTCCCTCTCTCTCAGGACAGGGAAAATACATTTCTCCCCCCCCCAGGGGCCCCCTGCAGATGCATCCCTTGCAGGGTCTATAGTTACGCCCATGTTTGAGGGCTCTTTCACACTAGGAGCTGATCCATGTGTTTTGACGGATCGCTCCTAGGATGCGGTAAGCAGGTTAACATGAAAGTCTATTGACTTTCATGTCACCTTTCACATTAGACAAAGCTTTTAATCGTCTGGTGCAAGCGTTTTTCCCGCCGGGTGAATTACAACTAACGTAGCTGATCAGCATCGCACCACAACTTCCTGACGTCGCACCTTAGATCATAACGCGCGCACAAAATCGTGTTCGTGCACGCTTGCCTAATGTGAAAGAGCCCTAATGCCACATAAGCGTTGCTGGATAATACGTGATAACAATATGGCATTTTTTTCCCTTGTGCTTCCCTCCACTAATGTTAACCCAGCCTAATACTCAAGCCGGATGCCTTAATGCTCAAACATAATGTGTTAATGTATAAGGCAAATTATTATTCACCCTGGCATCACAAGCATCACTTTGCTAGTTGAATCAGCCACTGGTGTATGCAATGCATTTCAATAATGTTACTTGCCTGGTGCAAGTTATTTTCTCCTGTAATTGAATTGAGCCTGTCATGTCTTAAAGAGACCTGATTAACACGTGTGCTGTGTATGTTTCACCTTGCCACTTCACCTCTCACAGGAGAACTATGCTGGATGTTGCTAGACACATATTTCTGACTGTACTGAAGACTATGCCTTTAAATAACTTGTTACTGATGCTGAACTTTATTGTAATCTATTGTCTGCTGTATTTGCCATCACAGAAACTGCTAGTAATAATTTCCAGAGATATGCAGAAAGAGTAGAAGAAGTGTAGAGCTGATTTGAACAAAGTATGTGAAGTAGCCTTGAGGTTCACTGAACTAATCTACAAAATAATATAACAACGCCTTCTGTACTTATTTTATTTGCTCAGATCAGTGTGTGATTTACAGGTCAGATTTATGCATGGAGCTAGGCTAAATGAAAGACAAAACTCAATTTGCTAAATTGTCATGCAGAAAGAGGGCTCAGGACCATAATTCTATTGACCCACTTATGGAGATATACTTATAAATATGCTATATCACCCTGATATTGTATCTTAAAGATTACCTAAAATCTACCACAGGAGTTGATGAAAACAGAGGCACCCAACCTGTGTGTATTTAGAGCTAACAATCTGTCTAAAGGTGCATACACACTAACAACGCATGTCGCCCATCAAGGATCAGGACACGATCTCCTTGGGTGACATCGCTGTGCCAGGCTGGACAGACGTGTGTCATCTGTGTATCTGTGTTGCTATGTGGGGGGATAACGGAGGGAAAATGAGCAGCGCGAGCGTGATGCCACGGGCGTGACGCCCGGGCAGCGGAAAAGCTGAAACGATGGAATCGGCAGAGGGATCAGTGTCACTGGGGTTGACAGGCTGGACACAGAAGTGTGTCATCTGTGTTGCTATGCGGGGGCGGGGGGATGACGGAGGGACAATGAGCAGCGCGAGCGTGATGCCCAGGCAGGGGTAAAAGCTGAAATGATGGAATCGGCAGAGGGATCAGTGTCACTGGGGTTGACAGGCTGGACACAGAAGTGTGTCATCTGTGTTGCTATGCGGGGGCGGGGGGATGACGGAGGGACAATGAGCAGCGCAAGCGTGATGCCCAGGCAGGGGAAAAGCTGAAACAATGGAATCGGCAGAGGGATCAGTGACACTGGGGTTGAGTAGATCCGCCCAGCCGATCGCTCGCAGGTGGTGGGGTTGCCGGCTGCTGTACATACAAGGCTTAATTCTCCCCTATGTGGAAGTAATGAGCCACTGTAATTTGAATGGTTGTCTCTGTTGAATATGTGCTTCAGGTGTGCTGGTCAATTAGGCTGTATGTAAACTCAGGAGTTTATCCCTTTCTGTGCTCCCAGCAAGCCAGGAAGTAACTACACTGCAGCAGCTCTGTAAGCTGTAACAAGGACATGTTTTTCTTTAAAGGGTATTAAGCTGTTGCTTATATTTTAGAGTACAGAGGAAGTCCTAGGTTTAGGTCTGCTTTAAGCTATAATGCAATCATACCTGGGGAGGTCAAGAAGATTTCAATGTTTTTGAGTTGCTGCATTTAATTAGCCCATTTCAGAGATGCATAAAATCAGCATAAAACATGCAACAACGCAGAACCATTAGCATTTTACACCATCACTAGTCATAACGCATGTCTGATTTTGCCCCGTGAAGAGATATGAGAAGCGCCTGTCTTCTGTGTTTGAAAAATAGTTTTAACAAGCAGTCTTTACGCTATATGGAACTACTGTGGCTGATTGCATTTTTCCCTGTGCGTTCTCTGCTCTACATTACTATTTGTCTCAATATTACTCTTATATCTGCCATCTGTCCTCTCCTTATCAGCTTCATTTTGTAATCTTCACTCTTCTGTCTGATTCATCTCAAACCATCTCAATGGGATTGAAGTCTGAATAATATGCTGGCCATTTCTAAAGGGGCCCATACACTGGTCGATTTCAGCCATCAATCAATCGATCGATTCTACAGAATCGATCAGCAATCGATTCTATTGAATTCCTCTATCAATTTGCGGCTGATTTCGATCAATTTTGATCGATTTGATCTATCTGACAGGATATCTGACAGGATGGAAAATCTAGGTTGATCTGCTGCTGGCAGCATACCAATTTTATGTCTGTAGGTTGTTGTATTGGGACTGGGTGATGGTGTTGTTTTGGAAATAGTAAGTGCTATTATCTTCAAAATGAAAGCAGCACAAATCTTAATTTTTGCAGCACAAATGGGCACGAACGTAGCACTAACCAATCATGATAGAATTTTTATTTGTGCTGATTGTGTGTGTGGGGGGCAGCTTCACGGAGCTCCATACCTATCATCTTGTCCTTTTTTACCTAAGTTAGTTATAGCTGGCATAGGTTGCACTTAGGTTTTGGGTCATTATCTCTCTGTAGGATCAACCCCTGACAAACAAGGCACATACCAGTGAGTACTGCATAGTACTGCAGAATGCTGTAATAGCCCTTTTGATTCTTGGTTCCTCATTTCCCCAATCCTGGATTCAGCAAAACAGACTAGACCATCACAATTCTTTCTCCTAATTTGATAGCTGATGT
Organism: Hyperolius riggenbachi; assembly: GCF_040937935.1. Classification (NCBI taxonomy): domain Eukaryota; kingdom Metazoa; phylum Chordata; class Amphibia; order Anura; family Hyperoliidae; genus Hyperolius; species Hyperolius riggenbachi. Next base: position 403,880,327 of record NC_090647.1, on the reverse strand, counting down.
CACCCACTAAGGAACCATCCTTTTGCCCACTCAACAGCATACACAAATCCTGCATGATGAACTGAAGATTTTGATTTATCAGTCCATAACACCTTTTCCAGTCTTTAGATTTTGTCTGTTCAAAGTGTTTAGGGCCCAGACAAGCCTCTTTTTCTTATTCTGACATATTGCAGATACAGTACTGATAGTGTGCTCCTCTGTCCACATTTCTGTGCAGCCTGGATAATACTGTAGTATTGCATCCATGCACAAGCAAGTACAGATGTCCTGCAATTCCCTGAGTAATCAGGCAGCAGCTTGCATAAGAAGCATAGGTCTCACCACCTGGTGATTTTAAGGTAATGTACAAGAGTAGTGTGCAGATAGCAAGCAGGCTACAAATGGCTACCAGCCCTCCAACCTCCCACAGCTCATGGGTCTCTGACTGACATATGACGAATGTGCCCACCCACTTTTCACTGTAGCTGGATACAGAATGCCCCAGGGGCCAAAGAACAGGTTTACATTAACAGAATTTCTATTATATCAGGGTCTACTATAGCAGGTGTTACTCCCATATACTTATAATGGTGCTTTGCTGGGACCTGGACATTTAGTTTGCTATACCTGAATGTTTACTAAACCAGAGTTTACTATAATGAGATTATACTGTATCTGGATAGGCTATTAATTATTGTGGAGTCTTATTCTTGTCATTTTTTTAACTACTTTCTTGCTACACATATCTACACCCCTTGTATACTTCACTTATGGATCCGGGGCGTAGATATGCGTTTTGTTTACTTACCGCCACCTTTCGCCATTGCTGTGCCGCTCCTGTTTGCCTTCGTCACAATCCCACTGCTCTGTAATCAGCGAATGGGAAACAGCTGTTCCCAAACCTGATCACAGTGCTTGCAATGAATGAAAGGCAGTGTCAGCAAGATTTCGGTTTTCATTTACAAAGTGATAGTAAACAGATACACTAAATAGTTTCCGTGTACTGTTTACAGTACTCGGGAACTAAGTGTGGTGCCATCTTGTGGTCAAAAAGTAAAAATACACCCACATACTCTATTACATATAATAATAAATGCATTTTTATTATTTTTTAACCTCTTCCACCACTACCCCATAGTTACCAAAATACACTTGTAAAAAAAAAATACATTGTTTAAAGTGTAACTGTTGGGCACAGAATCAAAAATCAATTATTTATGTTTATCTGGTAAACAAGTAATAAGGATGCTAATCAGGCAATCCAAAAGTTAAAATCTCTATTACTTTTCTTGTTTATAAATGATCATTCCCCAGTTTACCTGACTCTTTATTTGGTACGTTGCCGCAAAAATGAAGTTGCAGGGCATCCTGGGTTGTCCTTTTTTGCTTCTGTATATTAGTTAAGTCTGAGGGGAAATAAAGAAGCAAAAAAAGACAACCCAGCATGCCCTGCAACTTCCTTTGTGCGGCAACGTATAAAATAAGAGTCAGGTAAACTGGGGAATGATCATTTATAAACAAGAAAAGTAATAGAGATTTTAACTTTTGGATTGCCTGGTTAGCATCCTTATTACTTGTTTACCAGATAAAAATAAATAATTGATTTTTGATTTTATGCCCGACAGTTACACTTTAAAAGAAAATACATAAATAGTTACCTTAGAGACTTTTTATTATTATTATTGTTGTAAGTAAAGTCTTGTAATTATTGCTATGGTATAAAAATTAACAAAACTCTAAACCGAGAAAATACACCTTTATTTCCAATAAAATGTTATTGCAATACATTGTACTAGGAACATCATTTAAATGTTGTAATACCCGGGACAAATGGGCAAATAAAATGTGTGCGTTTTATCTACAATAGCAAGTAGAAAAATTAAAGTTTGGTAATCGTAATACCTATTAATGGCTAACTGATAAAGAAACACAATACAGAAACAATTGTTGCTACCATCTACAATAGCACATTTTATTTTTAAACTGTAATGGCTGATAGCTGAGAAATTATGATTTTTTTTTCTTCCCTGTAAAATTCATATACAATAAATAATTATTAACAAACAGTAGTGCCCAAAGAAAGGCTAGTTAATCCTGCAAAAAATAATATATAGATCATTTCAGTGTAATAAGTAGCAATAAAATTATTGGTGAATGAATAAGGGGAAGGGTGAAAATTGCTTGCGTTTTGAAGGGGGAAAAAACCTGTGATTTTGAAGTGGTTAAAGGGACTCTGAGCAGTGCAGAAACTATGGAAAGATGCATATCATTTTAAAGCTCTCTTTCTCCTCTTTCCAATGATATATAAACCGCTGCCCTATGCCTTTTAGTTTTCGCTATTTTCGCGATTGAAATTGCCGCGACCGCGATTTCAATCGCGAAAATAGAGAAAACTAAAAGGCGTAGGGCGACGATTTAGGTGTCGCCAGAAAGAGGCGAAAGAGAGCTTTAAAATGATATCCATCTTTCCATAGTTACATTGTATTACACAGGGCGACTTTTTCCTAAAGTCAGCAGCTCCATTCTGCTGAATGGAGCTGCTGACACTGGGGAAAGTGTCGTCCTGTGTAATACAAGTAACTATGGAAAGATGGATATCATTTTAAAGCTCTCTTTCTCCTCTTTCTGGCGACACCTAAATCGTCGCCCTACACCTCTTAGTTTTTCTCTATTTTTGCGATTGAATTCGCGGCCGCGGCAATTTCAATCACGAAAATAGCGAACACTAAAAGGCGTAGGGCGGCGGTTTATATATCATTGGAAAGAGGAGAAAGAGAGCTTTAAAATGATATGCATCTTTACATAGTTTCTGCACTGCTCGGAGTCCCTTTAAATGTCTGTTTGGACTTTTTGTCACATTTTTACTTATTCTACTAATAAATGTTAACTTTTATACTCATTAAGGTTTTTGTAGATTACGGTAATATTTATGTAGGTGTAATGATTTGTGTCAGCAAATAACAGAATTCTGATTATAGGTGATCTGCAGTATCATCTATAATGCAGATGTATACCTGATTAAATGGTGAGCTGCAGAATCACCTATAATACTGGTATATCAGAAGCTGTGGTGGCAACAATTATATATTGATTTGGTGCAACAGTAGTACTGATAGGTTTAACAATACCTCACCAGAGGAGCTGGTGGGTACTAACAGTACAGCGCCCCTCACCAGAGTCAAGGGCCCTCTGGTGAGAGTAGAGAGGTCAGACAGATCGAGTTTGGCAACAGACAGACAGATGCAGTACAAAATCTGAAGGCAGAGACTGAAAGGTATAAACAGGCAGAGTCAGCAGCAAGATCAGATGGGCAAAGGTACAGAATCGCTGAGCAGGAGAATAGTCAGAACGAGCCAGAGTCATGCACAAATAATACACAGTAGTATAATGATTAGAGCTATCGAACAATTCCTATCTTGTGTGAAATCTCTGGTTTCCTCCCGGATCAAAGCACACCGGAACTGTCTAAGGGTCTGAGCGCTAACACGAAGTATTCGCAACAGCAGACAAGTTGCGAGTGAATCAGCTAGACTTTTGAAGTAAAGGAGACCCATCAGGCACGCCCCCTCCTATCGGCCAATGAGGAGTGGCGAGCGTCTTCTCTTACGTCAGCCGACCGGCTGGTCAGCTGACGCGCCTCCTCCTAGCATAAAGGTCCTGTCTATGCACACGCGACAAAGCAACCCTATGTGCAATAGACAGACCCGTCCTCGGCAGGGATGAGCAGAAACTACGGCGGTGCGAATTTACGCATCGTAGTCCGCATCTACACATCGTAGTTCATAGGCGAAGTTTCAAAACTACGCATACGAATTTACGCGTAGCGAAGTACCACTATGCGTAGCTTACGCCCACTAAGCGTAGTTAACATAGTGTATTGCGTAGTGAACTACGAATGGGTTACTCGCGTCTAATTTTCCCCATGCGATTGTATGCATACAAATTTACGCATTGGAAAGGGGAATGTACGCATAGAAGGGTTCCCATTTTATGCATTTATAAATAAATAAATGCGTACAATGTTCTGCATATGGGCATAAGTATCCGCATACACTACACTTCGCACTACGCGTAATTGCGTATTTTAACGCGTATTCTATGAAATGCATACGAAGCGAATATTTGTTTTCGCAGCCGTAGTTTGGCGAAGCGTAATTGCGCAAAACTACGCGTATTTCCAGCGTAGCGAAGTTGGCTGACTACGACCATCCCTGGTCCTCGGCGTGCTAGACGCCCGAGGCACGGATACAACGCTAGACGGAGCTGGAGGCAGCCGCGGAGGTAGCGCTATTCACCGCAGCTGCCTCTCCAACATTTGTTACAGTAGGTATAGATTTATTTCCTCTGAAAAGTCTTCCTCCTACTATAGTATGTTGCTTACATCTCTAATGTTGTAACAATTGTGATAGGCAAGGGAGGGGGCAGGAAGGAATCTGTACATGCAGTACTGAGTGTTTTATTATACAGTAGTTTAAAGAGGAATTGAACTTCATTCCAATCCATAGCTGATACCCCTTTTCCCATGAGAAATCTTAACCTTTTCTCAAATAGATCATCATGGGGGTCTGTATGGCTGATATTGTGGTGAAACCTATCCCAAGGTCCTGACCGTTTGCTGTGTGTGAACTACATTGCATTATGGGAAATAAGTGCTTTTTCCAACTGCCAAGCAAGCAGTATCTCACTCTATACATAGAACTTTTAGTAACGAACATTCTGTACAGATCACCTGGCAGAACTAAAGATGTTAGTGCTAATTTCAGAAGGTAAATTAGGGAGAGTAAAGATTTTGCAATGGGTAAACAGTGACTAAATTCTCTATAAATGAATATTGTAAACAATGAGAAATTTTATTTATTATGTTATTTTCACTACAAGTTCTTTTTAATGGTGTTTTATTTGCATCTGCCATTTTTTAAGGAAATGCAAACAGTAGAATATCGTGTAAACTCCTTAAAATCTTTACATTAATTTCATTATAAAACTTCTTTGCTTAAATTAAAAGTGCAATGATCTGTTTTTTTGTTTCCTTGCTGCTTATATTTATACATATACTACTGCTTTTATAGAGTGAAGAGGACAGATATGTATTTGTTGCTGAATGGTATGATCCAAACGCTGCTCTTCAGAGACGCTACCAGCTTCTTTTCTACCCTAAGGATGGATCCGTTGAAATGGTGAGAATATACTTGCATACAAGGTAGCGTCTTCAGAGACAATACTAGCTTATTTTCTACCTTAAAGAGAAACTCTGACCAAGAATTGAACTTTAGCCCAATCAGTAGCTGATACCCCCTTTTACAGGAGAAATCTATTCCTTTTCACAAACAGACCATCAGGGGGCGCTGTATGACTGATATTGTGGTGAAACCCCTCCCACAAAGAAATTCTGAGTACGTACTCTTGGCAGTTTCCTGTCTGTGAACCCTGTTGCATTGTGGGAAATGGCTGTTTACAGCTGTTTCCAACTGCCAAACAGCATGCAGCAACTACATCACTTGCCAGCAGTAAAAATTTCGGAGCTAGTCTACTTTAGGGGACCCACCGCAAATCCCCATAGACATTTTCAGCTGGTCTGCAGAAACGGAACAAATGTCCGCTTTCACCTTGTTTAAACCCCCACAAGCCTTATACCCACGGATAGGTAAGCATATCCTGTAACGAACTGTGAGGTTTTCGGTCCAAAAAAAGTTGAAATGGGCTGTGTAGGAGCCGCCGAACGGCCTTCATCTCGGTTCCGTCGGCCATCTTCATTCTGCTGTGCAGGTCCTTTCTTTCTCCTCATTGGAGGGTTCGTTAGCTGCCGACAGAAGCTGGCACGCCCCCACCTAACAATCCCTCCAATGAGGAGGAAGAAACGACCTGCAGAGCAGAACAAAGATGGCTGACGGACCCGAAATTGCGGCCGTTCGGCGGCTCCTGTACAGTCAGTTCCAACTTTTTTTTGACCGAAACCGCAAAATTCGTTAGAGGACCTGCTTAGCTACCCAGGGATATAAGGCTTGTGGAGGTTTAAACAAGCAAACGGAAGACATTTGTTCCGTTTTGCAGCCCAGGTGAAATTCTCTATGGGGATTTGCGGTGGGTCCCCTAAAGTAGACTAGCTCCAAAATTTCACCATGTAATAAATGTCAGAATATAAATCAGGGATTTAAAATATTTTACAATGGGCAAACACTGACTAAATAATTTATACATAATTATTGTAAAAATTAAGCAATTTTTTATTACATTATTTTCACTAGAATTCCTCTTTAAGGATGGATCTGTTGAACAGTGAGGCTTTGCTTGCATACAAGAAAAGAGAATGATATTCCATATTAGCCATTGGTAGTAGCAAGAGAATACAAAATTATCCCTCAACACCAGCCTGTTGTTGGAGATACCAAATGTTTCAGGGTACCCAACTTCATATATTCTGGGATTGCCCTTTCATAAATCTGTTATGGATAATAGTAATTCATCTCTATACTGTATACAAAACCCCTGTGTCCCTGCGTCCTGTCCCTGTGTCAGTGCTTTTGTGCTACTGCGTATGTCCTGCACCGACACATCCGTTGGGGCAGGAGGTGGGCGGGCGAGCGAGCACGGCGGGTGGGTGCGCGCGTGTGCACGGCGGACGGTGCGTGCGGCAGGCAGCAGTGAAAGACCTAGAGCCCATTTTTAAACGGGCTTAGGTCAGCTAGTCTACTTATAATCTAATTAAAGCACTGTTGGACTAACCCATTTCTTCATTGACATGCATAGCTCCAAAACTCACATCATATAATTGATCTGTTGCCCAGCTGTGAAGATTGACCACTTCAGCTTTAAAAGAGATTTGAATTAGTCATGTCATTGAAGTCCGGGTCATTTCTAGGCATAGACAAACCAGGCATCTGCCTGGAGTGACACTTGAAGATTCATCTGTTTTCTGGGAGGGGATGTCGGTTTCCTAAGGATCGATCTGGGAGATTTAGCGGGACCCTGCCATCTGGCCTACTCGTATACCACCTTATCTTTGTATACACCCTGTCTTTTTGGATGTGGATATGTTAAATACAATTTCTGGATTTTATCGTGGTGTGCTGCGGGCTTCTATGCAGAATTCAGATCCTGGGAGAAGAGACATGCTTTTCTTATTTATTTACAGATCTGTGCATGGGTGAGGGATGAATGGTCACTACAATTTGCTATAGCAGTGATCATTCATCCCTTGGGGTTTAACTAAATGGCTAAAGAAAAAACATGTTCCCTTTCACTAATTATTGCTGAAACAGGCTGTGACGGGAGCGCACGGTAGCATCTTTCTTTTTAATGCTCTGCCAGGCCTTTACTGCAGCAGCTTTCAGTTGCTGTTTGTAGGCCTTGCTGTCCGAAGTTAAGTCTTCAAAAAGTAAAATGCATGCTTAATTGGGTTAAGATCAGGTGACTGACTTGGCCATTCAATAATTTTACACTTCTTTGCTTTAATAAACTCCTGTGTTGCGTTGGCTATATGTTTTGGATCATTCATTTGTTTCTGTCCTGTGTCATATCATCAATAATCAAAGGTAGTAAAGAAGCACTGCTGGCTCAATCTTGATGTGAGAGATGAATATGGCTGACCTGGGGGAGGTTAGTCAGTTGACCCTGAAAATAAAACAAAAGAAGGATAGGAGCCCAATATAGTGTAGTCAGACACCTGGAAGGGTAATTAAAGGAAATAAATCAGGGTACTCACAATCCAGGGTTGCTAAATTGCAACCACCTTCTGCGCATGTGGGGAACACCCGTTCTGCACTCGGGTTTAGAAGGAGATCTCTTTTTCTTGGTGGTCGTTCTGTCTATAAAATAGATCGGGCCAGAGGCCCTCCCCCCCCCCCCCCCCCCCCAAAGGAAAGTAGAGCTGGAGAACAGCTGGATGAGAGTCGGCCAGGGTAGTGTATAGTGGATGTAATAAAATAGGTATCCCATCTCAATAAGATGTATAGAGTTTATGTTAAACAAACTATTTTATTGCACAATCAGACGAGTTTCGTGAGTCAAATGCTCACTTCCTTAGAACAGTAATGGGCCAGAAGTGTAGTGTACAGGGTTGCTCAGCAGGACCCCGAAAAATTCGGGTGTTTTTTGGGTTTGCCGCATGCGAACCCGAACCCGAATGCTGCAATCCGAGCCGAACCCGAATACGAAGCCTGCCGAATGTGCGCGCTCGAATTCGGCCGGATGGAGCTGTGGTTTCGGATTCGGGGATGACGTGATTGGGTCAATCAGAAGTCCTCCTGCCGAGGACCTGGCAACCCTAGCAACCAATCAGAGGAGGGGATCCTGGCCCTCCCCTCCTCTATATAAGGCGGCAGCCATGTTGCGGAGCCACGCACTTGTGTGACTGCTGCTGGTACTTAGAGATTCTCCAGCGCTGTGCTGTGTCTGAGCAAGTGCTTTTCACTGCTAAACCTAGTGTTTTGCTTCCTAAACACCTCCTAAACACATTTATTGTTGTCTTATATAGTTAGCTAGTATTTTGATTGTTTTTAGTCAGCTAGTGTATAGTGTATACTGTGCTAGGCTAGTGTTAGTCTGTGAGCAGGCTAGGCCTGCTAGCCTAGGTAGCCTTCGCCTACTACTAGCTTAGGTAGGTTAGGGATTCTAGTTAGTTGTGTACTAGTAGTACTAGTTTAGTTAATTATTACTGCTGTAGTCTGTTACTTTATTAGTTTCAGTACTGTGTTAGTTAGTTACTGACTGTGACAGGTCACCACCAGCATCCGTTGTGAGTGACCTGACCTGTGACTGTCTGTCACCTGCCCGAGTCTATTGATTGATTGCGTCTGACCGTGTGTGACCGATTGTTGTAATTGTCACCGACTGTCTGCCGCGCGACTTACTTGTATCGTAGTACGCTAGGTGTTTCTTAGTTACCTGCGTGCGTGCATACTACTAGTGTCTACTACTATACTACTAGTCTACTAGTACCCGTTCACTTATATTTTTTTTTCACTTTTACTGTGTGATTTTATTATCATCCGTAGTGTGTGTAATAAATAAGAGTTACAACACATACAGGCCACCACCAGCATCCGTTGTGAGTGACCTGTGTCTGTCTTTCGCCTGCCCGAGCTTATTGATTGATTGTGTCTGACCGTGTGTGACCGTTTGTAATTGTCACCGACTGTCTGCCGCACGACTTACTTGTATCGTTGTACGCTAGTTGTTTCTTAGTTACCTGCGTGCGTGCATACTACTAGTGTCTACTACTATACTACTAGTCTACTAGTACCCGTTCACTTATATTTTTTTTTCACTTTTACTGTGTGATTTTATTATCATCCGTAGTGTGTGTAATAAATAAGAGTTACAACACATACAGGCCACCACCAGCATCCGCTGTGAGTGACCTGTGACTGTCTGTCGCCTGCCCGAGCCTATTGATTGATTGCGTCTGACCGTGTGTGAGCGATTGTAATTGTCATCGACTGTCTGCCGCACGACTTACTTGTAGCGTAGTATGCTAGGTGTTTCTACCTGCGTGTGTACTACTACTGCCTACTACTACTACTACTAGTCACCACCAACACAGACTTTATTAAAGTTTACACCCTTTCCCGCCCTCTTCTACTTATTTTTTTTACTGTATTTGTATAGTGCACAATGACTGGCAGAGGTAGAGGTAGAGGGCGAGGCACCACCAGGAGAGGAAGCGCCATTGCAGGAGCCACTGCCAGCAGCAGCAGGTCTGGGACTGGTCCGCCGCCAGCCACTGACCACAGGAAGGAGGGAGCAGAGGCGCAACAGCAGCGTGTTGCGCCCATCTTTGAGAGGGGTCGTCGCCCACGGCCCATTGGGGAGAGTCAGGTGCAGGCTGTGGTGGAAATGATGGCGGGGCAGGAAGCCACCTTTTCCAGCCGGGCCTCCAGCACCAGCGAGACTAGTGCCACCAGCACCAGCACTCCTGTCCGCAGCAGGCCTCCACCAGTGCTTGAGGCCATGGTCATGGTGACCCCATCGACCAGCCTGCCCTCAATGAGCACGCTCTCTTCTCCCCTGAGACTGTGACCATGTACAGGGGTGTTTTGGAGAAGTATGAGTTGGAGATGATGGGGCCATCCAAGGAGGAGGAGGAGGAGTTTGAGGTGCAGAAGTTTGTTGTTGGCGCTGAGGAGGAGGAGCGTGATGCAGGGGATGTTGAGGTAGAGGAGTTGGTTGAGTCGGGCTCACAGGATTTGTTTGGGGTTGATGATGATGACTTGATAGATCCTCCCTATGTGCCACCAGTACCACCAGCACAGTTGGTTGAAGGCAGCTCATCATCGGAGGAGGAGGCGTCTCTGGCGCAGAGGCGCGGCAGCAGCAAGGCGGCCAGCACAGGGCGTGGAAGGCAGGAGCCACAGCCTGCTGCTTCAGTCGCTACCACCACCCGCAGCAAACCTCTAACTACAACCAAAAAGGCACAATCCTCCAAGGGCACCCAAAAACCCCAGCCCTCAAGCTCAAAGAGCAGGTTGAAGTCCCCAGTCTGGCGGTACTTCACCAAGTGCCCAGTGGACTCGACCCGTGCAATTTGCAACAGTTGCAATCTCAGTCTCAGCAGAGGTCGCGATATCCACAAATTGAGTACCTCATGCCTGCAGACCCACTTACAGAGCAGACATTTTGAGGACTTTAATGAGTTGGAGAAGCTTATGCAAAGTGGTGCAGGCAGTGGTCAGAGCCAGACAGCCACTGCACAGATTTCAGCAGCAGCAGCCGACCCTCCTGCCCATCCAGCAGCAGCCCCTCCTGCCCATCCAGCAGCAGCAGGAGCACAGCAGCAACTCACTCCCACCCTCCACCCCCCCCCCCCCCCGGGCAGCCAGTCCTCAGTGGCCTCATCAGCTCCCTCCACAGTGGCCTCCTCATCCTCCCGTGCAGGCAAACGCCGCCAGACCCTGCTCAGCGAAGCATTCCCCGGTGTGACCAAGGTGCTGCCTCCTGCCCACAGGCGCATCCGGTTGCTGAACGGGTTACTTGCCCGGGCCATGTGCTCCCAGCTCCTGCCATATTCCTTTGTGCAGGAGGGGAGTGACATCAGAGCGCTGCTGCAGGTTGGGATCCCGGAGTGGCAAGTCCCCAGCCGCCACTATTTCTCCCGCAGGGCGATCCCAGCACTGCACCGCTCTGCCATGGAGAACGTGGGCTGCGCGCTGGATCACGCTGTCAGTGCGCGGATCCACATAACCGTGGATTCCTGGAGCAGCCGGTTTGGGACAGAGCGCTATCTGTCCTTTACGGCCCACTGGGTCAGCCTGGTGGAAAGCCCGAGCGAGAAAGCAGCAGGTCCATCCTCTGGCGCAGCAGCACCAGTCGCCCACTACGTGGTGCCACCGCGCGGGGTCAGGGGAGAAGCAGCAGCTCCCACCGCCAAGCGATCCCGTCTCTCCAGCAGCGTAAAGGTCCGCCACTGCCAAGCGCTGCTGGAGATGAAAAGCCTGGGGAAGAACTCCTTGACGGCATCCAACGTGCTCCGGTATCTCAGGGAGCAGGAGAGGACGTGGCTGACCCCCAGAGGCCTCACTGTGCGATTGGTGGTGTCCGACAATGCCGCCAACCTGCTGTCTGCCATCAGCAGTGGAGACTTGCTCCACGTCCCTTGCTTGGCCCACGTCCTGAAACTGGTTCTGCAAAAGTTCATGCGCACCTACCTGGGGATGGAGGAGCTGTTAGAAGCGGCGCGGAAAATTGTGCGCACTTTCCGCCGCTCAGCAGCTGCCGCAGCAAAACAGGCACACATCCAGCAGTAGGAGGGCCTGCCACGACACCGCCTCATCATAGATGTGCCAACTCGCTGGAACTCCACCCTGGCGATGTTGGAGCAGCTGGTTGAGCAGAGGAGAGCTGTCAACTGGTACATCTATGATGCCACTGTCACCGGCACCGGCAGCAGAAGCAGCACCACACTCCAGCTCCTCACCAACGCGCAATGGGGGCAGATGCAGCAGGTCTGCTTGGTGTTGGCTCCCTTCCTGCAGGGAACCAACCTGGTGAGTGAACAACGGGCATCCCTCTGCCAGTGGGTGCCCTTTGTTTGTCTGCTGGACAGGGCACTTGGCGATTTGGTGGATTTGGGAGAGGAGGCCCTGAAGCAGCTGGAACAGCAGCCGCCTGCGCAGTCCACTGCTCCGCAGGTATTTGAGTCCCTGGAGGAGGAGGAGTTGGAGGTGCTGGACGTTGCTGCTGGGGGGGGGACATCGGAGCGCAGCAGCAGTGGTGCGAGGGTGGAGAGAGGAGGAAGAGTCTCAGGGGCAAGAGGAGGAGGAGGCTGACCCTGATGTCTCTGTTAGACGGTCCACCCTGTTCTCCATGGCAGCGCACATGCTGCGCTGCCTGCGCACAGACCCCACGGTCAAGCGGATGCAAGCGAGGGAGGACGCCTGCATCAGCATGATCCTGGACCCACGGCTGAGGGGGAGGTGGGATCAGTTTCTGCCTGCCAGAGACCGTGAGCAGCGAGCAAGGGAGTTGCAGGAGATCCTTGTTCGGCGACTGGAGGAAGCCTTCCCCCCGCCTTCCACTCCCTCTGTCCCTGTCCAGCAGCCAGCAGCACAGCAGCAGGTGCCTGCGGCCAGCAGCAGCGTCAGGCGCCCAGGAGACCTGCTGTCATCGACGCAGGCGTTCTACATGAAGGTACAGCAGCCGAGAGAGAAGGTGTGGGCAGCAGCCACCTTCGGTGAGAGTCACAGCCAGCGCATGATCCGGATGGTGGCCGACTACATGGGGTCCTTCAGTGGGCTTGACACCGGCAGCGAAGAGCCTGTGGACCCCATGGAGTACTGGGTGGAGCGCTTGCACATCTGGAGGGAGCTTGCGCAGTACGCCCTGGAGGTATTGTCTTGCCCCCCTTCCAGTGTGCTGTCTGAGAGGTGCTTCAGTGCGGCCGGTGGCGTGGTCACCGAAAAGCGCTCTCGTCTGCCCACAGAGGGCGTGGACAGACTGACATTTTTGAAGATTAACCAGGCCTGGATAGAAGGCACGTTCCTGGCACCTGTTGTCGGCGAAAGGAGGACATGAGGTGCCTGCCTGGGAATTACAATACATTTCCTGCTGCCTGCCATACGTGACGACTCCTCCTCCTCCTCCTGCTGGCCTGCTGCATTGATTTACCTATGAATTTATTTATGTATTTATTGTATTTCTACCTGACTCCTGCTGCTGCTGCTGGCCTGCTGCATTGATTTACCTATGAATTTATTTATGTATTTATTGTATTTCTACCGGACTCCTCCTGCTGCTGCTGGCCTGCTGCATTGATTTACCTATGAATTTATTTATGTATTTATTGTATTTCTACCGGACTCCTCCTGCTGCTGCTAGCCTGCTGCATTGATTTACCTATGAATTTATTTATGTATTTATTGTATTTCTACCGGACTCCTCCTGCTGCTGCTGGCCTGCTGCATTGATTTACCTATGAATTTATTTATGTATTTATTGTATTTCTACCGGACTCCTGCTGCTGCTGCTGGCCTGCTGCATGGATTTACCTATGAATTTATTTATGTATTTATTGTATTTCTACCTGACTCCTCCTGCTGCTGCTGGCCTGCTGCATTGATTTACCTATGAATTTATTTATGTATTGTATTTATAAAGCGGCAACATATTACACCGCGCTCATTTTCATCCTGCTGCTGTCAGTGGTCCCACCGCCAGAGTCCATACTATGCATTGCCTTCTGCCAGTGCCACACGTCACTCCTCCTCCTGCTGCTGCTGTATTTATCCTCCTGCTGTCAGTGGTCCCACCGCCAGGGTCCACACTATGCATTGCCTGCTGTCAGTGTCACACGTCACTCCACCTCCTCCTCCTGCTGCTGTTGTATTTATCCTGCTGCTGTCAGTGGTCCCACCGCCAGGGTCCACACAATGCATTGCCTGCTGCCAGTGCCACACAAACATCACTCCTCTTCCTCCTCCTCCTGCTGCTGCTGTTGTATTTATCCTCCTGCTGTCAGTGGTCCCACCGCCAGAGTCCACACTATGCATTGCCTTCTGCCAGTGCCACACGTCACTCCTCCTCCTGCTGTATTTATCCTCCTGCTGTCAGTGGTCCCACCGCCAGAGTCCACACTATGCATTGCCTTCTGCCAGTGCCACACGTCACTCCTCCTCCTGCTGCTGCTGTATTTATCCTACTGCTGTCAGTGGTCCCACCGCCAGGGTCCGCACTATGCATTGCCTGCTGCCAGTGCCACACGTCACTCCACCTCCTCCTCCTGCTGCTGTTATATTTATCCTGCTGCTGTCAGTGGTCCCACCGCCAGGGTCCACACTATGCATTGCCTGCTGTCAGTGCCACACGTCACTCCACCTCCTCCTCCTCCTGCTGTTGTATTTATCCTGCTGCTGTCAGTGGTCCCACCGCCAGAGTCCACACTATGCATTGCCTTCTGCCAGTGCCACACGCCACTCCTCCTCCTACTGCTGCTGTTGTATTTATCCTGCTGCTGTCAGTGGTCCCACCGCCAGGGTCCACACTATGCATTGCCTGCTGCCAGTGCCACACGTCACTCCACCTCCTCCTCCTGCTGCTGTTATATTTATCCTGCTGCTGTCAGTGGTCCCACCGCCAGAGTCCACACTATGCATTGCCTGCTGTCAGTGCCACACGTCACTCCTCCTGCTGCTGTTGTATTTATCCTGCTGCTGTCAGTGGTCCCACCGCCAGGGTCCACACAATGCATTGCCTGCTACCAGTGCCAACACACGTCACTCCTCTTCCTCCTCCTCCTGCTGCTGCTGTTGTATTTATCCTCCCGCTGTCAGTGGTCCCACCGCCAGGGTCAACACAATACATTGCCTGCTGCCAGTGCCACACGTCACTCCTCCTCCTCCTGCTGCTGCTGTATTTATCCTCCTGCTGCTGTATTTATCCTCCTGCTGTCAGGGTCCACACAATGCATTTCCTGCTGCCAGTGCCACACGTCACGTTTTTAGTTTTGTTTTTTTAAGTACACCTATTTCAATGTGAATTCCCTTAAAAAAAAACACAAAAAAAACCCGAATTCGCGAACACAAATTTTTACCGAATTTTTAGCCGTAACCCCGAACCGAATATGAATTCGAACCGAATTTCGTGGTCGAAGGCGAATTCGAATTCGAATGTCATGCGGACCCGAATTCGAATGTACCCGAACCAAATTTTGGTACATCTGAGCATGCACAGGGCCGGATTTCTGGAAAGGCCAGAAAGGCCACGGCCTAGGGCGATAAAATTAGATAAGATAAGAAGGGCGGCATGACTTGGAGAGAGAAGAGGTCATATGTCAAAGTAAATCATCTCTTCTGGTCCCGCAGCGCAGCCAGCCAGCGCCCTGCTCTGCACTAATAGATGAATTCCACAGTTCCCCAATCCCTTCATCTCTCTCTCACTTCCTGATGTGTTAAAACAATCAGGATCAATCATAACGGTCACCTGATAATCCATTCCTTTCTTTGTATGATAGACTTACAGATTGATGTGAGAAATACCAGGGATTTACATTACAAAGCAGATAGAACTAAGTTCCGCTGAGTTTTAATGCAGGCATTCCCAAACTCACTCAGAGAGTTTCTTCACCACTTTTACAACTTTGACACTGACCCCAGCAGTTGTTAATTTAGCTAGTCCTAATTTATGACTGTTTTAGCAGTGGTCGCTTCTCTTCCTTAGTTAACTCTTTCCTGACTCTCTGATTTTCTGTCTTCCATCTCCTACCATCTATGAGACTGCAGGATAAAAAATGCTGTTTTTTTTCCCTTTCATTGCTAAACTGTCATTTTAAATACACCTGAGCAGTGGTGCTCATCCAATATTTGGGTATCCGAACTACCCAGATAATCTGAACTTTTTCCACTATCCGAACTTTGAATAGCAATTCGGATATTTTTTTAAAATCTGAATGGCACTATCCGAGCAAACTCGGATTTCCCATCTGAGAGAGGGATTTTAAGTCTCCACATCATTAAAAAAACATGATGCTACATGCCTCATTTACCCTAAAAAAAACGTTTTAAAGGCAATTTAAATAAGCCTTCTTCAGACTTTGTTCCTGTATACTGTCAGTATGTTAGAGCACACCACCATATGTACATTCAGCATTCAAAAGAGATGCATAGATTTTTCAGCAAATATAAATAAATGTCATTCAGATGCTTTAAAGTGGAGCTAAACTCTTGTACAGGACAGAAGGAAAACAGAGAAATGTACCCTGTATGTATTTCGAGAGCCTGTCTAATTCCCCCTCCTCTGTGTCACAAGTTGTAATTTGCTCTCTACACTGTGTCACCTGACTGCCACAACAGCTAAGCTCATTTGAAAGCACAGGATGTTAAAAATATGTCTGCTTCCATAAAAGCAGGAAGTATACACACTGCAGATTTATTGCAGGATTTGTATCAGCTGTAACAAAAATGTTTTTATTGAAAGGTTATGTTGTTGTGTATCTTTTAGAGCAGGAAGTTCTGAGTTCAGGTCCACTGTAATTACAATTAGAACATCCAAAGTGGGTCTTGACAGGATGTTTTCTACTTACCTGTTCTCTGTTTTGGATGGGCTACTCTCCATTGCACTGCCCTGCCACCTGTTGGTGGCTCCGACTGCAGCCAGTCGCACAGAGGACAAAGAAGCAGCGCATGCTCTTGCCACTCGCGCTCCCTGTCACCTGTATGTGGCTCTGACTGCAGCCAGTCGCACAGAGGACAAAGAAGCAGCGCATGCTCTGGCCACTCGCGCTCCCTGTAATATCTCGCTCCTGCCCAGATCTGCACAGCAACTGAGGCCGGTACAGTGTTAGGCATTCTTGACAAGTACCAGTCATACATCAGCGTCATTTCTCAAGTATGCATGCCCAGAACACTATCGCGTGCTCTGCACATTCGAGCAGGAGCGCAAATTACAGGAATTATTTGTTGAATGGAAGGCAGAGCAGCACAACTGAGGTGAGCCCATTCAAACCAATGATCGCTAGTCAGAGTGTTGGACAAATTTTTTTTTTTTTGGGGGGGGGGGGGCGCTTGGTGACAGCAGGCCTAGGGCACTGGAAAGTACAAATCCGGCCCTGAGCATGCCTGGTAGTGTAACAGAACTCAGGGTGCCTCTATATTACTCTGTTTATTATATCCGTTCTACACCACCCTGGGAGCCTCTCATCCAGCTCTTCTATATAGCTGAGCTGTTGCTAGACCAGTGGTCAGTGAAAGTGGCTTACTTAGTGTGGAAGGAAGGGAACTGGTTTGGATGGCCGGCACTCTTCATGTGATGGATTGGAAAGTCAGTGATGGAGAGAAAATCTGATGAGCTACAGTGGGTTTATTCACATTTCCCACTGCTATCGATGTAACCAAGCTGCATCACCTTGACACATGACCTTGCTTAGAATTGTTGTATTTTCCAAATAAAATTAAGTTTGAAAATATAAACACACATGTATGGAGGAAGTACAATTACTGCAGCAGATTGAGGGGCCTTTCACACTGGGACGGTGCAGTATTTTTACCGCACCACAGAGCAATGAAAATCTATGGGGACTTTCATACCGACATGAAGTGTCGCAATACAACTTAAGTGGCGTTTTAGCTGCATCCCCAATACGAGGGCAAACTTACGTTACAGTATGTGCACTAACCTGCGGCAACGTGCAGCGGACCCGAAGCCGTGTAAGTCTATGGTTACAAATGTGTGTTAAAATGTCTGCCGCACATTTTAGCAATACGTTTCCACACACATGATTGCTTCAGCCACAGGAAGTGAGCGTCACTTCCTGCTTGGCTGGCTGCCAGACGGGGATTACCACTTACTAACGCGGTAATCCCCTGAAGGCCTTCTTTTTGACGGTTCCTAGTTATTGGTGATTTCAATTATCCAGACATTGACCTGGATATTGGAACTCTAGCAAAAGTTCTAGTTGTAGCTCTAGTAAAAGTGTCAGATTTATATCAGCACTGCAAGACAAAACTTGATTCAAATGGTTACCAAAACAGTTCCCTGCTGTATTTGGTCATTTCAAACAAACCAGATATTCTAATTAATGTGGAGGATTGAGAGCACTTGGGGAATAATGACCATAATATGGTAACATTTGACGTACAACTGAACAGCGTTGTACGTCAAATGTTACCAGAGAGGTTAAAGGACAACTAAAGTGAGATGTAAATGGAAGCTGCCATATATATTTCCTTATAACCACTTGCCGACCGCCTTAAGTCGATGGGCGGCGGCAAGGGCTGGGCCCAAACGACCGGAATACACCCATCAGCGGCGGCAGCAGGCGTGGATGTGCGGCGATCGCGTCATACGTGATAGGTTGTAGGTTGTATGACCGAGCAATAAACCGTGAAAGCTGTAGTGGTCTGAATGGAAAAAAAGGCTCTGGTCCTTAAGGGGCAAAAAGACTGTGGTCCTCAAATGGTTAAGGTGTTGTGACACCCCACCCCATCTTCTTATAACAAATTGTTTGACTGTAAGCCATTTTACCACGCTTCCTTTGTGGTATAATTTTTATTCTCAGAAATACAGGTTATCTTTTGTATTACAGTTTTTATGGGTTCTGAATGTGCAGCTGGGAATGGTTTGTGCTGTCTTGTAGATAAGAGATTTCACAGTGTGTAACTTATGAGTCTTACCTTGTATTACAAAAGGCTTTTCTCTGTGGAAAAAAAAACTTAAAGGGCAAGTATTGCTAACAAGCTAACCTACTTGTATTTAGAAATGTAGTAATCAGTAGTTAGTTTAATTTATATGTTAGGACCCAGTTGGTGGTCAAGATAAGTGGAATAATTATAATCTGTTGTTCTTTCCAAACTGTATATCCATCTGGTCCAAGCCTTCCTTGGGTAGACCTTGCTTTAAAAGGGGCACTATGGCAACAAATTGTAAAGTTTAAAATATATGCGAACATAGACAAATAGGAAGTATCTTTTTCCATAGTAAAATAAGCCAAGGCTTTTATTTTTTATAGAGATATTTCCTAAAAAGCATTTAAGCAATGATGCTGGCCAGCTTCCCTGCTTGCTACATGTAATAAATCTATACGTTGGTTGCTATGGGCAACAACACTACACCTTCGTTCGCACCATATCACAGGAAGTGTGATAACTCGACTCTCATCACAGCAACAGCATAGGAGATAGAACTTCTTAGACGTCCTCAAAGTTTCAGGAGTTTATTCAGTAAACAGATATACAGATGCTTATCTCTACATGTTGTTACATCTCAGCGAAGCAATTGGTCTGTAGTAAGTCCTCTTTGTGTTACCTTGCATACTTGATCTATATCTAATGGCTAGATCAGGCCTCTCTTATGTTACATCTATACTATGTTGCACTTAAGCCGCATCTACACGAGTAGATGCGGCAGCGATGCTCCGTATCAATCGAGCCGCTGATGCGGCTCGATTGATAAGATCTGACTGGACGGATCTTGCTTCCGCCGATTCCCTGCTCGCTCCCTGCTAGGGGACAATGGCAGGGAATCAAGCGGAAGATAAGCGGCGCGGCGCGGGGACGAGCGGGAATCGAGCGGGTATTGATGCCGGCGCACGCGCGGCGAGCGGGGACGCGGCGGGCACGCGGAAGAGGCGATCTGGCGGCTAATCGAGCCGCCGGATCGCTGCAATGTCCCATCGTGTAGATGGGGCTTTAGGCTTATATACAGCATACAGTTAGATAAGATGACAATACATTACAAAAAGAGTAGAGAGTGGAAGTCATCAGCCAGAAGTCAGAAGTAGCCCCCCGGGAGCCACGTTAGCTATTCTTATGCTAACCTCTGAAGAGTTAAATGTGACTTCATCTGAGCAGGGACGGATCAATAACTCATCGCCTGCTATTGGCTGATAAGACCCCGTGACAAACATCTTTACTGCACATGCTCTGACAATTCCCTTTTCCAAGGAACTGTCATCTTGTTCTGAGGAGGCCATTGTTTAATGTTCTTGCGAGAATAGTTTTATAACAATGGCTCATGTTTATGTTGTTCGTTGCCAGCTGGTCTGGCCTCTGCACTGGATATTGTTATAATTTAAGTGGGCCTCAGTTATTTGGACTGAGTTTTAGGTAAAAGGCTTGTTCGCAGAGTATACCTTTAAATAGAGGTTTTCGTGATGCAGGCAGAAGCATCTCAGTGTCTGCTTGAAGCAGATGATACAAGCAGATACTGAGAAGATGTTCCTAGACCAAGGTCTTAGGCCTACACTGCCCCAGACAATGGACTACGGGAACAATCAACATGGGCCATATTTATAAAACCTAACATTCCTGCAACTAGGGCATAATATCTTATAGAATATTAATCGAGTAGGTGTGTGTCCTGACATCACAAGGGATCTGAACCAATCATAGATGGATCAGATGGGGTCACATTTAACTCTTTCTGGTTCATATAAAACCCACAGCCGGAGTATGGAGTAGCACTCTTTCCGTCTTGCTACCTGTCCCTGCTGGCTTAAACCTTTATATAATCCATTTCTGTTCTGATATGATGTATGCTGTACATAGGTAGTCTAGAGGATGTAACATAGTATAGACAGGAGATCACCTGATTACTGTCACTAGGAAGGTAATCAAGAAGCTGCAATGCAACATGAAAATCTGCTTGGCTAAGATGTGACGAACTGTATCTGTATATCTGTTTCCTGAATAAACAACTTGTACTTTGAAGACGACTGAAAACGGTCTATCTCCAATAATGCTTGCTGTGTGAGAGTCAAGTTATCTCACAGTCTGTGAGGTGCAACTCTAAGAAGTTGCTGGTGTCGAAGCAAAAAGGTGAATTATAACAGATATCTCTGATACAGCCTTGGGAGTTCCAAATCACGCTGTTCTTCAGTGCTTCCAGAAATCCTCTTTAAAGGTATACTCTGCAAATCAAGTCTTTTAACTAACCTCAGTTCAAGTAACTGAGGCCTACGAATTCAATCATATAATACTTAAATTCTTATACTACACAGTTTTTTGGCAGTTGGTTGGAGCAAATGCCATTCACTAAGTGCTTTTGAAAATAAATAAATCCCTGAAAATCCCCTCATGAAGAGATGGACTAGTTCAAAATCTGTCGCTTCTGTCAGATTTCTACTACCTACTGTAAGTGACAGCAACATAGGAGAAAAGTAATTTATGGCTCATTTTACTCTGCAAAAAAACTACTTCTTATTTGTTTTGTTTGCACATATTTTACATTTTTACAATTTTTCACCATAGTGCCTCTTTAATTCAGTGTATGTCTTCTGTGCAGGTAATACATCCATACTATACTTCTAAACAGGGCCATGTTGAGGCAGAGGCTGGAAAAGGCACCAGCCTCTGGGTGCCATGCCACTAGGGTGCATTCCTCTCCCTACCTGAACTCACCTCCAAGACCCCCATTCTTCTTTTTAGTGGCCCGCTCTGTGCCTAAGGGCCCTTTTACACGTAATGTGTTGGTATGCGTTAGTACGCATTGGTACGTATTTTCTCCATAGCAGTGCATTGTGAAAAAGATTTCAATTAAAACGCGTATAGTGGGAACTGTGCCATAGGAAAACACGGGCATTACTTTGAAAATCAGTTTTCTTTCAGTTTTAACTGAGAGCAATGGAGTAAGTGTAAAAGGGGCCTAAGTTACGTTGTCATCAGACAGATAACAGGCGTGGCTGTGGTGTTACTGTTGCTAGGCAACAGCAGGAAAGCTGCTACAACGAAAGCCGTGCTGGCTTCCTGCCATGTTGCCTGAGACTGGCTTAGAACTTGCTGCACATGTCACTTTAGTGAATGGTGACTGCAATGGAAGCCTTGGCTCAGGCAGCACTAAGTACCAAGCTGAAAGCAGGACAAAGCAAGCTACATTTTCCACATTCAGGCAGCAGTGGCAGTTTCCTTCCGTTAGTGGGCACAACTGATTGTTTTCGATCGGTCACGACAATCATACTGAGAAAAGAAACACATATATGACCCTTGTGGCCAGGGTTTTAAAGCCGTGCACTCCTACCTTCCCCTGTCTGTGTTTTTGTCAGCATGCACACAGCTTATGCTGGTGTATGTGCATGGTGCACATGGATACATTATGTTAGCTCCCTTGTATGATTGGTATGACGCGCTATCTGTCCCAGGAGAGGACGTCAGGATGTGTGCTCCTAATCCCTAGATAAGTTTGATGCAATGAATGTTTGCATGTCATGTCTGCACTATGCATGTTACAGGGTTAGCGTTAGGAAACCTACAATTATCTGGGTACGTCTGCGCAATGTAGGTGACTAAGCAAAAGAATGCATTCTTTTGTGAACGAAGACCCTGGCTTTTAACTTAGCTGTAGGGATAACAGTGGTGCCTGGATGAGTGAATCTTTGAATGAATTTGTTTGAACATTTGCATGCAAGTGTACAAAGAGTTAATGGCCCATATGCAATCAACTTTTTCACCTGAGTTATCTCCTAGGAGATAATTTTCATCTTTTCTTTAAACGAACTTTTCAGCAATTTACAATTGAAAAAGTACTCAAAAGTTAGTGAAAAAGTAATAACTACATTTATTTTGAGTATTTTTTTGCTTGTTGGGGGCTTTTAATGCATTTTATGACAAGCTGTGAAAATATCAACTAGGAGAAAACTCAGAAGAAAAAGTGAATTGCATATGGGCCTATTTGTTTTATGACAGTCATATTGGATGAACAATAGTCCATGGGATGGAACTGAACTGTTGATGGGCACTTTTACACTTGCTTTCTGTAGATGCTAAGCAGCATGATGGACCCCCAGGTTGGTAGCACATTTGAAGTTCTCCATGTATACTATCCAAATTGCGTCAATAAAAAGGGGGAGGGGTACATTTTGTTATCCTTGTATTGGGTGCTACAGGACCTTGTTCCAGCACTGCTTCTGACTGACTGGTTGTATTTTTTCCTCATATTACCCTTTAAAATGCATAGAAAATAAATCAAGTACATATATAATATATATATATATAATTTGGGTGTGATAGGTAGTGATAAAATTGTTGCCAAATGAATGGTAGCAGTGCTGAAATGTGAAAATTGTTCTGGTCCATTTGCAAAATGTTTTCATAATTGATCTTATTTACTGTATATACTCTAGTATAAGGCGACTTCTTGGGTCAAAAAAGTGTCCCAAAAGTGAGCGTGTCTATACATGAGTCGCTACATGATGATGGCTGTGACACCTTCCCCCGAGTGGTGCCCGGCATATGCAGCCTCCGTCAGTCTTATCTTTATGATGCTGTCTAGTGGAGCCTTCCATTATGTGCACCGCAAGCCCATTATGTGCACTGCATAGATAAGACTGCAACGGAGGTTGAAGAGGAAGCCTGGCGGCACGGACCTGTAAGCAAAAGAAGCACACTACACTGTGTATTGCTCTGCATATGCCGGGGGCCACACAGGGGAGTCAAAGCCGCCATCTCCACTATGCCATTTATGCCGGTCATCACTTGGGGGAGTCACAGCCATCACCTTTACTGCACTGCATATGCCGGGGGCCAAACAGGGGGAGTCACAGCCGCCATCTCCACCATGCCAAATATGCCAGGCACCACTCGAGGGGAGGGAGGGTCACAACCACCACCTTTACCGCACTACATGTGCCGGGGGCCAAACTGGGGGGGCTCAGCCGCCATCTCCACCATGCCAAATATGCCAGGCACCACTCGGAAGCCACCACCTTTACCGCACTGCATATGCTGGGGGCCACACAAGGGGGAATCACAGCCTCCATCTCCATCCTGACTTTCTTTTTATGTTTTGGGAGTGTAGGATTATGTAGTGTGTCCACTACAGTGGACTGAACAGCTAGGTTGTACAAATTCAGAAAGCTAATGCTTAGTGACATAGTAGAGAGCAGTATTAGCGCCACACAGCCATCACCTCCACATACTGCTCCGCATTTGGTGGGGGGAACATAGCCATCACTGCTATATTCTGCCTACCCCCACCAAAAACTTGTATAGTCAGCTTATACTCGACTATATATGGTAGTGTAGACCTAACAAATGCATTATTATTTGTCCAGCAAGAACTATGGGGCAGGGTTATAAAAACGAGTGAAAGTAAAACATGATTAGCACTGATGGAAACATGCTGCATATCCTCAGACCAAGGATTTTTATTGGTTACTCTGCGTAACTGCTTCATGTTTGTACCTGTTTTGCACTAGATGTGTTAGTTTCTCCTTACCCTGATTTTGATAAATATGCTTTTGTGTATGCAGTTTACCTTTAGTAACTACAGTTTTTCAGTATATTGAGTTACAAACAGCAGTTGCTACAGATCTTAAAAATGTAAAGCTCATATGAGATGACTGTGATAGAACATTGAAATGTGCAGGCACAGTCCAACAACCCTCAACGTCTTCTGACTGGGAAAACAAAATTGCACATGCCCGCGCGCGCACAAACACAGAAATGTTTGACTTAAGTGTTTGTACAGAGGGGAAGAGGAATGAGTGATGATCAGACAGCAGACACTACCAGTGTTGATTGGCTTGGAGGAGAACAATAGGAAACAGTAAAGGTGCCCATACATAATGATAATGAGCAGATTCAACCAAGTGACAAATCTCTTTGTGATCGAATCTGATTGGAGAGTGATCTGTCAGCTGCCCATACACCGCAGGCCAATTCTCAACCAATTTCAGCATGAAATTTCTCAAGAATTGGCCAAGTCCGCCGCATCTCTACTGTGTAAATGTGCATGCATGCGTTCGTTTATACGTTGCCTTTCCTGTGTCACAGTGCCTGTCAGTCTTCCTAATCTGTCGTTCTTCATTAGCCCTATACATGCTGCCGGTGTAGCACGTGTGCCATCACACGTGCGCCAGGGCTCTATGCATCGGCAGTGTGTATGGGACTCATGGAAGAGCAGCGGATTCAGAAGACGGATAGGCACCGTGACACAGTACAGGTATATTATAAACACACATATACATGCACATTTACACACTACGGGAACAGTGACAGGGGTTTTGTTGCATTCGTCGCTTGTCTGTCCCCCATTACCGTTGTGCACCCGATCGAGTGTGTCAGCCCTGCATCTTGCAACATGTCCAACTGTTTTATGCGACCAATTTCGGCCCGAAATTGTTCGCATCATCGCTTGGGCATGCACTTGGCAGCACCGATTTTCATCCGATACGATTATAATAATCGAATCGGATGGTCGATCAACCACCTAAGTCGCCTGATGTATGTTTACAAATATGCCGGGCTGATTTTCTTCCAACATGTGTGCTGATCTCATAGATATTAGGCCGTCACCCAGTGCTGACCATAACTCTATGAGCAACTTTAGAAGGTTTTTTTTCATTCACAGGGGACTTACTGTATAGCTGTTTAAGATAGTGAAGGCTCTAGGTAAACAATAATAATAGTGATGATAATAATAATAACTGTTATCTTTATGTGACTATACCTCTACAGTATGATGTGAAGAACCACCGTGTCTTTCTAAGACGGACTAAGTATGATGCCTTACGGAAAGAAGATTTATTTGTCGGCAACAAAATAAATGTTTTTTCTCGTCATCTTCATCTTGTTGACTTTGGAGATCAGTACACTGCCCGCAGGCTTGGCAGTAAGAAGGAAAAGTGAGTTTCATTAATTTAACTTGTAGCATTCTGTTTTCAACTAAATAAAGACAGGCTTACTATTTTCATTTCAACTCCTGCGCTTGTGTACAACATCAGAAGATGAAATCGGCTTACTGTACAAATCCTGGTTTGTTTGTCAAATTCCTAGCATGTTCAGTCAATAAGCTAGGTTTCTTGAACAAGGATTTTTTTTCCTAAACAACAAAAGCAATGGTCACTAGTACTTGAATGGAGAAAGTTTTTGTCACCCTCAGCAACTAATCAGATCATTCCCATTATTCTTTCTTTTAGCAGTATACCCATTTTAGTTGGGGCTTGATTGCTGTGGGCAAACAGTTCTCTCTACAGATGTTTTCTGTGTTCACGTAAACAGCGTTGTCTGCAAAAGATAAAATGTATTTTGTACATGACTGGTTAATCTGCGTTTGCCATTTTTTGTATTTACATCACATTTTCAAAATACAGCTTGTTCTGTTCTGCAACATTTGGAAAACGTCAGTAAAAATCAGTACAATCGTCAGTATGAACACGGTGCATTGTATATCACTTTTGTTTTTTTTTATTTACCACTGCAGTCCACGTACACAAGCCTTAAAAGTCAGAATTTGATGAGTTGTTCTCAGCTGATCATGAAGCCTACTAATGAGAATGCTTCTTTGTTTTACTCTTGAAGCATCTCACCTTAATTATAGGGCTCTTAAAGTCACAGTACCCCAGTCCATCCAGGTTATAGGAAACATCTCATATTACATTCCTCATTAAGTCCATTAGGTGCAAGGGTTTCCAACCTATTAATCCACTTACTTTCCCTTCTTAGGAGGGTTGTCTCATTGTCCATCCCTTCTCTTGTTGTAACTTGCTCCAATACACACCACCATAAATCATTTACCATATGGAAACATTCAAAATAATGTCTGCCTATAGGGGAATCAAAATTCTTATAAGGGTCATTATAATATTTTCTGTACAATCTTATATCGCTACGATGTTCATTAACTCTCACCCTAATGGGTCTGGAGGTCTGTCCCACATAGCCTATCCCACAGGGGCACTTCAGAAAGCAAATTACATTTGATATCATTAGGTCAATTTTGAATTGCAATGCCTTTTAAAGTCTAACTTTGTCTGATATCCATAGTAAGATTCATATTTTATAAGCTAAAATAATGATATTTTCCTTCTCACTTTCACAGAACATTGGCTATGATAAAACCTGATGCTTTAGCTAAGATGGGCTCAATTATTCAAGCCATTTTAGATTCAGGACTGACTATTACAATGGCGAAAATGGTTCATCTTTCTCGGTAAGTATTTGCTTAAAGGAATAACTGCTACTACTTAAAGCATTAATCATAGACAGACTACTTAAAGAGAACCTGTACTGAGTAAAAATATTTAAAACAAATGAACATTACATAGTTTCCTTGCCATCAGTCCCTCTCAGAAACTCACCATTTTCTTCTGACAATAATCCCTTCCAGTTCTGACAATATTTTGTCAGATCTGAAATATATCAGTTGCTGTCAGTAAAATATCAGTTGCTGTCAGTTATAGCTGAGAGGAGAGCTGATGTGTCCATGTTTCCCTATGGCTCAAGTGGGCAAAGTTTAACTGTGTGCTGACCAGAAAGCTGTTATGGGTAATGGCCATTTTCAAAATGGAGGACGGAAAATTCCCTTGATCACAGTGGACAAACAGGATGCGGGACAGGAGAAAGACACAGAGGAGTAGACTACATGGAAGGTAGGTATGACTTGTGTATGCTTATTTTGACTTTTAATTTTCAGTTCAGGTTTTCTTTAAGCTAGAGATGCAAAATCAACTGCATGATCTGTGCATAGCTCAATCCAGATACAGAAAAAAAAGATACACATGAACATGGCATTTATTTCACACAGGATTTGGCAGAAATTTGAATCTCACACTGTTAAGGTAGCGATACATCTAGCGATTCTGATTCAGTCAACAAAGTGATCAACTTAATTAAGCGATCTACTTCAATATGGTTGATCCAAAGTCAATTGACTAGTGTCGCACACACCACAAGCGATATCCTATGCAATTCACTTTCACTAATTGATCTGACTGATGTTGTATCTCCATGTTCTGAATGCAAATATTGATTTAGAGTTGATTGGATGACATGTGAACAGTAGCTGATTCCTGTGCTATCGACCAATATCTTGCATCCTGCTCGATTGACTAAGCTGGTCGATTCAAAATGATATCAGACACTTTTCATTGATTGGGCATACTGGAACACACTCGATTCACTCTTGATTCTATAAAATGATCTAATCAAATGGTCAATCATACAGCCAAATCGCTAGATGTATGGCCATCTTTAGGGGTTGCAGTAGAGATCAGCTGGAAAAATCCACCTTGCAGATTTTTTAATTACCTGAGCAAGATCAGTCTTTTAGGACTGAGGGGTGAAATAGTCAGATCAGAAAATAGGTATCTCTATACGTTGGTTGCTATTGGCAACAACACTACACCTTCGTTCAGCAGCATATCACAGGAAGTGTGATAACTTGACTCTCATCACAGCAAACAGCATAGGAGATAGGACTTCGTAGACGTCGTCAAAGTTCAAGAGTTTATTTGTAAAACAAATATACAGTTATGTTCAGTAGCAGTATCTACCTTGGCAAAGCAAACAGTCTGTAGAATCTTAAGCGTTCCTTGCATACTTGATCTATCTCTAATAGCTAGATCAGGCCTCTCTTAATTACATCTATGCATCTATGCTAGGCATATATACAGCATACAGATCATGTAGAATAAAAGTAGGAAAAGGAGTGAATAAAGTCCTCAGTCAGAAGTAGCCCCCTCCGGAGCCCACGTTGGCTCTTATACTGAGTTTTAAAGAGTTAAATGTGACATTATCTGAGCAGGGACGGATCAATAACTCATCGCCTGCTATTTGCTGATAAGAACCCGTGATCTGATGACAAGCACAGTCTTTACTGCGCATGCCCTGGAAATGTGCAATTTGCTTTTGAGAGTATATATCAATAGCAAATTTGCTACCCTGAACCCATTACGATTCTGTGCCATTGGGCATCTGGTCTCCTTTGTATCCTAGATGAGCCTGAGGTTATCCTAACGACAGGAACCACCAACAATTGCCTGGAAAAAATATCAGATCAGATGCAAGAACTTTTGTGCATTAATATGGCATCCTTGCATATTTACCTAGCGGGAAGTCAAGGAGGATGGTATTTTGCTGCTACACTCCTGCAGATATGGCTGTGTGTACGGAGTAGAAGGACAAAAGAGTATCAAACCATTTGGCTTAAGGCACTTTATCTAAACTAAAAATAGAAAATGTTTCCTGAACACATTTTTTTTAATCTTACATATGCACTACTTTATATTCAACTAGCTGATGACCCGGGTATGTATTTGGCTGCTGTTGGCTCTGCCCACTTTTTCTAACCCTAACACACAAACACTAAATGACCAAGTTTGTGAGCTTTCTGGGCCTTGGCATCAATAATTTGTGTTTTCCCAGTGAAATGAAACAAATCTGATTGGCTGTTTGTGGCTCTGCCCCTTTTCTGAATTTGAACCCCCAGTGACGAAATGACCATTGTGCCATAAACAGTCTAAGAATGGCAGCAATTTAAATATTCCCCTTGAAAATCAACAGGCGAATTTTGATTGGCTTTTTTAGGCTTTACCCACTTTTCTGAATATTAATCCCAGTCACCCAGTAACCAACTGTGCAAAGTTTGAGAACCCTGCCATTAACAGTGAATAAGGGCTGCAGTTTACATTTTCCCAGGGACATTTCTTTTTGACTCCACCCACTTTTTGTAACCTTGATACACAGTCACCCAGTGACCAAGTTTGTGAGCTTTCAGGTTCCTGATATCAAAATTGTGTGAATGGAAGCAATTTTTCTAGCAAATAAATCTGATTGGTTGGTTGTTTGTGGCTCCATCTCTTAAGTGAATTTGAACTCTGTCACTTAATGACCAACTGTAGCAGGTTTAAGGCCCCTGCCATTAACAGTGTAAGAATAGCAACAGTTTCAATATTCCCCTTGAAAATCAATAGGTAAATTTTGATTTGCTGTTGTAGGCTCCACCCCCTTTTCTCAATATTAATCCCAGTCACCCAGTGACCAACTGTGTCAAGTTTGAGAACCCTGCCATTGACAGTGTAAGAATGGCTGCAGTTTATATTTTCTCATGTAAAAAGTTAGTTGTTTTTGGCTCTGCCCACTGTTTCTAACCTAACCACTCAATGACCAAGTTTATCAACTTTGGGGTTCTTGACATCAATAAGTTGCATTTTCCCATTGAAATTAAACAAATCTGATTGGCTGTTTGTGGCCCACCCCCTTTTCAGAATTTAAACCCCAGTCTCCCAGTGACTGACTGTACCAGATTTGAGACCTCTACCATTAAGAAAGTAAGAATGGCAGCAATGTAAATATTCCCCTTGAAAATCAACAGTTGAATTTTGATCGTCTGTTGTAGGCTCTGCTCACTTTCCTGAATATTAATCCCAATCATCCAGTGACCAACAGTGTCAAGTTTCAGAACCATGCCAATAACAGAATGGCTGAAATCAATCTAATAAATCTGATTGGCTGTTTGTGGCTCCACCCCCTTTAGTGAATTTGGACTCCAGCCACCTAATGACTGACTGTATAACGTTTGAGGCCTCTGCCATTAAGAGTGTAAGAATGGCAGCAATGTAAATATTCCCCTTGAAAATCACTAGATTAATTTTGATTGGCTGTTGTAGGCTCCACCCACATTTCTGAATATTATTCCCAGTCACCCAGTGACCAACTGTGTCAAGTTTCAAAACTCTGCCATTAATAGTGTAAGAATGGCTGTAGTTTATATTTTCCCATGTAAAAAAATGTAGTTGTTGGCGCCACCCACTTTTTCTAACCTTGACATACAGTCACTCAATTACCAACTTTATGAGCTTTGGGGTCCTTGGTATCAATAATGTGTATATTCCTATTGAAATTAAACAAATCTGATTGGCTGTTTGTGGCCCTGCACCCTTTCTGAATTTGAACCCCAGTCATCCAGCGACCAACTGTACCAGGTTTGAGGCATATGGTATTGTAAGAATGGCAGCAATTTAAATATTCCACTTGAAAATCAACAGGTGAATTTTGATTGGCTGCTGTAAGCTCCACCCATTCCCCGAATATTAATCCCAGTCACCCAGTGACCAACTGGGAAACTTTGAGAACCCTGCCATTAACGGTGTAACAATGGCTGTGGTTTATATTTTCCCAGTGAAATTTGTTTTTGGCTCTGCCCACTTTTTGTAACCTTGACACACAGTCACTCAATGATCAAGTTTGTGAGCTTTCGGGTTCCTGGCATAAAAAATGTGTAAATGGAAGCAGTTTATCCACCAAGGAAATCTGATTGGCTGTCTGTGGCTCCGCCCCTTTAGTGAATTTAAACTCCAGTCACCCAATGACCGACTGTAGCAAGTTTGAAGCCTCTGCCATTAACAGTGTGAGAATGGCAGAAGTTTAAATATTCCCCTTGAAAAGCAATAGGTGAATTTTGATTGGCTGTTGTAGGCTCCACCCACTGAATATTAATTCCCAGTCACCAAGTGACCAAGTGTGGCAAGTTTGGAAACCCTGCCATTAACAGTGTAAGAATGGCTGAAATTAGATTGGCTGTTTTATGCTCTGCCCCTTTTTCTGAATTTGTAACCTCTGCCACCAAGTGACCAACTGTGCCAAGTGTGGGGACTGTGGCCTGATTATAGGGTTGCCAGGTCGGCTGATGGAGAAAACCGGACAGGGGGTGGAGTTAGGGGTGGAGTTAGGGGCGGAGTCAGAAGCACACTTTTATGTAGAGTGGGGCTAAGCAATGGGCTTTTTTTAAAAAAAAATTATAGTATTTATATCGCACTGACATCTTCTGCAGCACATTACAGAGTACATAGCCATGTCACTAACTGTCCTCACCAGTAGTACTGGTCCAGTGCACATAAGAGACAGTTTTTCACCAGTAACTGCACATAAGAGACAGCTTTTCACCAGTAAATGCACATTATAAGAGACACCTTTTCGCCAGTAAATGCACAAGAGACAGCTTTTCACCAGTAAATGCACATAATAAGACACAGCTTTTCACCAGTAAATGCACATAATAAGAGACAGCTTTTCACCAGTAAATGCACAAAAAAGACAGCTTTTCACCACTAAATGCACATAATGACAAACAGCCAGTGTTCCCAGTATATGTAGCCAGGGATATATGTGCCCAGTATATGTAGCCAGGGGGTATATATGTCCCAGTATATGTAGGCAGGGGTGTAAATGTCCCAGTATACGTAGGCAGGGGTATATATGTCCCAGAATAGGTAGCCAGGAGCTATATGTGCCCACTGCCCAGAATAGGTAGCCAGGGGCTATATGTGCCCAGAATAGGTAGCCAGGGGCTATATGTGCCCAGAATAGGTAGCCAGGGGCTATATGTGCCCGGAATAGGTAGCCAGGGGCTATATGTGCCCGGAATAGGTAGCCAGGGGGTATATGTGCCCAGAATAGGTAGCCAGGGGCTATATGTGCCCAGAATAGGTAGCCAGGGGGTATATGTGCCCGGAATAGGTAGCCAGGGGCTATATGTGCCCAGAATAGGTAGCCAGGTGAACCTCCCCCCCCCCCCCCGCAGGAGGAGAACAGTGCAGCAGAGAGAGAGCTGGGAGCAGCGGTGGAGAAGGGGGGCAATCTCCCCCCCCCTTCCCTCACCTTAGGGTGCTCTCTCTCCCCCGCTGTCTCCTCCAATATGATGTGCAGGCTGGCGGGTGGCTGCGGGCGGAACTTACCTCTGTGTCGCAGGCGCCGGAAGTTCGGGTCCCGCAGCCGCTGAGATTCGACTCAAAAAAGATCCGGATCAAAGATCCGAATCATTCATGAGCCGGACAACACTATTCAGACTGATTAGTGTTGTCCGGCTCATGAATGATTCGGATCTTTGATCCGGATCTTTTTTGAGTCGAATCTCAGCGGCTGCGGGACCCGAACTTCCGGCGCTGGAGCGACACAGAGGTAAGTTCCACCTGCAGCCACTCGCCAGCCTGCACATCATCCTGGAGGAGACAGCGGGGGAGAGAGAGCACCCTAAGGTGAGGGAAGGGGGGGGAGATTGCCCCCCTTCTCCACCGCTGCTCCCAGCTCTCTCTCTGCTGCGCTGTTCTCCTCCTGCGCTGCGGGGGGGGGGGGGGTCTCTAAACCGGACAACTTAATTGTCCGGTTTAGCATGCCTTTTTGCACCGGACACAGCGCACAAAAACCGGACTGTCCGGTGTAAAACCGGACACCTGGCAACCCTACCTGATTACTGTGAGAATGGCAGCTTTTTACATTTTTTCCATTGACATGAATGGGTGAAATCTGATTTGCTGTTTGTAGTTCCGCCCATATGTGCAGGGGGAGCAGCGAGACCCCCAGAACATATCATCCCAGGTAGTAAGGGATCTGTATACTTAGTTTCTTTCAAATCGGTTAAGGCGTTTTCAAGTGATCGCTGCACATACATACATACATACATACATACATATGATTTTATATACAGATACCGTATATACTCGCCAGCAAGCCGAATTTTTGACCCCCAAAAAGGGGGTCAAAAGTTGGGGGGTCGGCTTGCTTGCGAGTCATGTGATAAAGCCCCCACTCCCCCTGCGGCCGCCGCTGCTATTACCTTAGCTCGGCGCCGCTTCTATTCCCTTGTCCTGCTCGTATACGGTAATCCATTCCACAGCAGCGCGCCCCACGGTGGCTGCTGTGTGATGACGGAGGAAACCGTAGAGAGCGGTTCCCATAGTAACGGCGATACACATCGCGGTTACAGGAAGCCGCTCTATATGGTTTCCTACGTCATCACACCGCAGCCGCCGTGGAATGGATTACCATATATGAGCAGGACAAGGGAATAGAAGCGGCGCCGAGCTAAGGTAATAGCAGCGGCGGCCGCGAGGGGAGGGGCACTATATTAGCTATGCTGGGGCCCTATATTAGCTATGCTGGGGCACTATACTGGGGCACTACCTACCCATACTGGGCACTATAGTAGCTATACTGGGCACTATAGTAGCTATACTGGGGCACTACCTACCCATACTGGGCACTATACTAGCTATGCTGGGGCACTATACTAGCTATGCTGGGGCACTATACTAGCTATGCTGGGGCACTATACTAGCTATGCTGGGGCACTATACTAGCTATGCTGGGGCACTATACTACCTATACTGGGCACTATACTGGCTATACTGGGGCACTACCTACCCATACTGGGCACTATACTAGCTATACTGGGCACTATACTAGCTATACTGGGCACTATACTAACGATACTGGGGTACTACCTACCCATACTGGGCACTATACTAGCTATACTGGGCACTTTACTACCCATACTGGGCACTATACTAGCTATACCGGCACACACTGGGAGGATCACATGGACAGCATTTCCTACCCCCGGCTTATATGAGGGTCATTCATTTTTTCCTTGGTTTTCAGGTAAAAGTTGGGGGGTCTACTTTCAGCTTTGTATTTTGTTACTGAGGTGACTTTATTTGCCTTGCAAAATCTGTCCTTTTTATATATCTTCAGCTTTAATAGAACTTGTGGGCTGATTGTTATCTCTCTTAAATGCCACACTGTTTAGGTAATTGACGCCCAAAACTAGAATTGGTCAGGTAGTTTATGCCTTGTCAACTGTAGTAAAACTAATTTGTAATACTATGCATTAACAGTGTCATCTTAAAGTTCTGTACTTTGTTTCTTTAGTGCAGGGACTTAAACACAGCTTAGATAATACACAATTTACATATACAAACATGCCTTTATGTATATGCACAAAAGGATCCGCAAACCAACGGTAGTAGAAAATGCTGGTAATTCTTTATTCAGGAATTCCACAAGGCAAGTATAAAAATCACAAGGTTCAACTGACGCGTGTCGGGCTTACAGTCTGCCCTTAGTCATAGTACTATGACTAAGGGCAGACTGTAAGCCCGACACGCGTCAGGGCAGACTGTAAGCCCGACACGCGTCAGTTGAACCTTGTGATTTTTATACTTGCCTTGTGGAATTCCTGAATAAAGAATTACCAGCATTTTCTACTACCGTTGGTTTGCGGATCCTTTTGTGCATATTCCTGACCTGGCTTGGCTTCCCAGATCCTGCATCCACTAGTCGAACTGGTAGGGGGTTTTGAGCATTTTGATTCCTCACCACATATGTCATGCCTTTATGTATAACAAAATCAGTAATTCCACACCTGCATGGTAGCTAGCAAATGCAGTATGGAAACCAGTATGGAAACAAGCATAATTAATACAGGTTTAAGTAGAAAGCTGGGTGTGGAGGTGATTTCCCTCTTTGTTGTATTCATAATCTGCCACCAGCAAAACTACAATGGTAAGGGAATAAAAGGCACTTGTATAAAGCATGGATGGCCGTGGATGGTGACAACGTATGCGCTGTCACCATCTATGGAACTTGCCACATAATCACACATGCCCATTGCATTGGGCATGTCATAATAGCATTGCAATTTTAATATGCTCAACTTCTGTCTATGTCTTGGAAAGTCATGTTGTAAGTTTGCATTCTGTCACTGCATCAAACAAAATGGACATGTGTGAACGGATCTAATAGTTAACATAGGATCCATCAACGTGTCATTGGTCTTTTGTGTTCCATTGCTGAAAACAGAATGTTTTGGTTTGTAGTATGAACCTAGTCTTATTAATTCTAATCTCTGTCTCTTATGCATGCATGTATAACAGGGCTGATTGAAAGCTAATGAAACTGTCTCTGTTTCTATTTCAGGGATGTAGATATGGCAATGCTTTGCAATTGTTTGGGAATGGCTTACATCAACATGTCTAAATCTGCAGCTACACCACCTTATTTAGTGTTCTTTCACTGCAAGTGGTAGCACCTTGTATGTGTTGTCACATAGGATGCAAGAACATTGTTCAGACATCAGAAGGAATAGCCTTCTCAAGTGAACCTCGTACCATGTGCTTGTCATAAGATTTCAAAATCACTCTTCCCAAGCTTAAATCAAAATCCAGTCACATACCTCTGTTGTACTCTCAGGGCCTAGGCACACTGTTGCAGTGTGCCTAGTCAGCACTATTTAATGCATACACTCATGCACTGCACAGCAGTGTGTTTTGACAACGCACTGCTGTATGAATTTTTGTATTCACCATAGTTGAATGGACTCCACTGTGCAGCAGGTAGCAACATAGGTGCCACGTAAAACACATGGCAACTTACGTTGGAGTGCAACGCAATTACTCCCAGGCTATTTTATGAACATCTTCATTTGCTATGTGGATACATATAGGGTGCTACTACTTGCTGTGGCTGAAGATTATGGCAGTCCAGTTTCAGGTTTTGATATGTGAATGCATGAATTCACACACAACAATACAGCATTGCCATCTCTACCTTCCTGAGAGAGAAACTGGAACAGCCTCATTACATTTCAATCAGTCCATATTTTAGAATTTTTCAGAAAGGTATGTTCTGTCCTGGACAACAGTGGTAACTAAAAAAGTTTTCAGACAATCACAAGTGCAAACGCACAGCATACAGTAAAAACCAAGGTTAAATTCTTACAAGTGTCCTTGTGATGTAGCTCATAATGTAATATATCTGAAAAAAATAGATACACAAAGAAGTTATAAATTGCCAACACTTGGCATTACCTCAGGACTTGCTACCAGAAGAAAAGATCATTGTATGTGCCAGGTATTCATGACATCACGTACAAAGGGGAGTACGTCAGTGTGGGAATAGTTCCTTATACCAACGCACATAATTATTAGCTAAGAAGATTATTGCTGCAAGCATGAAAACTCTTCCCAGACAGCATCTGTTTCCACATAGAAAATTGGTATGATTATGAAGGGTTTTTTTAAAGCTGTAGAACACTTAAGAGAAGACACATTCTCCATTGTCTTAGATCTTAGGAGAACCTCAATATAATCTTAGAAATGTTACAATATCATCTGAAAAATATATTTAATTTTGTGTTGCCTTCACTGCCTTATAATCATAAGTAAATACCACAGTTTTAAAACAGTTCCTGCTGCTTGACATGACGTTTGTGTGCAGGTCGCAACAGATATAAACCTCCTTAGCTCTGATACTTTTGCAGTGTTCTTTTATAATTTTAGTAGATGTTTTACCAGCATGATATAGTCAGTTTAGTGATTCTAATGTGTTTGTTTTAAAACGCACAAGGCTAATGATTCTGTAATGTTGTGTTATAACCTGGAGTTATCCCTACATAGGCTTAATCTGGAGGACGGGTGATTGACCTACTGGATGTGGCCCTTCCCAGAAAACTCCTTGTATCATCCACTGTAGAAAGGATAGCACATAGCTTTCATACACACATTCTGCATACAATTGTAAAGAGGGTTAGTGTGACTGTGATATCCAGACTGAGTAGCAGGGTTGATGCAGTGACAAGCCAGCGGAAGACCAGAAAATGCCAGATGATCGCATTGCAGGGCTTTCAACGGCATTACTTGAGCATGGGGTGGGGGGATGTTTTTGGTGATTGAGAAGTCGGAAGGATATGTTTATGTGGTGTTTGTTATCAAAGAGCATGCTAAGGAACACGAACAAATAAGTGTCAGACCAGTATGCAAATACAGTAAAGCCTTGGATTGCAAGTAACTTGGTTTAAGAGCGTTTTGCAAGACAAGCAAAACTTTTAAAATAATTTTTGACTTGCTATACAAGCATTGTCTTAATATACAAACGAAAACAAATACGTGCGTCACGTCATCACAACTGATCCGATGGTTCTTTTCCTTTGATGCTGCAGGATTGTACTTAATTGTATTTATTCTGAGTGTAGGGACTGTACATTGTCAAATTTCCGTTAAATTTTTAAAAGTAGGCAAAAGCAACTGTTATTAGATATGTTCCTTGTTGAGGTCATACACACTCAAAAAAAAGGTTATGGTGAGCCAACAGATAACTGTACAGTACTTTGTATTAAATATTTTTCTTCTGGAACGAATAATCGAGTTTCCAATCACTGTGATATAAGAGTGCTTTGGTCCTGTTGATCTCGGCACCAGTGATTGGTGCGGGCACCCCTGGGGCGTGGAGTCTAAGAGAGCATGGGTCCTCACCAGCGCACCCCCAAGAGATGATGGGCCATCACCCCAAGCGAATAGTGGACTACGTTGCTGCCTGGTTCCCACCAGGTCACGACCCCCACCAGTGACGAGAAAAACAGGAGGGGTGGACCTTGCGATATGGAAAGAAGGATGGACTAATGATCGACTTGGTTGAAGACAAGAATGGCGGTAATGGCAACTGGACTGACAAGTAGAACTGACTTAAAGGACACCCGAGGCGAAAATAAACAAAGGAAATAAATGATTATATATATCTTCCTTCTCCTAAAAATGACTTTTTAAGATATTCCACGGTTTTATTTTATGTTTGAATCTACTTTTTAAGTTTTAACTGTTTTATTGTTTTTGCTCAATGACACATTCATTGAAGTATGCCAGAGCTAAAATATATGAACTATTGATCCTTTTTATCTCTTTCCTGATCTCAGAAGCAATTTTCTGCTAGGAAAGTGTTTTATAGTTGGAATTTCTTATCAGTGAGGGTCACACTGTAGTCACTTCCTGTCTGAGTCAGGACTGAGTCAGCCACTTGCATACCTGATATTTAACACTTTTAGGCAGAGAAAGAAAAAAGAAACACAGCCTAGTTATTTCTGTGTTTGGCACTGTACATACCCATGTCACATGTCACCTCGGGTATCCTTGAAGGCAGGACTGGATGACAGGCCCAATAGCATTAAATAGGATAAAATGACCGGACTGACAGGAGTGGCTGAACTGGCATGACAGGACTGACTTGACCTATCAGACTGAAGTGACAGGACTGATGTGACAGAACTGACGTGACTAAGCTGATGTGAAAGGACTGACTTTGCTGACAGGACTCGTTGACAGAACAGATGTGACAGGCTGGCAAACGGTGCAAAGACACAGAACACAGACCGAACAGCGCTGAGTGGCCAGGGTTTGAATATCCCGGCCTTTGTGGCAGTGCTGTTGCCCCACCCCCGCCGCAGCTACAATAGTCTTGACGAAGCACGCTCCGCTGCTGTAGGAGGAGGACAGCGTGGACAATGCTCCCGGAGGCCTTCCTCAATGGCGTCTGAATAGGCCTTCGCTGGACCTCGGGAACGGTGAGTATAACATTTGGATTACAGGCATGTTTCCAGAACAAATTATGCTTACAAACCAAGGTTCCACTGTAAATGTGAAGAATGGTAGAGTGTCCTGTTACTGTATGGTGTGAATATAAGGTCCAATAACTACGCTAGGGGCTTGATCCATTAACTGGTGCTTACCTAGTTAGCACACCTAAAGAGTTTTGGTGTGCTAACTAGGGTGCTAACCAGTTAAGCACGTCCAGAGATCGCACGGTTTGCGGTGTGCCGAAAAGATTGCGCCTTTGAGTAAAAAGTGACCCCCTCCCCGGTGCCCTGGAAACTTTGCACCCAGTGCGACCATAGCGGCGCATAGGGTGCAACGATAACGTTGCACCTATGGGCCGTTATTGTCGCACTAGGTGCGACATTTCCAGGGCACCGGGGGGGTGTAACGTCGCACCGCGCAATCTTTTTGGCGCAGAGCGATTTTTGGCGTGATACATGGCTTTTCACAAGCGTGCTAACACTTAGCACTGCTTTGTGAATCAAGCCTTATATAAGCATTATGCATATATGATACCTCTCTCTCTCTCCTCATAGTCATTCACCCACTGATCCAAAGCCTGTGATTTTTATTTCCATTTCTTACCTGCTACCAGGACAAGATCACCTGTTCTTATATTTGGCAGTGCCATGTTTTCCTCTGAGATGGTAGCTGGGACAAGTACTGAGCAATGAGCACATTATTTATGGAGAGCCTCTTGGTGGGTTGTCTGACTTTTTGTTCCACCTCTGTCTCTCTCTGTGTTGCCTATCTTTGTCTGTCTTTCTGAGGTACTCCATTAATGGCCAACATTTTGTCTCTCTGCCAACTTTCCCTCTCTATCTCTATGCAACTCCTCTATACATGCAGCTCGTTTCTCTCTTTTTGTGTCACTCGTATATTTCTGTCCCTCCCTTATTCTGTGCATCCCCAATATCAAACACAAGCAAAGCAACCTGGTGTATGCAATACAGTGTTCCAAGAAGTGCAAAGATTTTGACATTGGAAAAACCAATCGATATTTGAGGTAAGACATGTTCCAAAATACAGCTAAAGATTCTATGGACATGGGCAAAGAATAATACTGGTTTCTGAGAGTGGCAAAAGAAGCTGTCTATTTTAACCTTAACAACATCTCTAAACAGGAAGGTGGGCTTTGTATACCTTTTATTATCAACAGGAGATGCTGTTTTATCTTATTTACCTAGACATTTTAACCACTTCGGTACCAGCAGCCTCTGCCCCCTTAAGGACCAGAGGCTGCTGGTACGCTTAAACTCTGCATACCGACGAATTGCCACAATAATCTGTCGCTCCCGCCGGTCACGCCGCTCTGTCCCTGCCGCAGGCTGCTCTCTCTGCCGTCTCTATGACGGCAGAGCGCTGTGCGCCGGTCAGGAGCCGCTTTCATTAGCTCCTGACCCTGTCACTCAATGTAAGCCAAAGGGATTTGCTTACAGTAATGACAGGGCCAGGAGCCAATGAAAATGGCTCCTGGCCAGTGTTCCAACTAACTAGCATACATTAACAGAATAGCATACATTTAAAGTGATATACCCCTTGTTAGAATCAGTGTCCCCTTGCCCGCTCGCTGGGCTGCGGGCTCGGTCCTCGCTTTGCTCGGACAACTTTTTATTCTAACTCTATGTCCACTTGGATAGTGGAGATTGCACATCAGCACACAGGCAGCTCACTGGGGTTGAAAAGGTTAATGCTGCTGATGGGCATTATGGGGTTAATGTACGACCTGCATGACTTTGCACATGCTCAGTAGCATTTGTATGCTATTCTGACGGGTATGCTAAAATGTTGGAACACCGGCTCACAGTGCTCTGCCGTCATAGAGGCGGCAGGGCAGCACATTGCGGCGGGGGCAGAGTGGCGAGAGCGGTGGGAATGGGCAGGGGTGCGCAGTGAATGGGACGTAGAGTTTACGTCCGGTCAGAACCACAGCGCCACCCGCCCGACGTAGATTTGTACTGCGTCGGTCCCTAAGAAGTTAAATTAAGCACAATACACATCTTTTGAAACAATTAACATCTGCATAATTCCGCAGTTATAGGAGTAAGTGAATTACCTGAACTTACAACTGCCCAAATATCTCTGTCACTAATTAAAACGGAACAAAATGCTTTTTAGAAAGCATCTCCTAGAACAGATAAAGTCTGCGGAACTGACAAGGAAGGAGTGGCTCTGCTGGGCACTATGATATCACTGATTTGTTATGTGAGACCATTTTATGGTTCAAATTTGAGTATTTTTTTCATTGGATTTACCATGACCTTAAAGAATGAAAATTTTACATACTGTAATTACTAGTGCTCAAGTGAAAACACTTTTACTAGTCTACATTAAAATACTGTAATAATTTATAATACAATATGGAAGCTTACACTTTTCCTTTCAAAAGTGCTATATTCCTGGTTGTAATAGTGGACGTCCATCGGACGTCCTCCGGGCTGTACTGCGCATGCGCAGAACTACTGCGCCTGCGCAGTACAGCCCGGAGGACGTCCGATGACGTCAGCGCGCCCGCGTGGGACGCAGAAGAGCCCGTCCTTGGAGCGCAGAAGAGCCCGACCTGGCAGCCGGCCTGGCCAGGTCGGGTCGGCCACCGAAGACGACCGGAAGCCTCTGGAGCGGCGGCGAGGGCACCTCCTGCCTGCCACGGGCTGGAGGAAGCCCCAGGTAAGTGGATAGGGATTTTTATTTTTTTACAGGTTTCCCTGAACCTTCCCTTTAAGCATGCTACTTTTTCTATTGGATTGATCATAATGGTACATGCTAGGCTGGCTTTAGCATGTAGTGTGGTTAGTGGTCTAGGGGGTAAGTCAGATACCTACTACACATTGAGACCTGGGTTCAATTCCTGGCCATGGTATGTAAGCTGGCTTTTGGAAAAACTGCAATTCTCTACAAGATGATGAATGATACAAGATGGATAGATGAAGAGGAGGAGGAGAGAGAGAGATTTTTTAAAAAATTTCCGACGGAATCCGGAATTCCGCGGAATTTCATACAAATCTGGCGGAACTTTCATAGCGACGGAATTTAACACTGACGGAATCCGTGAATTCTGGCGGAACGGAATTTGCTGGTTCCGATCATCCCTAATAAAGAGGAATAGTTTTTTGTATATACCAGTTTGATGCGGTATTTTTGAGGTATCCTTTGTTTTTGGTTGTGTGTATGTCTTTTATACCGTTCTGCACATACTGGTGCCATACAAGGTGCAATATTTTGTTATATATTATTGGTTAGCATGCTTATCGGATTGAATATTGATGGTGCTGTCCCAATTTTTTGAGTAACATTTTCCTACTATTCATGTTAAATATCAGAGGCAAAAGCTTTAATTCATTGTGTGTAGATTTTAGCTAGTTTGGAATGTCTCATTTGCAGAGGTATGAATTTCTGCAGTCTGACATGCTAAGAACAGTGTGATATTGAAGCAGAT
The DNA here is from genome assembly GCF_040937935.1 of Hyperolius riggenbachi. Classification (NCBI taxonomy): domain Eukaryota; kingdom Metazoa; phylum Chordata; class Amphibia; order Anura; family Hyperoliidae; genus Hyperolius; species Hyperolius riggenbachi. Next base: position 403,838,073 of record NC_090647.1, on the reverse strand, counting down.
TATTTGAAAACAGGTATTAAGTTTCACACACTACAATATTACAAATGTTTATGTTGCACATAAGATACATTTCCTCTGCTCTCTGTGAGAGAAAGCTCTGCCTGTCTCTGACTGAGCTGTCTGCACACAGAGTTAACTGATACACTCTGTGAGGGAATTTCCCCCCTCTCCTCATGGCTGAGTCTGCCGTCAGAATTTCAGCAGACTGCCGTCAGAAAAATGTGAAAGGAATTAGATAACTGTAATCAAATAGATAAGCAGTGAAATGTATACACCAGTATTTAGCAGCACTTCCCAAACATTTCCTATCTTAATTGAAAAAAAACATGTTAATCGATATTGTCCCTTTAACTGTTGAGACCTATGCTTCCTGTGCAAGCGGTTGCATGATTATTGCATGCAAATCCCTGCATATTGAACAATGGGCATTAAAAAGCATTGGAAAAAAATGACTCCCAATTATTGACTGAATTAAATTAGCATGTTTTTTTTTCAATTGAGATAGGAAATGTTTGAGAAGTGCTGCTAAGTACTGGTATATACATTTGAATGCTTATCTGTTTGTTTACTTTTATCTAATTCCTTTCACACTTTTCTGACAGCAACTCTGCTCTAATCTGAGGCAAGGTGAACCATGGGGGAGGGGGGGGGGATTCCCTCACACTTCATCTGTTAATCCTGTGTGTGTGAGAAAGCTCTGCCTGTCTATGACTGAGCTCTATGCAGAGAGCAGAGGAAATGTATCTTATGTGCAACATAAACATTTGTAGTTGTGTGTGTTTGAAACATGACACCTGACAAGATTTTCATATAATTCTGCTTTAATACTACACTGTTCTTAGCATGTCAGACTGCAGAGATTCACTTCTGCAAATGAGACATTCCAAGCGTAGCTAAAATCTGCACACAATGAATTAAAACTTTTACCTGTGATATTTAACTTGAAAAGTAGATACATGTTTACACAGCTACTTAGACATTATTTGTACATTGTCATTTTAGAACACTTGGTTTGATAATGTTCCTTTAAGATACAGTATTATAGTATACTTTATGTGCTTGAGTATGACCATTTCTGATAAAGAAAATTTCTGATATAGTAAACTACTTTTCCCAATCCCTTTGAGTTTACTATAAAGGAATTCTACTGCATTAGTTTCATACAAACTTTACAGTACATTATTGTCTAATATAATAATGCATCAGTTTAGTAAGTAAAAAAAAAAGGTATAATATTGACAGGTGTTGGACAAAATACAGTAACTTGTGTCAGTTTTTTACTCCATCTAATACTGATTTAAACCATTCACAAATAATGTTTTCACAAATATAGCCTATATTCTCATACAAACATTTGATAACCTTCACCCTATATTAATCCAACTTGCAGACATAAATTCTGTCTGCAAGTTTTATTAGTATAGCCCTATAAAATTTCCCAGCACACTGTACAATAGCAGTTCTGGATGTGTATTTGACTTTTCAGGAACATAAAGGAATGATTTGCATGTTCACTCAGGGACTGAGCTCACTTGCACACATCTGTGTATTTTACACTAACACATCAATGTTATAATCTGATACATATTTCTGAAAATGTACATGTAGCCCCTAGGTGGTGCTGTTTCATTGTTTTCCAAATGCATTGTCTGCTCCTAAACAGAGTGGAACTTGTAGAGCTGATTTTTGGTTCTGGGGGAGGAGAGAGAACGGGGAACAGGGTGTGGAGAGGGAAGAGAGTGATGTGGGAAGGACATAAAACTGAACCCCTTTGATAGAGGAAGATGATGATGAAGATGAGGACAATGATTGGGAAAATTACTTAAGAGCGCAGTGGTTGTGGCCAACCGATACAGATATAAACCCTTTAACTGTAGCTGAACCTCATTCTAGTCCACTGAGAGCCGACGCTCCAGAGTTCATGCCACAAAGTTGTGATCAAGAACCTGAAGAAAGTCTACCTGGGTCTGAGAAAGAAGTGGAATCTGATACCTCGGTAGCAGTACCTTCACCTCATCTTCTGAACTTGTAGAACAATTGGCTGACATTGAACCACTTTTACCTCTGGTACAAAAAGAAAAGCGTGCAGTTACATAGTTACATAGTTCAACCCTTCAAATGGCTGACATATGACTTCATGGGGAAGAGCTCTGAACAAGCTATCACAACTGTTCGGAGGAACCTAGAGGCTCAAATACCCCAAGCTGCTGTATCAGTTTGCGACTCACTTCACTCTGCTCCTGACATCCTATGGTGGAGAGTACCTCTGTCCAATGAATATATTGCAAACTGTTATCTGGCCCCATGTAACGGTTAAGTTCAAAATGTTTGGTTAGTTTGTAACTTACCAACCTATCTTTGGGGACCAAAGACTTTTAGTGGGGGGAGTGTGTAGCCCCTAGGTGGCGCTGTTTCCAACATGCACTGTCTGCTCCTAGACAGAGTGGAACTTATAGAGCTGATTTTTGGTTCCCGGGGGAGGGAGAGAACGGGGAACAGGGTGTGGAGAGGGAAGAGAGTGGTGTGGGAAGGACACAAAACTGAACCCCTCCAGCCAGACTGTTTGCACAGGACAAAAATATTGCTGCGGGTAAGAATATCTCCTGCATCTGAGAGGGAAGGAGAACATCCATATGGACAGAGGGATTTGTGGACCATTTGCCTGCATTCTGACCCAGGTTAATCTGAGACTGTGGACAGCAGTGGTTTGGTGAGAGGCCTCATGGCCATGTTTATTTCTGACTGAAAGCAGAGAATTGATTACAGTTTCTATAGGAGCCATCACAGAGATCCCTTTTTCCCTGGATTTATTGCTGACTCTTAGGATTTAGAAACCCCTTTTTCTCCTCTCTTTCGGAATATGTGTTATATTGTTTGCCTTCATTCCCTGTGGATTACAAGTGCCCTCTTCAAAGGGATGGAGCGCTGTCAAAGGGCCCCAACGCCGGCCATCATAGAACTTGTATAGCCACTGGCCAGTGGATAGACAGGGACTTAAAGTGATAGACAGACTTATTCCACACTCAGTTTATTATCGCATGTTTGATGTTTATGTGTTTGCTGTTTATCTAAATTCCGCTCTAACAAGGCCTCATATGCTATTATTAAAGCCGCACTGTTATTGCTTTTACTATGATTATTGTCGAGTCCAGTTTCTGAAGTGAGTTGCAGCTGGTACGGTAGGGAACCCAAATCTATCTTCAGCCGCTCCTTAGGGGGTGAGTGCTACATACACAAGTGTGCTCAGTCCCTCACTGAGCAGAATTAATGCATCATGCTAGTTCTTTCTTGCTCACAAAAAGCTGAATAATTGCTAATGCATTTTTTTTTTTATAGTAAGGGGGATTTTCGTTTTGTTTTGTTTTTTTGGTCTTTTACAAAATCATCCTGGCTCTGGTTCACCATAACTTAGAGAAAACCTGAACTGAAAATGAAAAGTCAAAATAAACATGCACAGGTCATACTGATCTCCCATGTAGTCTACTCCTCAATCTCTTTCTCCTCTCCCGCGACCTGTTTGTCCACTGTGATCAAGGGAATTCTTCGTCCTCCATTTTGAAAATGGCCATTACCCCATAACAGCTACCTGGTCAGCAAACTGTTAAACTGAAACATCGCCCACTTGAGCCATAGGGAAACATAGACACCTGACACATCAGTTGTCCTCTCAGCTATAACTGACAGCAACTTATATATAACTGATAGCAACTGATATACTTCAGTTCTGACAAAATGTTGCCAGAACTGGAAGGGATCATTGTCAGAAGAAAATGGTGAGCTTCTGAGAGGAACTGATGGCAAGGTAACTATGTAATGTTCATTTGAAGTTGCCTCATGTGTTTATTTTAAATAATTTTACTCAGTACAGGTTCCCTTTAACTACATACTCCTGTAATACTTATGTTTCCCAAGTACTACCCTTAGAGCTGGGGTGTGAAAGCCAAATACACAATGGGCCAACATTTAAAACTGGGACCAAGTCATTGGCCAACCTCAGTGTCTAGTGGCCACATCCCTCCCTTATACAGTTCCCTAGTGTCTAATGGCCCCACCCTCCCCTATACGGTTTCCAAGTGTCTAGTGGCCCTTTAATTTCCCTTTATAGTTCTATGGTGTCTAGTGGTACTCCTCCCTCCCATGTATAGTTCACTGGTGTTTAGTGGTCCTCCCTCCCCTCTACAGTTCCTTGGTGTCTAGTGGCTCCCTCCCTTCGTTATACAGTTCCCTGGTCTTGAGTGCTCCTCTCTTCCCTATACAATTCCCTAGCTGTGATACATCGGGACACAAGGGGGGGGGGCACTGGGCCAGGTGCAATAGAAACTCAGTTACTCTTGTGGGCCAAATATAATTACTGTGTGCGAGTGCATATGACAACTGCCACCTACTATGCTCGCGGTGGGAAAGGGGAGGGAGCACACACGCACATTAGGAGTGTATGGCGGGCATGCGTGTCAGATTCTTTCAATAATCGAGGGCTTACTGGTTTAGACAGAAACAGCTGTGTGCAAAGTGGGTTAGTATATGGCTTTGTAAAGTTAAAACTATCTTCCATTGTATATTACATATTCAATTGTTCATTTTCTCCTATCAAATTATAATCACCTGCCAGGTCTTCTTGTGAATCCCTCCTGGTGCCCTGTAAATTAGTAATTTATGATTGTTTTGAGTGAGTCAGTCTGTGCAGATGGACCCTATAATTTGCAGCTGATCAAGCACTGGTAAATGGTAGTCAGTTGCATTGGATTTTAGTGTACTGTAGTATATGCTCCACAGACATTCTAAGCTTGGCATTTCCATACAGAGATTTGTGGACTAGATAATAGAACTAAATCATATTTTGCAGCCCTAAGCTGAGCATATAAGGGAAAAAATAAGAAGAATCATTTGGTGATTATGGGAATAATGATTCCTGGGAAATCTGCAACAGTCAGTTGGAAGTCATTCAGCAGTTTCATACATCTCCAGCTATATTACCAGTGATTAATAAGGATTTTCTTCCAAGATTCCTTTTTGTCTGCCTCTTTGTATTCACGTAGCTATAGAGAGGAATATTAAACTTTTGAAGCTGACAAAAGAAAGAGTTTAAATCAGCTCTGACTTTTTTTTCCTGTCAGAAATATTGTTCATTGTAGGCCTGCGACTTATGAAGGATCCCAGAGCACACAGGAAAGAAACTAGAGCACAATGTTACTTGCTGCAACCTTGTGAGGCTAGCTCATGATTTGTGTCAGTGTTCAAGCTCTGAAGCCATAATAAGCTTACTTTAAAGCCCTTGTTTATCCTGTGGATTTTTTCGTTTTGGTAAAGGAGAATAGGAGATTGTACCATTACTTATAATTTTAAAATATAATGCAGGCTTTCTAGAGAAATTCCTTTTGGAAAGGCCACTCATATGACCCAGAACAACTTGCTACATTGAAGGTTGATAGTCCTTTGAAATCAAAAACACAAGGGAAACCAGGACACCCCCCCCCCCCCCCCCCATAGTGTAATATACCAATGTATTGTGAAGATGTAATTACATAAAATTGGTACTCACAAACCCTAGTTGCTGTACAAGCAACCATTGGGGGAACAGAAACCAGAAATAAAGATGCAGGGGCCCTTACAGAGAAAAACGGCACAGCCATAGGAGCCTATTGTAAAAGCTGCGATTTGTGGCAAAGGAAGAAAATTTGGGCGCATGGGGGGGGGGGGGGGGGGTAGGGTTAGGCATGGGGAAGGAATGGGGAAGGAGGGGGGCTTAGGGTTAGGCACTAGGAGGAGTTCTTAGTTTTAGGCACCACCAGGGAGGTCTTAGGGTCAGGCATCACCGTGGGGGAGGGGGGGTTCTGTAAGGGTTAGGCACCACCAGGGGGGTTAGGATTAGACAACGGTAGAAGGATTGTTCTGTGTGAGAGTAGGGTTAGGCTTAGCTACAGTAAAATATTGGTAAACATTACCAATATTTTACTATGGAATCCTGCAGTAGTATATTGCTAATTGTAGTGATATTCTACCAGCGGCAATCACCCATGCCTTTTTTTCAGGTGTTTTTTTTTTTTCCATATATACAGGTTTAACACCTGTCCCCACTTGGAAAAAGTCACACTCCAAGCATAACTTTATGGAACCAAGATTCAAACAAGATTCAGACATTCAAACATAAGAATTTCAACCTTCCAACTAAGGTGAAATGACTAAAGCAATACTAGAGATGCCCATAAGTTATAAATTCCCACTGAGTGTCACTTGATGATGACTAGGAATTTGTTGAGTTGAACACTCTTTAAATGCGTTCCTGTGAAATGATCAAGGAAATTGAGCATTGATCCGCATTTACAAGAGACATAATTATTCTTTGTGCTCAGAAACTGCTAAATAATCAGCCTAAAACTTTGCAACTTGTTTGTTACAGAACAGAAGCTATGGACTTTTACAGTGAACATCAGTCAAAGTCATTTTTCAAGTAAGTGGTTGGAGCTAGATCATGTTTCTACAACTGAAAGTAATATATCACGTTTGGTTAAAAAATGCTATGACATATGTCAGCGGTGCACAAGCCATTTTGCAATTAATGTTGGTAAAATATTATTTCCCATGTTGTGCCTGAGTGCTCAAATAGCAGTATTTTGAAACTATGAAAGACTGCCCAGTAATGACCCTCATTACCCCCATGTTCCTGCATGTGTAATTAGCTGCTAAGAGCAAATCATGTTGCTATCACTTCTACTAATCAGGAAACGTATATCCAATAAAGATTTTGTTGACAGAAGAAGAGGCCAGAGGAGAGGCCGGGGGCGGCTCTGCCATGATGCAACGTGCAACACACACATACACGCACGCATCCACGCATGCTTCCCACGGCCCCTTCACCCGCCGGAGCAGTCCTTCAGCCACCGGCTTGCTCATCTGCCCTCCAGCCAGCCGCGGCTGAAGGAGGGGAGACCAGGATGAGCCCCAGACACCGCCGCTGGAGCTGGAGGGAGGTAAGTGGCACCCAGGCACCTACACCTAGCTATCTATACTGAAGGCATCTATACCTAACTACCTATACTGAAGGCACCTATATCTGGCTACCTATACTGAAGGCACCTATACCTAGCTATCTATACTAAAGGCACCTATACCTAACTACCTATACTGAAGGCCCCTATACCTAGCTATATATGCTGAAGGCACCTGTACCTAACTACCTAACTACCTATACTAAAGGCACCTATACCTAGCTATTTATACTGAAGGCACCTATACCTAACTACCTATACTGAAGGCACCTATACCTGGCTACCTGTACTGAAGGCATATATAACTAACTACCTATACTGAAGGCACCTATACCTAGCTGTCTATACTGAAGGCACCTATAACTAACTACCTATGCCTGGCTACCTATACTGAAGGCACATATACCTAACTACCTATACTGAAGGCACCTATACTTGGCTACCTATACTGTTAATGTTGGTAGATCTCCTGGACTCGGCACATTTTAAAGTAACTCGTGAGCTGAAAAAGTGTGGGCACCCCTGTTCTAGAGTATTGCTAAAGGCAAGACAGATTACACTAAGGCTAGGACCACACTTGTTGAAAGACGAGTGCAATTTTGCACAATCGGACACAATGCTATTTTTATGGCGAAGTTTGCGTTAGTTCGAAACTCTGAATTTTTTTCAGCTGTTATTCACGCCTGTCTGCACCATGAAATCACAATGCATGTGATTCCAATAGACTGCTAGCAGGTGCCGGCAGTCTATGGTGGGCGGTGCACATTTGAAAACTGGCATAAAATAAGAAGACTCCTCAGCGGAAACGTATGGTCTCTTCCTTAAACAAGAGCCTAAGGGTTCATGCAATTGAAGTCATCACTTTAGGGGAATGGATAATGTTAGTAGCAAATATACTATGTATGTTAACTGCAAGTAAACAGCATACGGATTATGCAACTGGTTGGGCAATTAAATGGCTCAAGAAGCGATAAGTACTTGGTTATAGGTGCTCATGGTGTCAGTAAGGCAAACCATAAGGGTTTCTCGAGGACAAAGTCCTAGTGACTTAAACAAGTTAATCCATCATGTATGCTTGTCATAGGTAAATATAGTTAAACACCAGTAATATCAAATTGTTAACAAAGAACCTATCTAATATACAGTTTGAACAACGATAAACTGCCTTTGAACAGTGCAAAATCAGATCTTGAACTCTAAAGCTGTAGATATTCTCATTTATGTACAGATTAAAACTGAGTGGGATGCATTTGTATTAGCAAAAATACAGTAGAATATCACTTTAAAGCCAAACTAAACTGAAACTGAACAAGGCAAATCACCAAAGCAAGTTAGTGTACTACCTTCAGATTCATATACTCACTGTGTAGCTGTGCTTGCCTGCAGCTGTGTACCTATTTATGACCAAGTGTGCCTTAGTAGTTTCCTTTTAGCAGATAGAGGTCTTTCAGTTGCTTCCTACCTCCTTTCTGTGACTTACAATGCCACCCCCTGGGGAAGGTCATGCTGGGTGCTACTAGGTGGGGAATCGTCCCCTCCCCAACCCCCCATTAAAGTGACAGGCTAGGCTCCGTCTTTTGTACTGGAATCTCTTAAAGGGATACTTAACTGAAGAAAAAATATGCCAGTTACTCGCCTGGGGCTTCTTCTAGCCCTCTGAAGTCCTCCTGATGCCTTTATTGCCATTCCACTCTGCTCTGTTCCTGAGCCTCGCACCTCCTCGATCATGCTCCTGTAGCCAGGATCGCTTTGTCCATGCGCAGTAGCATTTTTTAGTTACCGCACAAGTGCAGAATGCTACAGGCCACGGGAACGTGATGCAGGAGGCGCTTGGCATGTGGCCGCGCATGCAGCATTCAGAGGAGGAGAGCAGAGGAATAAAGCAGCGTGGAATGACTGCAAGGGACATTAACAACTTTAGGGGCTAGAAGTAAGTAACTGGCCATTTTATTTTAACAGTTAAAGTGTCCTTTAAAGTTCTAACTACCCTTTTGCTGATTGAACAATGAACTAGCATTTTTTTCTATATACGTGGGTGGTCCTAGTGTGGAAAAGAGGATTTCTGGGCCGAAGCATGATATTGATAAGCAGTCATCTCTCACACCACCCATGTATATAGGGAACATGGGAAAACAAATCTTGGTAGTTGAATTTTCAAGTCTGCAGATTAAACCTGGCTGCTGGTTGCAGTGACACAATCAGTAACACAGGATATTGCTAGCTATGTGGTTGTCAAGGAGCCAGGGTGCCTCTCATGAATCACTCTGGGCCTCAGTCTGCCGTTGCCCTGAGTGAGTCCGTGGCCATTTGTACACTGGCTTACACTCCTCTCTTCCCCTCAAGCTGCAGCTCCCTCATGCCAGTCACTTCTGGCATCAATCAGGGCCCGGGGAAAGCAGTCACATGACAGGATAATCGTGGGAGGTCAAGCATCCTAAAGTTTTAGGTGGCGAAGGCTGATTTAGAGGCGCCCCCCCCCATTAGCAGAAGCCAGCGAGACTCACACATGCACAAACACGCAGTGACTGGCAGCAGGATGAGTACAGGGAGAGGAGGAGGAGAGTGTCTGGCTAGACAATCCAGAAAGAGCACAGCTGTGTGTTCTCTCCTATCTTGAGCTCAACTGTGCTGCGTGTGACATCACCCGCGTTCCCCGCCCCTCCACACAACTGACTGAAGCTGAGGAGGAGGGCGGAGATGGCGTCCCTGAGTGACAGCGTCCGGCTGCAATGATACAACCGCCACTGCTCACTAATGAATGAGCCGCACCGAACGGGGATAATTTCACCTGGGCGCTCATGGACATCAGCCAGGCGGGACGTCCAGCATAAAGGCTCTAGGGAAAACACTGTTGTAGATCTATAGATGCTGAAAAACATAGTCTGCCATGTATTGTTCCTACTTCATGTGTCTCATGGTCACACTTGGTTTGCCCACACACTAGTTTAATCCAGAGAGGAGAGGAAATAAGATGTGTGCAGCATCCAACCACATCTGGCTCATGAAAAAGGTATTCTGGTCACCACTTTGCTTCAGTTTATATTGACTTATCAACTTAATTGCTATTAGAATTTGGCGTGATAAAATTTGGCTTCAAATTGTTACTAACCCTTTAACAGCAAAAACAATCCCTCTCAGGACAGCTATGTGTATTGCAAATATTTTTTGGTAAACACAACCAAACAAGGTTACTGTTTTTTTTTGTCTCAATACCGGAGTTAACTTAGCTGAAAGGAAATGGTAAGGGCTGTATGGTTGTAGCTGAAGGTGAGTGTACACCAAGACTATAAGAGTGTACACCTGGACTAAGAAAGTGACCAGTTTTCCTATATTCCTCAAATGTAGATACTTCTTATCAATATAACTGAAGCAAAGACTTGTACACACGCTAGATGGTTATCAGACAAGGGAGCTGGGTAGGGCACCAAGGAATCCCTGCGGTGTGACAGCCCTTATGTGTGTAGGAGGTATAAAGCAAATCTGTGATTTAAAAAAAAATTATTGTAAGTTAGACACTTACCTCTGTAGAAAGAGGTCTCTGGATCCTACAGAATGTTCTCCAATCCTTCTTCAGCACACCGCTGGTTGCCAGGGCCCTCTTTTTCTTTGCTGCCACGCTTATCAAAGCGTAGCTTCTTAACATTCTGTGGTTAATGTGTGACAATTAATAGTGGAGTAATTATGAACCTATTGTATTGGCAAATGACAATTTGTTCATACAATAAAAGAAGCTATTACAGTATGTATAGATCTTTTTTTTTTTTTTTTCTAATTGTTATCTGTTACCATTTGCTGCCCCAAACAGTATATCTCTAGTCAGTGCAATATTTTTTTGTTCTAGCTAACCAATTATTCCAGATGTTTTCAAAGTGTTGAGTGAAAGCTCTGTGTGTGTACTTACTTACTTTACTTTGGAAGCCCAGTCTTAAAATATATAGGCGCAAGTTCCTCTATTTTGGGAATATTCATTTTCTCGCCTGGACTAGGGATCTGAGAACTGCAACTCTTGTTTGGTCCTCTATGTGGGCATACTTTCTATTGAGCCAAGTCGCAGACCAAGGCTGTTATTGAGATCTGAGTTTGGTAAGTTCTGTCCAAAGCATTTTGGACTTCTGCCTAGTATATATACATTGTGGCACAATTTCACAGCATATACTGCATACAGCATAATCATGATCCCTTTTACAGCATGTGCATTGAGGAGTGTTATTCAGTCCCATAACAAAAAGCCTTTTTTGGTGTCAGATATGTCCTGTGTATAATATTTATTTGTGTGAGTTTCTGGGAAGCATTTTTAGAACACCAAGGGCACTGATTGTAATACATCAACTCCTTCTTCCTTGGACATGTTGTCAGGCCCCTAAACCTAGACTAAATGGTCTTTCATCTTAAAGGGTATTGTTTAAAGCAAATCTTGAATGAAAATAAAATAAAGAGATTCAATTCTATATAGAATTCTCCTGGTGACTTAAATTAAATAATTCTTATTGTGAGGGGTTAAATCTGGTTCATTCACCTCCTAACAAAAGTTATTAGTAGGAGTAATCCATGTTTATTTCACCATGGCCTTGATACTCCATGCACTGGTAAGATTGCTGTGTGCAAGGCAGCACACTGCGCACCATCTGTTACCCCATTAGCACTGCGCATGCTACTGCACTTACACGTTACGACTCCCATTACCATAGCAATGCACTCTAACCCAGTAACGTACGTGGCACTAATGGATTTCCAGCAAATGTTTTGCCAGTGTTAGTACTTGTGAAATTGCCATGCGCTGCGTGTGCATGGTGCCATGCGCTTATCAGTGCATGGTGAATTAGTCCCTTATCACATATACTAGTGTAGAATGCAAGTTTGGTACAAAACTCCATATTTCTTATGGCAATTTTAAAAACCATGTAGGCAACACAACATCCACAAATAGAGAAAAGTAACAAATAGTGCAGAGGTGGACAGCTGTTTGGCACTATTTAATCTAGTTCTTCATCAGGACAGTAAGCCCTTAGAAAAGCAACCCTTAAATACCCACAATAATGATGGTAATTACCTGTAATAGATTTGTGAGTAATTACCTGTAATAGATTTGTGTCTAATTAGAGGTTGCCCACTCCACCACTCATCACGATGTCCATCAACACATGCAAGTCACTTCCTAATAGAGCAATCTGGCAATACTAGCATAGAGCCAATCCCAGTAAAATGGGGCAGGAACCTACAAGCCACCCAATGCAACAAACTATCTTGTACAAAGAGTTATGGTGCATAGGAGGGACCAAGGCACAACAAAGTAGACTTCTGACCAATAAATGTGGCGCAGGGCATGAACAAAATGCCAATACAGCACCCCATTGGACTGCCAGAGCAGGTAAAAGTAAACTAAGCGCCCCCCTCCCATATGAAGGGATCGTAGCCATCCATACCGCAGAAGGTCAGCCAGTAAACAGCGAATATATCCCCAATCAGACTGTCACAGCTTGCCATGGAGAGAGGTCACATCATACATCAGCATAGCGATAATTGCCACTGCTAATTTAAACAACAGATCACCCGCTCCTATTTGAATATTACCTTCTGGACACATAGGGGATCATTTTACTAGACCAGTAGAAGAGATGCAGGCAGGACTGCAAGTCAACATAGTCAGCCCACATCCACGTCTCCTATTTGCCTAGAAACATTTTTATTAACATGTACTTGAGTTACAAATATCAAACGAATTTATACTTACCTGGGGCTTCCTCCATCCTCCTGTAATCGACGGGTTCCCATGGTGTCTGTCTATTCCTATCCTCTCAGCCACTATCAGCCTCAGTAAATTCCTGGACTGAGCCAGTCGCAGACTACTGTCTGTGCATGCGCAGGAGGTCCGTGCATTCGCAGAAGACCCTGACTGATGTGACTGAACCAGGTACGGGAGGTCGGCGAGGGACTCACATGTGCTTATGGAGCTGGAGGAAGCCCCAGGTAAGTGTAAGTATTGAATCTTACAATACTAATAGCTTACATTACCTGTTCCGGCCGGCGCGACTCCCCCGGTCTCCGCTGTCTTCTTCTCCGCTTCGGGCTCCAGGGTTGCAGCTTCACTGAACTTCCTGTCCCGGCAGGAAGTTTAAACAGTAGAGTGCCCTCTACTGTTTAAACTTCCCCTGGACAGGAAGTTCAGTGAAGCTGCAGCCGGTCCGGAACCCAGCGCGGAGAAGAAGACAGCGGAGACTGGGGGATTCGCGCCTGCCAGATCAGGTAATATATAGCTGGCGGGCAGGCGGCAGCTCCACAGATTGTGATCGGTTTCATGCTGAAATCGATTCACAATCTGTTTGCAGTAAAGGCAGCCATACGATCCCTCTCTGATCAGATTTGATTAGAGAGGGATCTATCTGTTGGTCGAATCTGATGGCAAATCGACCAGTGTATGGCCACCTTTATGGCTAAGGAGGAAAGATCCGCACCTACAGTATATAATTGAGAACATGAGTCTGCCGAGACAATGGGCTTGATTCACTAAGACAAATAACATGCCTCATCAAAGTTAGCATGCCTTATCAAAGTTAACACGCCTTATCAGAGTAGCATAGCGAACTTATGCATGCTAATTAGCAATGACAAGAGCTCCACTCGTCCTGCCCTGAGCCCCTGTGTGTTTGTAGCGCTTGCTATGCTACTCTGTTAACTTTGATAAGGCGTGCTAACTTTGATAAGGCATGCTATTTGTCTTAGTGAGTCAAGCCCAATGTATGTTGAAGCACAAATAGGAAAGGGAAAGCTTGTCTCATACAAATAGCACCTCCTGTTTTGTTTTTTGTTTTGTTTTTTTAAATAATATTTTTGTTGTCTTTTTTGCAAAAAAACAAAAACAAAAAGAACACCATTATAATACAAACAGCAACAGCATTAAACAGTGTTGCCGCTGTAAAGCACCTTAAAGTCAGTGTGCAACATAATTTAGACATAGCAATATCACATCATCCCTGAAACACCTCTGATCTTGGTCTAGAGGTTCTCCCCAACCGTTATTGATTAACGGTAATCAAATAACCATGTATTAATCACTCCATTTTAGTTTATAGTATGAGATCCAGCGCCTCCATACATTTATACATTTCTTATGACATTTTCTCTTTGCATATGCTCACTTTAATTGAGCTAGCTCTCTATGTATATCAAAATTAAAGACCTCTTCAGTGGACCACTCTATTGTTTAATAAAAAATGATATAACAATACTCCTTATTACAAAAATGACCAGGTATATTATACAGGTCCTTCTAAAAAAAATTAGCATATTGTGATAAAGTTCATTATTTTCTGTAATGTACTGATAAACATTAGACCTTCATATATTTTAGATTCATTACACACAACTGAAGTAGTTCAAGCCGTTTATTGTTTTAATATTGATGATTTTGGCATACAGCTCATGAAAACCCAAAATTCCTATCTCAAAAAATTAGCATATCATGAAAAGGTTCTCTAAACGAGCTATTAACCTAATCATCTGAATCAACTAATTAACTTTAAACACCTGCAAAAGATTCCTGAGGCTTTTAAAAACTCCCAGCCTGGTTCATTACTCAAAACTACAATCATGGGTAAGACTGCCGACCTGACTGCTGTCCAGAAGGCCATCATTGTCACCCTCAAGCAAGAGGGTAAGACACAGAAAGAAATTTCTGAACGAATTGGCTGTTCCCAGAGTGCTGTATCAAGGCACCTCAGTGGGAAGTCTGTGGGAAGGAAAAAGTGTGACCGAAAATGCTGCACAACGAGAAGAGGTGATCGGACCCTGAGGAAGATTGTGGAGAAGGACCGATTCCAGACCTTGGGGGACCTGCAGAAGCAGTGGACTGAGTCTGGAGTAGAAACATCCAGAGCCACCGTGTACAGGCGTGTGCAGTAAATGGGCTACAGGTGCCGCATTCCCCAGGTCAAGCCACTTTTGAACCAGAAACAGCGGCAGAAGCGTCTGACCTGGGCTACAGAGAAGCAGCACTGGACTGTTGCTCAGTGGTCCAAAGTACTTTTTTCGGATGAAAGCAACTTTTGCACGTCATTCATAAATCAAGGTGCCAGAGTGTGGAGAAAGACTGGGGAGAGGGAAATGCCAAAATGCCTGAAGTCCAGTGTCAAGAACCCACAGTCAGTGATGGTCTGGGGTCCATGTCAGCTGCTGGTGTTGGTCCACTGTGTTTTATCAAGGGCAGGGTCAATGCAGCTAGCTATCAGGAGATTTTGGAGCACTTCATGCTTCCATCTGCTGAAAAGCTTTATGGAGATGAAGATTTCATTTTTCAGCATGACCTGGCACCTGCTCACAGTGCCAAAACCACTGGTAAATGGGTTAGTGACCATGGTATTACTGTGCTCAATTGGCCTGCCAACTCTCCTGACCTGAACCCCATAGCGAATCTGTGGGATATTGTGAAGAGAAAGTTGAGAGATGCCAGACCCAACACTCTGGATGAGCTTAAAGAGACTCCGTAACAAAAATTGCATCCTGTTTTTTATCATCCTACAAGTTCCAAAAGCTATTCTAATGTGTTCTGGCTTACTGCAGCACGTTCTACTATCACCATCTCTGTAATAAATTAACTTATCTCTCTCTTCTCAGACTTGTCAGCCTGTGTCTGGAAGGCTGCCAGGTTTTTCAGTGTTGTGGTTCTGTGATGCATCTCCCCACTCCAGGCCCCTCTCTGCACACTGCCTGTGTATTATTTAGATTAGGGAAGCTTCTCTCTTCTCTCTTATCTTTTACAAGCTGGATAAATCCTCCTCTGACCTGGCTGGGCTTTCACATACTGAGGAATTACATACAGGCAGAGCTGTCTGCACTCTGCAGGAAGAAACAGCCTGACACTTCAGTGGAAGATAGCTGCAGGGGGAAAGAAACACACAAATGATCTCTTGAGATTCAAAAGGAAGGGTGTATACAGCCTGCTTGTGTATGGATGTATTTTCTATGTGTGGACATACTGTACATCAACCTACTTCCTGTTTTGGTGGCCATTTTGTTTGTTTATAAACAAACTTTTTAAAACTGTTTTTAACCACTTTTAATGCGGCGAGGAGCGGCGAAATTGTGACAGAGGGTATTAGGAGATGTCCCCTAACGCACTGGTATGTTTACTTTTGTGCGATTTTAACAATACAGATTCTCTTTAACTATTTCACATTCCTGGACGTGAAACTCACGTCCAGGAAGCCATGTGCGCTCCTGCGCGTCCACGCGGCCGATCGCGCGCGTGCACGCGCGCGATCGGCCGGCGGTTTGTTAGCCAGTGAATCAGTGAATCGGGCAACGGTGCCCGATCACTGATTCCTCTCCCCCGCAGAAAAAGCGACAGCTTCTCTCGGAAGCTACGCTTTTTCTGCCTCCTATGTCGCTCTAAGCGTACGTGGTACGCTTAGAGTGACGTCACTGTAAACAACTCATGGCTGCCATCTTGTGGCCAAAAAGTAAACTACATCTAAATGTTAAATAAAAATAAAAATACACATATATTTACAAAAAAAATACAATTTCAATCCCACCCTCCCAAAAATACCCACATAAAATGTTTAATTAAAAAAAAAAAAAAACATTACAATTAAAAAAAAAAAAAAAACACAAATATTTACCTAAGGGTCTAAACTTTTTAAATATCTATGTAAAGATGAAATATTTCTTTTTTTTTTTTATTATAAGCTTGTAAATAGTGATGAATGCAAAACGGAAAAAATGCACTTTTATTTCCAAATAAAATATTGTCGCCATACATTGTGATAGGGACATAATTTAAATGGTGTAATAAACGGGACAAATGGGCATATACAATACGTGGGTTTTAATTATGGAGGCATGTATTATTTTAAAACTATAATTGCCGAAAAGTGAGAAATAATGATTTGTTTCCGTTTTCTTCTTATTCTTCCTTTTAAAATGCATTTACAGTAAAGTGGCTCTTAGTAAAATGTACCCCCCAAAGAAAGCCTAATTGGTGGCGGAAAAAAACAAGATATAGATCAGTTCATTGTGATAAGTAGTAATAAAGTTATAGGCTAATGAATGGGAGGTGAACATTGTTCGGATGCATGAAGCGAAAAACGACTGAATGCGAACTGGTTAAGGCCGTGATTGAAGCATCCTGAGCCTTCATAACACCTGAGCAGTGCCACAGGCTGATTGCCTCCATGTCACGCCGCATTGAAGCAGTCATTTCTGCAAAAGGATTCCCGACCAAGTATTGAGTGCATAACTGAACATAATTATTTGAAGGATGACTTTTTTTTGTTTTAAAAACGCTTTTCTTTTATTGGTTGGATAAAATATGCTAATTTTTTGAGATAGGAATTTGGGGTTTTCATGAGCTGTATGCCAAAATCATCAATATTAAAACAATAAAAGGCTTGAACTACTTCAGTTGTGTGTAATGAATCTGAAATATATGAAAGTCTAATGTTTATCAGTACATTACAGAAAATAGTGAACTTTATCACAATATGCTAATTTTTTTTAGAAGGACCTGTATCTTCACATTAAAACATAATTAAAATGGCCATAAAAGACTGTCACTGCTGCAAGCCATAGTATAGTGTGTGTGTGTGTGTGTGTGTATATTTATATATACGCAGTGCTGCCCATAATTATTCATATACCGGGCAAATTTTGACTTTGTCACTTTTATTCAACCAGCAGTAATTTTTTGACGGGAAATGACATAGGTGTCTCCCAAAAGATAATAAGACAATGTGCAAGAGACATTGTGGAAAAAAACAGTTTCTCAGCTTTTATGTACATTTGAGCAAAATGGCCTCAATTCACTAAGCTTTATCAAACACTTAATCAAACGTTTGATAATTTACCTCATGGGTAAAATCTAATTTTGAATTCACTAAGGTGTTATATATTTGTCAAATGTTTTATCGATAAAACATTCAACAGATCTATAACACCTTAGTGAATTCAAAATTAGATTTTACTCATGAGGTAAATTATCAAACGTTCGATAAAGTATTTGATATAGCTTAGTGAATTGACGACTTTGTGTCCAGTCTAAAATTATTCATACCCTTCACAAACTGTCACAGCCCTGGTGCACACCAAAACCCGCTAGCAGATCCGCAAAATGCTAGCCGATTTTGAAACGCTTTTTCTTATTTTTCTGTAGCGTTTCACCTAGCATTTTGTGGTTTTGGGAAGCGTTTTTGGTGTAGTAGATTTCATATATTGTTACAGTAAAGCGGTTACTGAACAGCTTCTGTAACAAAAACGCCTGCAAAACCTCTCTGAACTGCCGTTTTTCAGAGCGGTTTGCGTTTTTCCTATACTTTACATTGAAGGCAGAAACGCCTCCGCAATCCAAAAAATGCCTCACCCCGGGAGTATGCGTTTCAGCAAAATGCCTCCCGCTCTGGTGTGAACCACCCCATTGAGATACATTGACCAAGCGTATCCGCAGCCGCAAGCGGCTGCAAAAACTCCGAAAAACCTGCTCGGTGTGCACCAGCCCTTAGTGTGTGAGGAAATCCCAGCTGTTTTAATCAACTCAACAGGTGAAAAACAGCATCTCTCTGCAGTTGGTTTGTGTACTGTCATGGATATGAAAAAGGAGCTCAGTGAGGACCTGCGGCTGCGCATTGTGGCTGCTCACATGTCAGGAAAGGGCTACAAGACCATTTCTAAATGTTTTCAAGTTCCAGTGGCCACAGTGCAAAGTATTATTTAAAAATACTAGATGTTCCGCACTGTGGAAAATATCAGAGGAAGTGGCCGGAAGCCAAAATTGACACCTGTGTTGGCCGGGAGGATAGTGAGAGAGGTGAAAAAGAATCCAAGAATCACCACCAAGGCCATCTTGGTGAATCTGGGCTCTGCTGGTGGTGGCAATGTCTCAAGGCAGACAATCCAACGGACACTGCACACTGCTGGGTTCCACGGATGTAGACCAAGAAGGGCGCCACTTCTCCAGATAAGGCACACAAAAGCTCACTTGGCTTTGCAAATGCTCATCTGGACAAAAAAGAAGACTTCTGGTCTTCTGTGTTCTGGCCAGATGAAACAAAAATTGTATTGTTTGGTCACAATGATGTTTCCTTCATTTGGTGTAAAAAAGGAGAAGCCTTCAAACCAAAAAACACCATCCCCACTGTCAAACATGGTGGTGGGAACCTATTGCTTTGGAGGTGTTTTTCAGCCAATGGACCAGGGAACCTAATCATAGTAAACGGCATCATGAAAAAAGAGCAATACATGAGGATTCTCAGTGACAACCTCAAGCAGTCTTCAGAGAAACTTGGCCTTGAGCACCAGTTGACATTTTAGCATGACAATGACCCAAAACACACAGCAAAAGTGATTAAGAAATGGTTAGCAGACAACAACATTAACTTTTTGTAGTGGCCCAGCCAGAGTCCCAACTTGAATCCAATTGAGAATCTGTGGAGGGAGCTAAAGATCAGGATGATGGCACGAAGACCCTCCAACCTGAAAGATTTGAAGCTCATTGGTAAAGGTGAATGGGCAAAAATACCTGTGGAGACATGCAAAAAGCTGGTCTGCAATTATAGGAAGTGTTTGATTGCTGTAATAGCCAATAAAGTCTTTTCTATTGGTTATCGAGAGAGGTATGAATCATTTTGGACTGGACACTTTTTGCTCAAATGTAAATAGAAGCTGAGAAATTGTTTTTATCCCACAATAATGCCGCTTGTACTGTACATCGTCTTATTATCTTTTGGGAGACACCAATGTCATTTCCCAACAAAAAATCACTTGCTGGTTGAATAAAAGTAACAAAATCAAAAATTGCTCGCTATATGAACAATGAATAATTATGGGCAGCGCTGTGTGTATATATATATATATATATATATATATATATATATATATATATATATATATACACACACACACACCATATTTTTGGGACCATGAGACGCACTTCTTTTCCCCCAAAAAGAGGGGTAAAATGTTGGTGGGTCTTATGGTCTGCATGCTGTCGCAGACCCCCCTCCCCTAAATCCTTGGCAGTCTAGTGGTCCTGTGTATACTGTGCAGCAGCTCTGCTGGCTATACATGTGTACTCCTGTGTCCCCGTGCTGTGGCTCTGCTGGTTGCTGTGTGTTGCGCCATTAGCGGCAATGACCACAGCAAGCCTAATTCCCTCCCTCCGATATACCCTGTGCTGCAGCCTGTAGCGGTAAGTATTACGCTCCGTCCAGGAGAGTGGTGCTCTGCTCGCTTTGCTCCGGAGTGTCCTTCTGTACTGTGGCTTTACATGTATAAATGAAAATGCAAATAAAATAAAAGCGTAGAACAGATTCCTGCTGCCTCAGCTCCAGGCCTGTTTTGGTTTTTACACTGAAATAGAGCTGGCTACAGCTAGATCAAACATACTGTATATTCTTTCTGTCTTTTCATTTCTGGAGGCTAGTGTTTGCAATAAAATAGAAATCTCTGGGAATTTCCAGGACTTGAATAACAGTCAGAAGAAAAGTTTCCAGTGGAGTTCTATCTTTTGAGATTATATTGGGGTTTATTTATCAACCAGTGAAAAGTAAACTAGAGCAAAAGTAGAGCATTTCCCCAGGGCATTCAGTTAGGTTTCTGTGGGAACTGTCCTATCTATGTTTTGTTTGCTTTGCATAAGTCTTGATAATTTCACTGAAATGATTATAATACAGTAATCATGTATGGATCTGCAGTCTTTCACACTGTGTTTTAAAACTCTTGTTAATGTCAATTCTTCAATTCTCAACTGCACTGCCTTATGTACACGCTTTTACAGTATAGCTTTGAAACATATGTCATTCACATACGGCTCCCTCTTGCATTTTGCTCTATTCAATGTCACTGTAGTAAATAATTAAAAATGCCTGGAACTGTTGTCGGTAGGCATTGTTTCTGTTGAATAGTAATTTTGTTTAACGATTCAGTACGCATGGCTGACAAGTTTACTAAGTTATATATAATAATCTAAACCTTAAAAGCACACTAGTGCAGAACTTCAGCAAAGACTGCTACTCAGAAATAGTTGGACAATGTATTCTTTGTCCTCTGATGCAATGGTGTAGAAATGGCAATATTCCCACACCAAAGCTTCTGTTTATCAATTGCCACTGTGTCGTTATTAATTTGCTTTCAGAGTAATCTGTCATTTGTAGATTGTTGATGACGCATACATTATAGAGATTCAGTTTTAAATTAAGGTGGCCATACACTTATAGATTTGCTGCAGATTCGACCATCAGATAGATGTCTGTCAGATGCCTGTCAAGTCGAATCTAACAAGAATCTATCTGATGTGTGCCACACACTAGGAGCAGATTTCCAATAGATTTTAGAATGAAATAGATCTAAATGCATTACTGGACCATTAGATCCAATGCAATTCTATGGGCCATCGATCTGCTGCCAGCAGCAGATCAACCTAGATTTTCCATCCAGTCAGATAGATCAAATCGATCGAAATCAGCCACAAATCGATTGATCAGCTGATTCAGAAGAATCGATTTCCACTCGATCAATGGCTGACATCAACCAGTGTATGGGCCCCTTTGGTCAACATTTCCTCTCAGTTACAAATGATTTGCCACACCTTTTTTTAAAGGTGAATAAATTGCATATGTGCTGTTTATTGGAGCAGAGAGATGGCTTAGACAGCGCCACCTCTAAGGGTGTGTACACACATCCAATTTTAATTTTGGCCATTGACCAATTTTGTCACCTCCATGTAGTATAAGGGCCAACAGATTTTGAATAGTATGAACAGATTGTGTAGGTAAGCCCCACCACCTCCTCAGCCTAACACACTCTGCTCTGGATTCCAACGATTAATTTCCACTCTTCAACTCCACCTAGGGCAGTGATCTGCAAACTTGGCTCTCCAGCTGTTAAGGAACTACAAGTCCCACAATGCATTTGCCTTTATGAATCATGACTGTGGCTGTCAGACTCCTGCAATGCATTGTGGGACTTGTAGTTCCTTAACAGCTGGAGAGCCAAGTTTGCAGATCACTGGCCTAGGGGTAGAGTAGCCCAGCTGTATTTTCAAACATGGGGGTAGCTAGCCATTTGCATCTTCCTTTGAGAGGAGAAGATGGGGTCATTTGAAGGCCATCAGTGAGGGATTCCCTTACAATGATTTGAGTCCCTGGAAGCCCTGGCTCTGCAGCCTGCCTAACACCCTACTCTGCAGCTCTGTATCTCTTTCCAGGCACTGCTAATAAACAAATTGCATTTGTTGCAAGGACAGTTTTTTATTTGTCTGTATTTGTGTATTGGGGGGCTGCTGTTGTGTGTTGTAACAGCTATTTTTACCTGTTATGGGAATTGGGACCTGTATTTGGGCTTTCCCTCTGGCACCATGCTGAAATCTAAACTTACCCCTTGCTGTGTGCCTAATGGTGCCCATACATGGTACAATTTTTTTTCATGCAATCTTACCATTTCTATGTAGTATAAGGGTAAATTAAGTGAATATACTGAAAGGATTATTTAGGCAGTTCCCTTATATTACATGGAAATGGTAAGATTGGATGAAAAAAAGTGTACCATGTATGGGCACCATAACTCTAACCCGAACCACACTCTTGTGTCTAACCCTAGCCTGGACTGTACTTTATTTTAGTCTTATCACATGATGGGAGCATCTACCTTGAAACTTCTACTCAGGGGAACTAAGTGAAAAACTAGTGGACTTGTGTAAAGGCATTCATCTAACCTTAAAGTGGCCCTGAAGTAAAAAAGATATGGAGATTGCCGTGTATTTTCCTTTAAAATAGTGACAATTGCCTTATTGTCCTGCTGATCTAATGATTCTAATACTTTAAGCCACTGGACATGTATGCAGCCCTTCAACTCCACTAGGTCACATGTTTATTTTAGGTGTGTGATTCAGGCATTTCTGATACCAAAAATAACAATAAGGCCATATCCCTCTCACTACTGGGACACTTTAATTTGGTGCCAATTACCAGTAAGGGCATGATGTGATGACCATCTTTAAAAACCTGGTCAGAGGTAGTGCTGTAGTGAACATCAAATTTTCGGGAAATTTCACCAAACGCCGGCGCCAGACTCCATAGACTTTAATTAGCGGCTAACAGCAAAGCCCCCTTATGTGCTAGAAACACAAAATTTAGTTTGTTAAAGAGGAACTCCAGCCTAAACAAACATACTGTCATTAAGTTACATTAGTTATGTTAATTAAAATATATAGGTAATATAATCTCTTACTCACCCTGTTTTAAAGAACAGGCAAATGTTTGATTTCATGATGGCAGCCATCTTTTTGGTTGAAAGGAGGTGATCGGGAGCATGAGACACAGTTCCAACTGTCCTGTGTCCTGAGCACCTCTCCCAGTTGCTAGGCAACGTGAATAACAACATAGGAAATCCCATCATGCTCTGCACAGCATCAGGGGAAAAAAGTCTGGGCTTTTTTTCTTTGATGGGTGGAGCTTAGATAAAAATGCAGCTAAAAATGATGCTTTGGTAAGAAAAACAAAGTTCTGATGCTGTGAAACTGTTAAAGAAACACCAAGCCTTTTCAGTTCTGCGGAGTAGATTTTTAGTCCGGAGGTTCACTTTAAAGGGTAACTGAAGTAAGAGGTATACGGAGGCTGCCATATTTATTTTCTTTTAATCAATACCAGTTGCCTGGCAGCCCTGCTGGTCTATTTCTCTGCAGTAGTATCTGAATAACACCAGAAACGAGCATGCAGCTAGTCTTGTCAGATCTGAATTTAAAGTCTGAAACACCTGATCTGCTGCATGCTTGTTCAGGGGCTATGGCTAATAGTATTAGAGGCAGAGGATCAGCAGGGCTGCCAGGCAACTGGTATTGCTTAAAAGGAAATAGACATGGCAGCCTCCATATACCTCTCTCTTCAGTTCCCCTTTTAAGGAACCAAGGAGGAGCCCTGGAGGGAAATTTAAAGATGCTTTGCTCTCATCTATACTTAGTATAGCTGAGAGCGCCGTCCTATGAGAACGCTTCTCCGCCGACTCCCGCTGTCGTCTTTTGCAAGGTATGTGAAGGAGGACAGCGGGAACAAGTGGAATTTTTTTTTACAAAAACACCTCTTAGCTTTTTAGAAAATCAATGTTAAAGTTCTTGTACTGACTGTGGGAAATGGTTTAATGGCCAGCAACTTTAGCGGTTCATAGCAAAGCCCCCTGAACGTGCTAGAAACACAAAATTTGGTTTGTTAAGGAACCAATGGGGAGCCCTGGAGGGAAATTTAAAGATGCTTTGCTCTCAGCTATACTTAGTATAGCTGAGAGTGCCGTCCTATGCGGACACTTCTCCGCCGGCTCCCGCTGTCCTCCCCACCTGCCCACACCTATCGCACCCACCCATGCTGGCACCTAGAGCAGTGGAGCATTGGGAGGACAGCGCTCTCAGATACACTTAGTAAAGCTGAGAGCTGCGGCGGGGCATCGTGTGTGACGGCGGCCTTCTTCAATCAAAGTCGCAAGATGGAGGATATTGGTGTGGGAATTTTTTTTCAAGGAAAGAATTCATTGTTAATTAAGACTATTAAAGTACTTTATTCGTTGTTGTGTTTTTATTTCTTTTAACCCTTTATGGAAATGGGTAAGGGATACTATATATCCCTATACTCATTTCTCTTGGGGATCGGGCTGGTATCTGGGGATCCCCTTCTTCAAGGTGACTCCCAGATGCCACCATGAACCCCCCCTCAGGGTGTTATCGACTTCCACCTCCTCCTGAAGCACCGAAGTTGGGAAGAGCCCCAACTATTTTGAAAAAAAATGTTTTCCTCTTCCTTCTTCACATACCCTGCAAAATTTAGTGTTTCCAGCATGCTTTGCTATTAATTGCTAAAGTCAGCAGCCATTGACTTTTATGCAAACACAATTTTTTTTAATTATTATTTATTCTGCGTTAAATGCGAGCGCCAACAAGTTGACAGGGAACTGTCCGCTGGCGAACTGTTCGGGCCATCTCTAGTCACAGGATATTCTTCTTTGGCATGGTTGCAGGGCTGTGGTGTCAGTACAAAAATCATCTGATTCCTCAGTTTATGAAACCACTCTGGCTCCAGGTACCCAAAATTGCTCCAACTCCTCGACTCAGACTTCGACTCTATAACCCTTGCAGGGCTTTGCAGTGGTAACCACCAACTCCAGGTATCCAAAATTGCCACCGACTCCTTAACACCGACTCCACAGCCCTACATGGTTACACTGGTGTAAAAGACACCTGCTCAGGAAGGATCTGTTCATATAAGCCTTAATGGGGAGGTGAGTATTTTGGCTTCCTACAACAGTCTAATTTTATTGTGTTAGTGTACTTCTGTGTGCCTAAAATGTTTCAAAATGGGGTCTTAATTAATAATTCAACATACTGTATATCATATGTTATTGATTTTAGCACCATTTTATAGTACTGGCACATCAGTTCCATTGTGCACAATATAAACTATTATTGTGCATAACCTAAATACGAGATGTATTTACTAAACCGACGTAAAACGTGTGCATATACACAAGGTACAAATAACTTGTATAACACATTATGCAAATAGCATAACACTTATCATACATGGATGATCAGAACAGCTAATTTCCAAATGTATTGGTATTTTCAAGTTCCACTGGTAAATACCACATTTTTGTGCTCCAAGTTTCTGTTCTGAAGGTATATTTCATTGAAGTTAATGGCTCCAACTTTCATGGTTAATAGTAAAGCCCCTGTACATTCTATTGTCATGCTATCACTATGTATGTTAGGGAGAGTGATAGAAACGTGGTAAAAAAATGTGAAAGTCCCACAGGAAAAATAGTTCTTAAATTAATTGACAATACATTTTGCTGTGGTATGCTGTAATGCATTTCAGGGTCTGTTTACAGGTTTTGTACATTTCATGAAAATGACAGTGTGGGGTCACTGCTCCCAAACTTATTTAACCCCTTGTCACCTATGCAGGCTGGTGTAGCCAGGATTCAGAGCCCAGACCAATCCATGGATAAGGGGCTCTCCCCACCTTTGATGCCCAGGAGAAGGTGGTGGTAGCTACTCCCACTCCAATGGGTGTAGGCCCTGGGGGAATTCATGGTGGCATCTATGGGTCCCCTTTAAGATGGGAACACTTAGATGCCCGTCCCTGCCCAGGTGAAATGCATATAATGTACCACTTTCCACAAAAAGTTAAAATAGAAATAAAAACATAACCACTGAAAAATGTCAATTATTAATCTAAATTATCAATAAATATGTATCTTTCATTAATGATCCCACATCAATATCCTCGGAAAAGGTCTCATGCCAATATCATCTAAGTTCCCAAAGTTAGTGCCTCTCCCGACAAACTCCCATGCTGAACGGGCATAGGCAAACTCTGACTTCAGCATTGCAGCAGCAGGAATGTGAAAATGGGCCAATGGGTACCACAATTTTCTTGATGACATCACTCCCAGTTCTGCTGAAAATTTGTTCCCATTGCGCAATGTTTGCTTTTTCAGCGGCTTCAATGACGAACCAGGAGGTTGCCTATAGCCAACCTCGTCGGGAACAGGAACTTTAGAGAGGAAAGACTAAACTGTTTCATTTATTTATTTCTTAAATAATCCCCCCCTATTTTGTTAAATGGTAATTTCTTAACTTACTCTGCATATAGCATGCAATTCATGTGCAAAGTGCTTGAAAATAAAAGACTTCACCAGGCATCGCACCACACCGCTGGAGTTCACTTATTTGAGCATCCTGCACGCCAAGCAGTGCAGTGTTCAGCAGTGAATAAAGAAAACGATGAACTGTTGCCGTTTCCCTATTCATTACTATGTCTCCTCATGTTTTGTCCAGTGAAAAGCATGCTTGACATAGTCATTTGGGATTTCAAAGTAAGCCACAGTAAATCTAATGCTGAACAAACATTTTAATTATGATTGCTCTTATTTTACTTTGGTATACAATCACATCTATGCAAAATTCATCTGAAAAATTAAGAACTAACGACTCATTTCAATTATTTCAGATAAAATTCATTATTTTTTATTGAAAGGTAAAGCCAAATCTAAATCTAACTAAACCAAACAGATTATGTTAAAGCAATATACACTGTGTACCCATTGTTCTCAATAAGAACAAACCCTGTGCCTCTTATATTTGTTAGCAGTAATTTCTCATGAGCGCTAGCTACATGCCTTCTGGGAAATTGTCCAGCTCTAATGTTAACAATGACTTTATGGAGTTAGAAATGTTGACTAGAGCACACAATAAATGTATCCTCAGGAATAAAGAACATTTAACAATCTATGAATGTTATATGGTATGTTGGGTTTTATGTTTTTAAAGGCATATAATCACATTGGCAATTGGCTGCTAATACTGAACTACAGATGGTTTTGAAATAAATAAGGTATTACTGGAAAATAAGGAAGTCTTTACTTTCAGACAAATGAGAAACGAAACTCATGCGTAGTCTACAATAAGTTATGTTAAAACTGATTGTAAAAACTGAGCAAGACATGTGTAAAAAGTGTAGAGCTGCTCACTTGAGAAATATGTTAGGCTGCATGTGTCTGGTTCACCAAAAATACTTGAGGCCAGTTTTACACGTTTACACTACATGTGTCACCCATAGACTTTCACTACCCCAAGCACCATGCATTAAGTGCGGTGCTTGCAGTAACGCGCTGTTGCCCTTGTGTTGGCTCAGATACTTCGGGTACACCACAATTGACTGGAATAAATGAAATCCTCCTTAGATTTTCAATGCTTTTGCAGCAAAATAGGGTAGCGCAACACTGGTTTACACTCCAAGTGTAAAAGGGGCCTGAATCTGCACCAAGCAGGGCTCTAAAAAGTTTAACAAATATATAAATTCCAAAAGGAAGAATGTTGAGAATATAGGCTGGGGTCACCACACTTGGAGATAGACTTGAGAGTACTGGTTGGCAATAAGATGATGAATAATAAACCATGCCAAGCAGCAGTAGCTAAAACAAATTACATTTTGTGATGCGTAAAATGGGATATAACATTAGATGCTAATGTACTGCTCGTTGTTTATAAGTCACTTCTGAAGCCACACCTAGACTAGAGGATGAGATTCAGTTTTGGGCACCCCACTACAGGAAGGACATTGACGTTACAGAACAGGTACAGAGACAGGCAACTAAACTAACCAAGATAATTGGACAAGATGGTCGTAGGAGAGAAGGTGCAAAAAAGAGGGGTAAGGGGAAGCAGGGACAAGGGAAGTTGGGGGAACGGGATGGGCATGTCAGAGGAAGAACGGGAATAGAGGGGGGTTGGGAGGAAGAGGGAAGGAAATAGAGATTGGATATATTTGTGAAGGAAGGTAAGGGAAGGTAGTCTATTGGCACCTTTAAACATTGTGTAAATAATGCAAACATAGATTTATCTGTTTATTTAGTGTAAGCTATACACAAAATATATATGATACACAACTTACTGGGTTTCGAAAATGCTGCTCCATGTGTGCAATGTATGTCAGGCAGAACCACAAATCTTAATTCATACTATCCAAATGACTGTGTTTGTCGATTTCTTTTTTTTATTAGAAATTTTGATTTTTCAGTTTAACAATCCTCCTTTGGAGTCCAAAAGCGCTATTTAAAGAGGTATTAACATAGCTAAGAGAGCCACAAATAATTCGGTAATCATTGAACTCTTTTAAGGAAGACCAACCCCCCGGAACATAAGAAACCCACCCTTTCCCACCCCCCATCACCGACCAAATTGCTTTAGATGATTTTTTTCTACTACTTACAAACTTCTTATTTGATCCACCTGGCAATATAAGGTGTCATGTTTGTAGCTATATTTTTAATTGGCCCAGTTCCCCTAGGAGGTCTTTCTTCGCGTACCAAGCAGTATATCGATAGGGTTTCATTATTTCTAGGATCTCGGATCTCTTAAAAGAATGTGTAATGAAGTTTTTCCAAACCTTAAAAAACCGTGAGACACATTTTTCTTTGCGCATTAAAGTTTCTATGTTATCTAAATGAAATATGTGTAGAAGTTCTTGTTTGATATCCTACACCGAGGGCAAACTTGCATAAATCCATTTATTATATATTACTTTACGGGAAGCTATTAAGATCATATGGGCTAAATGCGGAACTTGATTAGTAGAGTGATTTTGCCCCCTATGTGGGAGATCTGGTTGCGGGTTATAGTTGAAAAGGCATAGTTGTGGGTTCAAATTAATATCATATCTGCAGAGGGAGAAGATATACCTTTGGACTTTGTTCCAAAAAATTTTAATGGGTGGGCATTCCCACAAACAATAGTACATAGAGGCCTTTGGTAAAGAGCACTTGGGACAATGTGGCTGATAATGAGGGGGTTTCTTCTTGTATTTGATATTAAAAGCATATTTGGCCTTATGAATCATTTTAAAATGAGATTCTCGCCACGTTTCATCTATAATTAAGGAGCGAAAGATCTTGTTGCCTTCTAAAATGTTTGTGCTCAGGTTTTCTATAGGTATATCTTTGAACCACGGGGAGAGATTGGCATTTGCTTTTCCTTCTGTGCTTCTACTAGCTATTTTTTGTTGTATTTCTGATAGAGATACTTTGGGTCTTTGGGGATTGAAGAAATAATCAAAGTCGTTCAGGTTCATTATTCCAGCCATATGGTCCACAAGCTTTCCTAGATATGATTTTAGTTGTGCGTAGTACAGGAAATCTGTTTTAGGGATGCCATACAACTCTCTTAATTCCCAAAAAGTATACCATCTGTCTTTCTTGAAGTACCAGAGATTACCCAGTTTTAAAATGCCTTTGCTTTCCCAGTCAAGAAAACCTTTGTGTAGTATGCTAGGTGGGAAGCCTGGGTGTCCCCAAAGGGGCATATATTTTGAGACCTTGATTGGTTGTTTGAACCCTAGTTGTAAAGCCTTCCATGATGCCCATGTATCTCTGACCATTCTACTGTTTTTAAGCCTCAACGGAAGGTGTTTATATGTAGTGTGCAAAACCGCCATTGGGGCCCAGGGTTCCATGAATAATTTTTCCAGGTCGTAGTTTGAATAGAAACATGTTTT
Organism: Hyperolius riggenbachi; assembly: GCF_040937935.1. Lineage (NCBI taxonomy): Eukaryota > Metazoa > Chordata > Amphibia > Anura > Hyperoliidae > Hyperolius > Hyperolius riggenbachi. The sequence continues at coordinate 403,808,063 of NC_090647.1, read as the reverse complement.
ACATTCCCAATCTCTGATGTGTCTGAATAAACATGCCAAGTTGTATGAGCGTATGTTAGGAAGATTCAAGCCACCTTGGTCCTTGGGTAATTGTAGTTTTGTATATGCTATTCTGACCTTGCGGCCTCTCCAGAGAAATTTATTAAAGGCTCTTTCCACCATTTTAATATCTCTATGTTTAAGTAATAGCGGTATCGTTTGTAGGGGAAAAAGCAATTTACCAAAGCAAACTGATTTGACTGCCACTCTTCCCATTACATTTAAAGAAAGGTTTTCCCATCGTTGCAAAAATTGGGTAATTTCTTTTAACAGTGGTTTATAATTAAGGTCATAGCGGGAATGTGGGTCTCTTGACATTTTGATACCTAGATATTTTACTTGTTGTTTAACAGGAATTGGGATTGAGGTCAAGATTGCAGGAAGATCAGAGCGAGTGGATAACTATAACATTTCGCTTTTGTCTAAATTTACCTTAAAGCCACTACCTTTACCTATCATATTAATAATATTTAGGGCTTCTTTTAATTCTTCCTGTGGCTTAGACATAAATAAGAGCATGTCATCTGCAAAAATAGCTTGGGAGACTATTGTATTACCTATTGGGATACCGGTAATTTGGGTTTGTAAGATGCGTAGCATGGGTTCAAGGGCTAAATTGAAAAGCAAAGGAGATAAAGGGCACCCTTGCCGGGTGCCCTTCTGTAGCTGTATCCTTTTTGATAGGAAGCCAGGGGTATATACTTGGGCTGTTGGATCATCATGGAGCACGTTTACTAGGTTTAAGAAAGGGCCAATGATTTTCATTTGATTTAAAACTTGGTTTAGCCACGACCATCGAACATTATCGAACACTTTTTCAGCATCTAATAGTAAAATAGCGAAACTTGTGCTCGGATACGCTTTGGCATAATCAAGGACTGTAATAACTTTACGTATGTTCATAACAGCTGAAGGATTCCTGATGAAGCCAGCTTGGGATGGGCTAACCAGTTTGTGCATCAGGCCCGCCAGCCTATCCGCCATAATCTTAGTTAAAGAGAGTCTGAAGCGAGAATAAATCTTGCTTCAGACCTCATAGATAGCAGGGGCATGTGTGCCCCTGCTAAACCGCCGCTATCCCGTGGCTTAACGGGGGTCCCTTCACCCCCAAATCCCCTCCGTAAAGCGAAGGAGCGCTTCCGCATTGGGGCAGGGCTAACCGCCCTGCCCCACACGCGTCTGTCAGACGCGTATCTCCGCCTCTCCCCCGCCCCTCTCAGTCTTCCTTCACTGAGAGGGGCGGGGGAGAGGCGGCGATGCGCGTCTGATAGACGCGACTGGAGGCAGAGCTGCAGCCGTTAGCCCTGCCTCCAGGAAGGGAAGATTTACGACCAAGACTACGACCAAGTCTTGGAGGGGTGGGTTTGAGGGTGAAGGGACCCCCGTTTAGCGGCACGATAGCGGCGGTTTAGCAGGGGCACACATGCCCCTGCTAAGTATGAGCTCTGAAGCGAGATTTATTCTCGCTTCAGAGTCTCTTTAAGAGTTTGATATCCTGATTTATAAGAGATATTGGGCCATATGCAATTCACTTTTTCACCTGAGTTTTCTCCTAGGTGATATTTTTAAAATTGTCAATAAAATGCTTTTTAAGCCACCAGAAAGCAAGAAAATACTCAAAATAATTTTGATAGTCCTATTTCACCTACTTTTTGGTACCTTTTTTATTGAAAAGTGCTGAAAAGTTATTTGAAATCAAGGATCAAAAATTATCTCCTGGGAGAAAAGTCAGGTGAAAAAGTTAATTGCATATGGCCCATTGGCCTATAGGCCGCCGGGTCCGATTGGTGCTTTGGAATTAGCTTGATATGGGTCATTTTAGCTGAAGTGGGCATCGTACCTTGTTTGATTACATCATATTCTGCAGGGAGGAAACTATCTCTAGCTTTAACATTTTAAAAAATTCAGCTGAAAACCCATCGGGCCCTGGGGCCCTATAGTTTTTCAAATATTTCCGCCTGGATTATTTCCGCATTGAGGGTTAATAAGTCAGACTCAGACAGCAAAGGCAGCTTCGCTTCCTTGATCAGTGACTCATATTTTGTGGCCAATGATTTACTATCCGCCTCATTGTATAGGTGAGCATAATATCTTTGGAACCTTTCGTTTATCTTTTGTGGGTCCGTTTGATGGGTTACGTTTTCGTCTAAAATTGAGTTATTAGTTGGTGGTAGTTTGGTTTTAATAATATTGCTCAGCATTTTGCTCATTTTATTCCCATACCTCCGGAATCTAATTTCCTTGTAGGTTCTGTTGAGTCTTTCTTTATTTTTGAGCCATTGATCAGCCTCCAGTTTCTTTTTAACCCATTGAGATTTGTTCTCTGAATTAGGCTGAGCCTGGAAATTCATCAAGGCTTCTCTATCTCCCTTAACTGCCATAAAGTATTTTTCATTTGCTTCACTTCTCTGTCCTGTCATGTAAGCAATAATTCTTCCCCTTAAAACTACTTTGGCTGTTTCCCAGTAAAGTGCAGGTTGTGTGATGTGTTCTTTATTTTCATGGAAATCTAGCCACCATTGTTGTAGGAGGCTTGTAAATTGCTTGTCCTGGTATAGTTGTGCTGGGAATCTCCAGATGATATCTGAACCTCTCAGGACCGTTTCTTTTAAAGTCAGCGTTATTGGGCTATGATCTGAAATGACCATATCCTTGATATTAGTGGTTATTAGTCTCTGGGTAATTCTATTAGAAGTTAAGAACATGTCCAATCTGGTTTTTGTCGATTTCTAAACATGTAATTAGGACTAATAAAGTTGTGTGGGAAAGTATTTGTTTCATTTACACTAATCTGTCAAAACAATCAGCGCATCTCCGTTCTTGACAAGTGTGGTGAATGTAAGTTACATGATTTTGTCTGTATTCAATGCTGTAGTTTGTAATTTGAATGCACTAAATGTAGTATGAAAGCAATTTAATGTACTATCAATATAATTGCATTGTCTAGGTGTGATTTGAATCATGTACAGCAATTAAATACTACATGTAATCCCTAATTAGTCATTTAGTCAGGTTGTTTAACCCATTGATTGGCTAGTTGTATGACCTTATGACTTAAACAAGTACTTTACTGAATGTAACTTAATTATTAAAATTGCTTTTTGTTTTACAATATGCATCTATAAATTATTTAGTCAATATTCACCCATTGTAAAATATTTACATCCTTTATCAGAAATGCTGGCATCTTTACTGCTGGCAAGGTGAATCACAGTGGGATGGATTTTCTTTCCATCTACATCTGTGTAGTGAGCAGTAATAACGTCACTTGATCTCCCAGGGTGCTTGGAGGCAGAAGGCTGCGTGACATCCTAGCCTAGGCGAAACATCACTGGGAGGGTGGGGTTATGTTCCCATATACTGAAATATATACAGTGGAACCTTGGTTTGCAAGCATAATTTGTTCCAGAAACATGCTTGTAATCTGAAGCACTCATCTCAATGCGAATTTCCCCCTAAGGATTAATGTAAATTCAAGTAATTTGTTCCACAATCCAAAACCCGCTATAGTCAAAGTACTGTACTGTATAAAATAAAGATGTAAATAAGGCTTTCACTATCATCATCAAATTATCAAAGCGCTATGGTTCTATTTCCACAGTACACACGGGGGTGCACTCACACCTCAGTATTGCAAATACTATACAAAATACATATATCAAGTCCAGCGCACTACCCCTTAATGCACCCTTTCATGTACAGTTCATCTATCTCATATACAGTTCATTATTCACTGCTGCAGCACATATTCAATCTTGCTTCCTTTACGTTGTAATGTGTCCACCACCAGATGACACCCAACTGGAAACAGACTCACTGATTTAGCAGTGACCACTGTTAGATGTGTCATACATCGCATGAACCCAGGGTGCCCCGGTGCATCAGGAACTGATCGGCGGCACAGCGGGCAGAACGAGTGCAGCAAAATCAAACAGCGCAACATAGCCCAGCTTTGGCTAACGGGGAAGAGCCCGTGGGAAAACTCTATGCGATTTAAATATCAGGAAGCATGTGAGTGGAATATTTTAATAAAATTGATGTTTTTAAACGGTATCACGCTATGGAAGGCTTTTAATTTTGAGGTAATTGTAACATATGGAGTAGGAATACCGAGATTGCACCAGGACCTGATTCACCGAGGCACCCTGGGTTCAGAATCCGAATCCGAATCAGAAAATGTATTTCGCCAAGCATGAGGGGTCACTGCTAAATCGGTGAGTCTGTTTCCAGTTGGGTGTCATCTGGTGGTGGACACATTACAACTTAAAGAAAGCAACATTGAATATGTGCTGCAGCAGTGAATAATGAACTGTATATGAGATAGTTGAACTGTAAATGAAAGGATGCATAAAGGGGTAGTGCGCTGGACTTAAAGGCTTTCACTATAACTAACAGAATCATTGCTATCTATTGGTTCCCACCAACCTTTTTTTGTGTGGTTTTAACAAGGAACTTATGCGATGACAGTTGCTTTTGATTATTTTTGAGGATTTCATGTAAATGAGACTTTGTACAGTCTCTACACTCAGATTAAAGGGAACCTAAACTGGGAGTGATATGGATGTTTCCTTTTAAACAATACCAGTTGCCTGGCAGTCCTGCTGATCTCTATGGCTGCTGTAGTGGCTGAATCACACACCTGAAACAAGCATGTAGCTAATCCAGTCTGACTTCAGTCAGAGCACCGGATCTGCATGCTTGTTGAGGGGCTGTGGCTAAAAGTATTAGAGACCCAGGATCAGCAAGTCAGGCAATTAGTATTATTATTTTAAAAGTTAAAATCCATATCCTTATCAGTTTAGGTTCCCTTTAACCACTTAAGCCTTCAGACATTTTTCACCTTATGCATCCGAGAAATTTTCACCTCCCATTTATTCGCCAATAACTTTATCACTACTTATCACAAGTAATTGGTATGTATCTTGTTTTTTCCACCACCAATTAGGCTTTCTTTGAATGGTACATTTTGCTAAGAATTATTTTTTTCTAAATGCATTTTAACAGGAATATTAAGAAAAAAATAGAAAAAGTCATTGTTTCACAGTTTTCGGCCATTACAGTTTTAAAATAATACATGCTACCATAATTAAAACCCACACATTTTATTTGCCCATTTGTCTCGGTTATTACATCATTTAAATTATGTACCTATCACAATGTATGGTGCCAATAGTTTTCGGCCATTATAGTTTTAAAATAATACATGCTACCATAATTAAAACCCACACATTTTATTTGTCCATTTATCCCAGTTATTACATCATTTAAATTATGTCCCTATCGCAATGTATGGTGCCAATATTTTATTTGGAAATAAAGGTGCATTTTTTCAGTTTTGCGTCCTACACTATTTACAAGCTTATAATTAAAACAATATTAGTAATGTACCCTCTTGATGTGCATATTTAAAAAGTTCAGACCCAGGGGGCGTGGCCAGCCGGCGATGTGAGAACAGCACACTCACGCAGCTCCCGCTTTGATCCTAACCAAACTTGATCCTGAGGGTGAAGTGGACACTTTTACCTACCTATTCTGAGGAATATTGACGGTGGGAAGCTTTGTGGCTCTCTTTGATCCGGTTTGCGGCCGTCGTTGGAACAATGGGCCCGAGAAAACAACGAGGAGAAAGGCCTTGCTGAAACTTCTAAGCAGCAAGATGGCGCCGACGCCCTTAACACACGTTCCCGGAGGACGGATGCGCAGCTGACTGATGTGGCGTCTAGACTGGAGAAATTTGCTCATAAGGACAAGAGGTACGAAGGGGACGCACAAGAGACAGGCTCGGAGGGCCAAGCAGATAACTGGGAGACAGAGGCAGAGCATTTCCTTGCTTCGGAGTTAAATGGCGCAGACGCGGCCTGGGGAGCCGCGGCAGGCCAGGCTGAATCTGCGGAGGATAAGTCACCACATACCCCACCTCCGGCAGCTCCTACTCCGGACCAGACTGGGGAACCCTCCCTTAGTGATATCTTATCCGCAGTGCAGTGTTGCAATCACGCTATCAACTCACTCTCACAACAAACGGGCAGCATCAAGGAGGAACTAGACCTATTAAGGCAAGACATCTCTAACATACGCGAAAGAACCACCGCTGTCGAGGGTAGAGTTAGCGACCTGGAGGACAAGATCAATCCGGTCGTAAGAGACCTGAAAAAGGTAATACAACACGCATTCTCTAACTCAGATAAAGCAGATGATATGGAAAATAGATTAATACGTAATAATGTGCGTATAATCGGCCTCCCTGAGAAAATTGAAAAAGCAGATCCTACCGAATTTGTTGAAAACTTGTTCCTAGAGCTGTTTGGAAAGGACTCTTTCTCCAAAGTCTATGCGATAGAACGCGCTCACCGAGTGCCCGCTCGCCCTCCTAAGCCTGGAGCAACCCCTAGGCCCATGCTAGCTAAAGTCCTTCACTACAGAGTCAGAGAAACCATTCTGAGACTAGCACGCCAAAAGGAGAGCATCTGTTTGGGAGACTATAAACTGTCTTTTTATCCCGACTTTTCAGCCGAGGTGCAGAAACAAAGAGCCAAGTTCTATGATGTGAAGAAACGCTTACAAAATCTGAAACTGCAGTATGCTATGATCTACCCGGCTAAGCTTAAAATCATTGCTAATAATGAAACACATTTTTTCTTGTCCCCAAAAGATGCAATGACCTGGCTAGACCAGGAAGAACAGCACTTGAAAAACAGGCCTAGTGCCGAAGCTGACACTTGATGCAAATCTGTCTATGACTGTTGCTGGATGCCATATATGCATGTTTCCCATACGCATTGCTTTTAGAGGCTGGGAACTCCTCGAATCTTTTTCACCAAGTAAACTACACCGCTATCATCCTACACTATTTTTGATACTACGTTTGCTTTTGCTCCGCTTCACACCCGGACTACTCATATAGTTTACTATGATAAGTATTCCGGATATATATATGGCCAGGGAGCTGAGTGAATATACTCAGCTTTTTGGTAAAGACTCTCTTCCTTATCTGTATAAACAGAGGACTGCGCTTGGAGAGCTGGGGTGCTACTCTCGGTCTGTTGGCGGGGGGTCTAATAACCTATTGAAAGCACCCACAGACTCTTTCTATTACTGTGTTTGATGTTTGTTACCTTTAGTTACTTTTTAAGTTTAGTTATGTTGGGGCCTGTTCTGAGCTCCGGGTTATTTCTTGGCCTTTTGATCAGTATAATGTCTCATGAGCACACTAGCAGCAGTGTGTTTTGCTATTATAGGAATGCAGGTGACCAGTCTCTCTCCCACATGATGTTTAAGAGAAAAGTATGGAAAATATACGAGTTGTAAGTTGGAACGTGAGAGGTCTAGCGGACCCCACAAAGCGTACCTCAATATTATCAACCCTCCAAAAACAAGGCCCAGCAGTAATATGTTTGCAAGAGACTCATCTGACCTCACAAACTACCCATTTACTCCATCGCAGGTGGATTGCAACCGCCCTTCACTCTACTTATTCCTCCTATTCAAGGGGGGTCTCAATTTTAATACATGCTAAGATCCAGTTCAATCCTACTAAAACATATATAGACCATGAAGGTAGATATATTATAGTGCATGGATGCTTTAACTCTCTAGAATGTATTATTGTGGCAATTTATGCCCCTCCTCCTTATTCACCTTCCAGCTTGCAACCGATAATTGAGCAGCTTAGCGATAAAATGCACATTCCTATGATTTGGATCGGCGATTACAATATGTATCTCAATCACAAATTAGATAAATTTCAGTCAAGGGCACAGCCCACTCAAATCTCATCATTGGCTAAATTAATTGCTGAATTAGGTATGGTAGAGGCCTGGCGTAGTCTGCATAGGGAGGAGCTGGCTTACTCATGTTTTAGCAAAACATATATGTCACTTTCTAGAATCGACTTGGCTATCTGTAATACTCAGATGTTATCTTTAATATCACAGGCATGCTATTTACCTCGATTGCTTTCAGATCATGCTCCCTTGGTAGTATTGATTAATATACCTGATAAATCGGTCAAAAAACGATTACCTTGGAAACTCAATCCCCATTGGCTATCCCTCATACCCTCGCACGCTGACATAATACAGAATCTTAGAACATTCTTCGAATTTAACAATAACTCTGCTTCAATGCTGGTAGTTTGGGATGCATTTAAAGCTTTCCTACGGGGAACTTTTATTAGGGAAATAAATAAGAGGAGGTCAGCAACTAGAGCACATGAGGATTTACTGCAAAAACAAGCGATTAACACTGAGGCAAGATCCATTCTAGACCCTTCAGAAATAAATAAATCCTCCTCGACCCAAGCCCAAGACCTCCTAGCCCAATTTTTAATTTCTAAGGCTAATCATAAAAGGTTCTTTCTAAAACAGGCATTTTTTGAGCAGGGAGATCAAACTGGTCACCTGCTCTCAGTAATAACCAAAGCACAAGATCCACAATCATATATAAGTGATCTTGTAACACCCTCAGGCGAGTTAGTTTCGGATACTCCTGGTATACTAGGTGAACTGAAACGGTTCTACTCTGACCTTTATTCTTCTAAAGCTAATTATACCACCCAGGAATTTAATCACTATGTAAATGCTATCCCCTTATTGCACTTGGGAGACTCAGATAGAGCCATACTGGATGCACCATTCATGTTAGAGGAACTGGAGATAGCAGTCTCGTCATTTCCAAACCATAAGGCCCCTGGAAATGACGGCCTACCTCTGGAAATATATAAAAGATACTCAGATATCCTTCTTCCCCAGTTGCTGAAGGTTTTCAATGATGCTTTTGATAAAGGCTCCTTGCCCCCATCTATGTCTGAAGCAAACATCATCATCTTATGCCCAAACCAGGAAAAGATAAATTTAAAGCATAGTCATATAGGCCAATTTCTCTTTTAACATCAGACATAAAGATATTGGCAAAGGTCTTGGCGAATCGTCTGGCTAGGGTTATCACAACCATTATAAAATCAGACCAATCGGGTTTTATACCATTAAAGTCAACAGCAATTAACATCCGTCGAGCTTTTCTTAATATGCAACTACCTGCAGATAATGTTGGAGAAAGAGCAATTCTTTCGCTAGACATCGCCAAGGCCTTTGACAGTGTGGAATGGCAATACCTATATGCAGTTTTAGATGCTATGCATTTTGGCCCCTCTTTCTGTAGGTGGGTTAAACTCTTGTATAGTGCCCCGAAGGCACGCCTTAGAGTCAATGATGTTATCTCGGATGGGTTTGCCTTGGGAAGGGGGACTAGACAGGGTTGTCCCCTGTCCCCCCTTCTCTTTGCGATTGCTATTGAGCCGCTGGCCGAGATTGTGAGATCTAACGAGCTAATAAAGGGGTTTAGATATGGAGTCCTGGAGGAAAAGATAGCTCTATACGCTGATGACACTCTTCTTTCCTCCAGGACTCCCAAGAATCTTTGATTAATGTTATGTCTGTTCTGACAACCTTTGGTTCTTATTCTGGACTAAGGGTTAACTGGGACAAGTCTTGTATCCTTCCATTAGATAAATTTGACATTGCCCTCCCTATGGAATGCAGGGAAATCCAAAAAGTATCCTCCTTTAAGTACTTGGGTATTATCATCTCTCCCGATCTGAACTCCTATGAAACCCTTAACATCTCACCGCTACTCTCTAAAATCCGTCACAAACATAAAACTTGGTCTAGACTCCCTCTCTCTCCAGTGGCAAGGATTAATTTAATTAAAATGGTCACAATGCCTCAATTACTATACGTTCTACATAATGCCCCAATTTGGCTTCATTTGAAGTTATTTAAAACTATAGATAGAATCTTCAGAGACTTTATTTGGGGACAGGGCAGAGTTAAAATCAAACTTCAGTACTTACAATACCCAAAGGATGAGGGTGGGCTGGCCGTTCCAAATGCTTGGGCCTATTTTTTGGCCTCTCAGTCTCAACATTTAGCAGGATGGGATGAAAAAGACTTGTTTGACCCTACCAGAGCTCTTATTAATTGCACGCTGGGCAGCTCTTCTATCTATGCAGCTTTGGAGGCTTCAATATCTAAAAGCCTTCAAAAGACTGCACCCACTATTTTATTGATCCAGAAAGTCTGGGATAAGCTCAGATCAATGCAAAATGTGGAAGGTATTACCTCCTATTCTCCTCTATATGGAAATCATAGACTTTCAGAGTTCTTACATTTGCATTTTCTTAAGGCTTGGGCCACTAAAGGTATTACATTAATTGCACATGTGTTGGATGGTGTAAACATCTGCTCCAAGGAGTCCCTAGCGGATAAAATGAACGTCCCCCTAAATCCCTTGTTAGCCTATCAATATACTCAACTAGTGCATGCTTTTAAAAAGCAACGCAGATCAATATCCTTCCAAATAAACCCAGTCCCAGTTTTCAACCTAATTAGCCACTCCACCTCCAAAAGCAGCTTCATATCAGGATGTTACGCCCAGCTTCTAAATCTATTTCTTAAAAAATTTCCTCTTAAATCCTATGATAAATGGGTATCAGACCTGGGGGATTTATCACCAGAAGAATGGTTGGATATTCTCCAAGCAGTTCCTGTAGTTTCCACTAATGCCTCACAAAAGATGTCTCAACTAAATATTATACACAGGACTCTTTTAACACCCAAACGCTTACATAGAATGTCACGTAAGGATGATCCTTCATGCACCCGTTGCTACAGAGACGGAGATCTCATGCACATGCTTTGGCGCTGCCTCAAGCTGCATAGATACTGGAACGGTGTACTTGATACCCTAGATGCAGTTCTTGTTCAAAAGATCCCTAGATCGTTTCAATGCTGAGTTCTGGGCCTAATTAAAGATACTACTTTAACAGATCAATCCCAAATTACCTTCCATAGGTTATTATTTCAAGCTAGAAGACTTATTTTGCTGCATTGGAACAAGCCAGCCCCGCCCACATTTGAAATGTGGGTTACACAGGTAAACCTATATTTAAAATTAGAAAAATTGATATATGCACATAGGGGGGCCCCTCATAAATTTGACAAGATTTGGGCGGGATGGTTAGATACCCCTGGACTGCCAGACACTGAATTAATAAGAGATAGGCTCTTCGGAGGTGTGGGATAATTAAAACTAGAATTTTGTACTTTTTTATTGCCTGACTAATTAACAACTAAACAACTACAACTAATAACACAAAAGGAGGGGGGGGCGGAATTAAAAAAAATAAACAATCCTGGTTTGGAAGAGGGAATAGGTCGTGTATCTGTATTTTTATGATATCTGCAATTTCTCCTTTGTACTGTTCTGAACTGCTGCTGGTTAAAAGCTCATTGTTTATTAGCTAATGATTATTGCTGTAAGGCTTCTCAAGAGCCTAATGTTGGATATTTTTACTGTAAAATCCTGTTTCTAACTTTTTTGACAATAAAGGCTGTTTTAAAAAAAAAAAAAGTTCAGACCCTTAGGTAACTATTTGTTTTTGTTTTTTTTAATTTGTAATTTTTTTAATTTTTTTTTTAGTTAATTTTATTTGGGGTTTTTTTGGGGTGTGGGAGGTAAACAGTTAATTTTAAATGTAATTTATTGTGTGGAAAACTATGAAAAAAAATGTATGTGCATGTAGTTTTACTATTTGGCCACAAGATGGCCACAGTGATTTTTTTTTGTTTTTCTATCCTGTTAGCGAGCACGTTTGCTTACAAGAACTACAAGGAGGACGTGATTTTTTTTTTCAGAAAGACCATGGCCTCTGAAAAGAAGCCAACGGTTCTTCCCATTCATTGATCTCCGGACTACCAGGGACTACCGGGGGGTGCGGGGGTGGCATGCACACAATCACACGCAGCAGCCTTTTGGAAAGTCACATCCAGAAGGCGAAAATGGTTAAGTACAATCCTGCAGCGTCAAGGAGATAAGAACCATCAGCTCAGTTGTAATGATGTGACATGTGTAAACGTTTTTAACTTGTATATCAAGACATTGCTTGTATATCAAGTCAAAATTTCATGAAAATTTTTGCTTGTATTTCAAAGCGCTCTCAAACCAAGTTACTCTCAATCCACGTTTTTACTGTAGTTATAAGTAGCATTTTGATGCTGAAATCAGGATAATTAAAGTAAAATGGGTAACCTCAATCATTTTTGATATTCTGTTTTAATTTGTTATGGGTCCTCTTTAATGTTAGTCTTAAATTTCAAAAGATTAACATGTTTTGGAAGGCAGGAAAAAAGTGACAGTCATTTCACACTAAAATAACTCTTAGTCTAAAGGTGGCCATACACTGGTCGAATTTGCCATCAGATTCGACCAACAGATAGATCCCTCTCTGATCTAATCTGATCAGAGAGGGATCGTATGGCCACCTTTACTGCAAACAGATTGTGAATCGATTTCAGCCTGAAACCGATCACAATCTGTGGAGCTGCCGCCCCCCCCCCCCCCCCCTGCATACATTACCTGCTCCGGCCGGCGCGAGTCCCCGCTGGCTTCTCCGGCCCCGCCACGCTCCGGCTGCTGAACTTCCTGTCCAGGAAATTTAAACAGTAGAGGGCGCTCTACTGTTTAATCTTCCTGCCGGGACAGGAAGTTCTGTGTAGCTCTGGAGCCCAAAGCGGAGAAGAAGACCAGGGGACTCGCGCCGGCTGGAGCAGGTAATGTATTACCGCTGTATTGCGTCGGTCGTCGGGAATTCAAACGCTGCTAACGACGCACTCCCGACCCGCTGGCGACCGAGAAAAATCTTCTGCACGGATGGGTCGACGGGAATCGACGGGAACGATCGATTTTGGACGGAATTCGATCGTTCTGTCAGCGGTGTGCGCTGCGATTTCAAAGCCGTTTCGGGGTAAGGAGGGCTGCAGTCTCCCCACAAAATAAACATGATCTGGCAGCAGACTCCCCACAAAATAAATATGATCTCTACCCACAAAATAAACATGATATGGCGGCAGTCTCCCCACAAAATAAACATGATCTGGCAGCAGTCTCCCCACAAAATAAACATGATATGGCAGCAGACTCCCCACAACATAAACATGATCTGGGCTGGCAGCAGTCTCCCACAAAATAAACATGATCTGGCAACAGTCTCCCCAAAAAATAAACATGATATGGCGGCAGACTCCCCACAACATAAACATGATCTGGCAGCAGTCTCCATACAAAATAAGCATGATCTGGCAGCAGATTCCCCAGAAAATAAACATGATATTGCAGCAGACTCCCCACAAAATAAACATGATCTGGGCTGCCAGCAATCTCCCCACAAAATAAACATGATCTAGGCTGGCAGCAATCTCCCCACAAAATAAACATGATCTGGGCTGGCAGCAATCTCCCCACAAAATGAACATGATCTGGGCTGGCAGCAATCTCCTCACAGAGTTCCCCTTTAATGATACAAGCATCGCCCCTTGTTTCCAATATCCTCAATATCAGTTGTTAATCTCCCTCCCCCCCCCCCCCCCCCCCCCACAACAGCATTGAGTGGCCACTTTACCGATTCCCAGAGTTCTAGAGTGCTCACCTCAAGCATGCTGTGACACTAGCATGGTAATGGCAGTGCTCTGTCCGGCGGAACCCAAACACCCGGCGTGGTGTCAGTGACATGCATATGGGGGTGGCAGACCCTTTAGACCTGTACCACCCTCTTTCTCAACCTTGCCAATCAGTAGCCACTTTCTCTTCCCCCCAACCCTTCCTTATCATACCAAATGCAATGTCTGATTGGGGGGGGGGGGGGAGGTGGTAGCCCGCAAAAAGAGCTCTGGTGGGCTGGATGCGGCCTGCGGGCCGCCAGTTGGATGGCACTGGTCTAAGAGGTCAAAAAGTAAATTAAACTAGTTGTACAGAAGAAACCAGTGTCTATGCTTTTTCTCTATCTTCCGAGCAGATTCCATCAATGAAGTTGAGATCAATTTCCAGCTGAAATCTATCTAAATTATCAATCATACAAGCTGGGCAGGTCTCGCTCAAAAGGTGTGCGGCGGTAGCAGCGCTTGATTTCCACACGGCCAATGGACCCCCCGTCAGTCTCCCCAGCCCCTCCCCCCGAACTGTGCAGAGTGTTGAAGCAGAAGCTCACTTATCTTCGGGGTGCCTTCTTTTGTGTTTATCTCTTGATCACAGCCAGGACACCTGTACCCTGTGACCCAACAGCATGTATGTGATTACGTATGTGCCACTGCATCACAGGGAACTGGCACCATGGGGAGAAGAGAGAAGGCACAGGAGGAGGTGCACCAGCAGATCGCTAAGCATTCACTCTACTGCAACACTCAGCCTGGGGGGAGCTAATTAGATGGGTAAGACCTGGTGGGCCCGGAAGGGGGATGCGGCACCAAAAATTTCCAATTTAATGGTAATAGATCCCTCTCTGATCAGATTTGATCAGAGAGGGATCTATCCAGGGGAGGACTGGGACCTTTTGGCCTGGGGGGAAAACACAAACCAGAGGCCCGTTATCATTGCAGCCCCAGCCCAAATTACGTCACACAGGCACCCCACGTCGTATATGCCAGTAGTCACGTGGAGCGCCATTTGGAGAGAGGAGAGAGAAGGCAAAGCAGGTGGTTTTGGTGCACGGCGCTCAGCACCGGTGACCCAAACTAGGAGCCCCATAGCAGCAATAATATGCTGCGCGGGGCGCGTAAGGGAAATTCACGGCTCCGGTGACAGCCGTACCCCAAATTACACCTCCCTCCCTCAGAGTTGCAACGACTCGGAGGGGAAATAGTATTTAACACCGCCAGGGAGTTTAGTGACAGCAGGAAGAGCCATCATTCAGCGCTCCTGGCGCCCAACTTACCCGCAGCATATAAATACTAGGGGCTCAGACACACTATAAGCGCTTTTATAAGCACTTTTTAGCCATCAGAACTTTCGGAGAGCTTTTTAAAAAGGGCCTCCATTGACTTACATTAAAATCATAGTAAAATCATGATCGCGGTAAAATCGCTCAGAAAAGCGCTTATAGCGTGTCTGAGACCTTATGCAGAGAAGGGGAGAAACGGGGAGGAAAGAAAAGCTGAAAGAGCAGGAAGAAGATAGTTAACCTTCCTGGCGGTAAGCCCGAGCTGAGCTCGGGCTATGCCGCACAGGAGGATTTCTCAGGCCCTGCTGGGCCGATTTGCATAATTTATTTTTTTTTGCAACACGCAGCTAGCACTTTGCTAGCTGCGTGTGCACTCCGATTGCCGACAGGGGAAGCCCTAATGGAAATCCCATTCAGAACGGGATTTCCGGACGGGCTTGATCGCCGGAGGCGATCGAAGAGGGTAGGGAGATGCTGCTGCAGAGCCGCTGTCATGTAGCTAGCGCTAGGCTAGCTACATGTTTAAAAAAAATAAAAAAAATTTAAATTTGCTGCACTGCCCCCTGGCGGTTTTAATTAACCGCCAGGAGGGTTAAGTGACAAGACAATATGTTCTGTATAGCGCTGCGGAAGATGGTGGCGCTATATAAATACTAAATAATAATAATATCAATAATTTGCCTCACCAGGACTGCACTTTTATTTAGCTTTCCTGTATAAGAAGAAGACACAGCCAGCCAGCACTAGGGGAAGAGGGAAACAAAGGTGAATGAGGGAGGGCTGGTGCCAACCAAAAGTGCTTCTGAACGATTTTCAAAACGACAGTGATTTGAAAAGCGCTTGGCTAATGTTACCCTATGACGGTGTTCTCACAGCAGAATTGTGATTTTTTTAAAAATCGCAAACACACTGCATGTAGCATTTTTTGGAGCGATTCATTCAAAAATCGCTCTGAAAATCGCTTCACAAAATCGCACTTGCAAATTGCTAGCGATTGCTATTGTGATTTTGGCGTGCACTAGCTCAGAGAGAGGAGGAGTGGAGAGAGACTGAGAATAGCCTGAGATGGAGCAGAGCTGTATTTCAGTCTCACATCACACAGAGGCTACTTGCCTATAATATGACTCCTGTCCCTGCCAGTCTCTTACACAAGTCAGAAAGCAGCCCTCCTGGAGTCTAGGGACTGTCAAAAACGTGTCAACTTGTTTAAAGCCTTGTCCACACATGCAGTCATTAGAACAATGGGGAGAAACAAGACAGATGTTTGCCCATGGACCCTCCAGGCAAGCTCTGCATCATGCTGTGTATATTTACCAGCTTGCCTGCCCTCTAATTGCACTTTTATCAGCTAGCCAAGTGTTTCACATTGCCTTATAACAACAAACCTGAATACACCAGACACTGGACCTGCCCTAAATCACTGAATGAAAGGCGGCCTGGGGGGAGATTTCCCCCCTGGCCAGTCCGCCCCTGGATCTATCTAATGGTTAAATCTGGGGGCCATCAACAACTGTATGGGCACCTTTTGATAGCCTTCGGAAAGATTCAAGGTACAATATACTCTATTCGTTTTTGGATGCATTGTGCACAAAAAGACTTACTGACAAAGTTTGTAGTATTTCATTGCCCTCTAGGTATGCCCTCAAAGTGTGATGCAGGGTAGTTGAATGCAAGGCTATGCATGAAAACTCTTCACCAAGTAACCAATTTTTTTCATTTGTCCTCAAAAATAGCCATAAGACAAGGTAGACCTAAAAAAAGAGATTTATTTATTTATTTATTTAAGTAAATAAACTTAAAAATGTCTGATTTGTTTGTCCACCGATACTACATGGTGTGTTACGTACTTTTATTTACCTGCCCATAGCGCACAGGAAAATTATATCCTTCTAAAATTCTAAAATTATAATGCATCCCAATTATGCTCGGTTTTGATTTTGAACAGTATTTCAGATGTTGTATATATATATATACAGTATATTAGTATATTTGATTCATTCTTCTTCTCCAGTTCAAGCAATAATCCCACAAATAGCATTTCAGATATATTGACGGTTAATTGCTTTTTGCTGTTTTTTTTTTTTTTATTGAATGTAGCAATTGACTGTTGCTGTTTGCCATGTTTTTTTTTAAGTTACAAATGCTTTTTTTTTATTTTTTTGCGCAGTGATCTGATCAATTTTATGACAAGTGGACCAATTGTAGCCCTGGAGATAATGGGGGATGAAGCTATTACTGGCTGGAGAAGGCTATTGGGACCCACAAACTCTAGTGTTGCACGCAGTGACTCACCAGAAAGCATTCGAGCTAGATTTGGTAGCGATGGAACTAAGAATGCAGCTCATGGCTCTGATTCTATTGCTTCAGCTGCTCGAGTAAGTATGCATATATCCCTTTACCTCTCACCATTTCATAATGTCAGTTTATAATCATTCGAGAAACACAGAAAATCAGTACTTCCAGAATGCATAAAATTAATTTTGCAGGTGTCACAATCCAAAACAAATTCAATGTTTCACAGATTACAAATACACAAAAGTGACATATGTAGCCCTACACTAATATACAGTGGGTTGCGAAAGTTTGGGCAACCTTGTTAATCATCATAATTTTCCTGTATAAATCGTTGGTTGTTACGATAAAAACTCTCAAATGACCTGAAGACAAAGATTGTTCACCATCATGGTTGAGAGGAAGGATACAGAAAGTTGTCTCAGAGATTGCAGCTGTCTGTTTCCACAATTAGGAACATATTGAGGAAATGGAAGACCACAGGCTCAGTTCAAGTTAAGGCTCAAAGTGGCAGATCAAGAAAAGTCTCGGATAGACAGATGCAACGAATGGTGAGAACAGTCAGAGTCAACCCACAGACCAGCACCAAAGACCTACAACATCATCTTGCTGCAGATTGAGTCACTGTGCATTATTCACCCATTCCGCGCACTTTACACAAGGAGATGCTGTTTGCCAGAGTGATGTAGAGGAAGCCTTTTCTCCGCCCACAGCCGCTTGAGGTATGCTAAACCACATTTGGACAAGCCAGCTTTGTTTTGGAATAAGGTGCTGTGGACTGATGAAACTAAATTGAGTTATTTGGGCATAACAAGGGGCGTTATGCATGGAGGAAAAAGAACACAGCATCCTAAGAAAAACACCTGTTACCTACAGTAAAATATGGTGGTGGTTCCATCATGCTGTGGGGCTGTGTGACCAGTGCAGGAACTGGGAATCTTGTCAAAGTTGAGGGACGCATGGATTCCACTCAGTATCAACAGATTCTGGAGACTAATGTCCAGGAATCAGTGACAAAGGTGAAGCTGCACTGGGGCTGGATCTTTCAACAAGACAACCACCCTAAACACTGCTCAAAATCCACCAAGGCATTCATGCAGAGGAACAAGTGCAATGTTCTGGAATGGCCATCTCATACTCAGACCTGAATATAATTGAAAATCTGTGATGTGAGTTAAAGGGAGCTGTCCATGCTCGAAAGCCATCAAACCTGAATGAACTAGAGATGTTTTGTAAAGAGGAATGGTTCAAAATACCTTCAACCAGAATCCAGACTCTCATTGGAACCAGCAGGAAGCATTTAGAGCAGGGGTGCCCACACTTTTTCGGCTCGCGAGCTACTTTAAAATTTGCCGATGCCAGGAGAACTACCAACGTCTCAAATGCTAAGCACGCCCCCCCCCCCCCTCGCGTAGGTTAGCCAGGCATATGTGCCTGCAGCATAGGTTACGTGCCCTCAGTATAGGTTAGCCAGGTATATGGGCCTTCAGTGTAGGTTAGCCAGGTATATGGGCCCTCAGTGTAGGTTAGCCAGGTATATGGGCCCTCAGTGTAGGTTAGCCAGGAATATGGGCCCTCAGTGTAGGTTAGCCAGGTATATGGGCCCTCAGTGTAGGTTAGCCAGGTATATGGGCCCCCAGTGTAGGTTAGCCAGGTATATGGGCCCCCAGTGTAGGTTAGCCAGGTATATGGGCCCCCAGTGTAGGTTAGCCAGGTATATGGGCCCCCAGTGCAGGTTAGCCAGGTATATGGGCCCCCAGTGTAGGTTAGCCAGGTATATGGACCCCCAGTGTAGGTTAGCCAGGTATATGGGCCCCCAGTGTAGGTTAGCCAGGTATATGGGCCCCCAGTGTAGGTTAGCCAGGTATATGGGCCCTCAGTGTAGGTTAGCCAGGTATATGGGCCCTCAGTGTAGGTTAGCCAGGTATCTGGGCCCTCAGTGTAGGTTAGCCAGGTATATGGGCCCTCAGTGTAGGTTAGCCAGGTATATGGGCCCTCAGTGTAGGGTTAGCCAGGTATATGGGCCCTCAGTGTAGGTTAGCCAGGTATATGGGCCCTCAGTGTAGGTTAGCCAGGTGTATGGGCCCCCAGTGTAGGTTAGCCAGGTATATGGGCCCCCAGTGTAGGTTAGCCAGGTATATGGGCCCCCAGTGTAGGTTAGCCAGGTATATGGGCCCTTAGTGTAGTTAGCCAGGTATATGGGCCCCCAGTGTAGGTTAGCCAGGTATATGGGCCCCCAGTGTAGGTTAGCCAGGTATATGGGCCCCCAGTGTAGGTTAGCCAGGTATATGGGCCCTCAGTGTAGGTTAGCCAGGTATATGGGCCCCCAGTGTAGGTTAGCCAGGTATATGGGCCCTCAGTGTAGGTTAGCCAGGTATATGGGCCCTCAGTGTAGGTTAGCCAGGTATATGGGCCCTCAGTGTAGTTAGCCAGGTATATGGGCCCTCAGTGTAGTTAGCCAGGTATATGGGCCCCCAGTCAGTGTAGGTTAGCCAGGTATATGGGCCCTCAGTGTAGGTTAGCCAGGTATATGTACCTGCAGCATAGGTTAGCCAGTTCCTCTGGACTCCTGGAACTGGCAGGCAGGCAGGGGAGAGGAGGGGGTGAGGAGAGACTCTGGCAAGCCAATAAGAATGCATGGGAGAAGAGGCGGCGAAGAGAGAGGCGGTGCGGCCGCTACGTCATGGCTGGGGGCGGCGCCGGGCACGTTACAAGCACGCACGTTGCAGGCTGCCCGCCGCCGCCCCCAGCCATGATGTAGCGGCCGCGCCGCCTCTCTCCTCCCTCTCTCCTCGCCTGCATCCTTATTGGCCAGCAGCTAAACACGATGAGCTGCTGGCCGCAACAAACATACGAGACGCGGCCAAGAGGCCGCGATCTACCAAGAAGGCGGTCGCGATCTACCGGTAGATCGCGATCGACCTATTGGGCAGCCCTGATTTAGAGGCTGTAATTTCTGCAAAAGAAGGATCTACTAAATATTGATTTAATTTATTTTTTGTGGTGACCAAATGTATGTACCTGCCTAATTTTGTTTAAACAATTAATGCACGCTTTCTGTAAATCCAATAAACTTCATTTCACTTCTCAAATATCACTGTGTGTGTCTCCTATATGATATATTTAACTGACATTTTTTTATCATAACAACCAACGATTTATACAGGAAAATCGCTACAATTAACAAGGTTACCCAAACATTTGCATCCCACTGTACATACTGTACATGTGATAAAAAGATCCAATCATGGTGATATTGATATCATGATTCAAAGTTTATGAAAGCTTCAAAAGTTAACATAAATAAGTAAAATAAATTGGCATACATGTGGGTTGTATAAATAATTACTATAAGATCAGAAAGCATTATGAATATAGTGCTTTTAAATTGCTTTGGGCTGGTTGGAAGAAAATCAATTAGGGTGAAGGTAGAGGAAGCATGTGTCACCATGGAGGCAACCTTGCTAGTCCTACCCATCGGTGCAGCCAGCAAGTGAAGAACAGTGGTTTTCAAGAGATAACAGACCCAAAAACACATACACAGTATATTGACAGCCTATGTAATCAATATAATCAATATGCTTAGGATTTTACTAATCAGGCAATTTAAGTTCAGCCTACTATGACAGCAGAGTTAGAGTACAATATATGTATGCAAGAGCCGATTGCCTGGCCAATAAAGTGCTGCAGCAGTTACTGGATAACAAAACTTACTGTGCAAAAACACTACCTAGGCTAAAATCGGAACTAAAGATAACAACACTGAATCAAGAAATCAAGAAAGAAATTAAAGAAAGTTATGATGGTACAAAATGTTGGAAAAAAAGTAGAGAAAATCTGTGAGAAACCTAGATGCCTGTAAACTTACATGTGTATTGGAACTTAATTATGAAGATGCTGTTTTACAGTCACAACACAAGGTACCCAGTTAGGTTATGGACAACCATTAACCTCCTTGGCGGTAACCCCGTTTGTGACATGGGGTAAGCCGCCGGAGGGTGCCGCTCAGGCCCTGCTGGGCCGATTTACATAATTTTTTTTTTGCTACACGCAGCTAGCACTTTGCTAGCTGCGTGTGCATAGCTATCGCCGCCGCTACCCAACGATTCGCCGCTATCCGTTGCGCCGCCTCCCCAGACCCCTTTCGCTGCCTGGCCAATCAGTGCCAGGCAGTGCTGAGGGGTGGATCGGAACATCCGCTGACGTCATGACGTCGGTGACGTCATCGCGATCGGCACCATGGCGACGGGGAAGCCCATACAGGGAATCCCGTTCAGAACGGGATTCCTTGCAGGGTAAAAGCGCCAGCGGCGATCAAAGGGGTGGGAGGGATAGCGAAGGGAGGGGGGAAGCATGTAGCTAGCGCTAGGCTAGCTACATGCTTTAAAAAAAAAAAATTTAAAAGTGCTGCGCTGCCCCCTGCCGGATTTATTGTACCGCCAGGGGGGTTAACAACCTTGTGGCCAAAATAAATCAAATGACAATCAGTAAGCAATTCACCATAACTTACAGCATCACCTTCTTTAATAAAACGCAGGCATTTACTTTATATGCAAACACTCTGCCTCACTTCAAGAGAACAGAATACGTTCAACTTCAACAAAAGATTTTTTAATTTTTTATTTTTTTTATTCAGAAAAGAGTGACATAGGGTCAGATTGTCTGTCCACATTCTATCTGGGTGTTTTCTCTCTACTTGATAATAACACAGAGGCCCAAACTGTTACTACTGCATTAAATGGCATTGTTCTGCAAATTGGAAACAAATCACAATTTTGGAATTACTGTTAAAAGTTTCTTACAAATTTGCCTGCACATGGCACATCCAACATATCACTTCAGGAGTCCACTAAAATTGAAGATCAGTCTTCTACAAACTGTGCCTGCTTGCAGCATCCACCAGATTTTAATCTCAACTAGATATGAGTGTTCGCTACCACAATGTCCGTGTATATACTTATATCAAAGTTGTGACAGCACTCCTCTTCTTGTGATCGTCTGTTTCCAGATACAGCCAATAATGGTAAGAGTCAGATGGGACGATGCATGCAGGTCGGACTCCAAAAGCCAGAAAGACAATGAAGAGCTGATGGAAGAAGTCACACCTCCAGATGGCTTCAGAGAACTTCTTCACTTTGCAGATATGAGCACATAATGGACATTTATTGAGCACGTAAAAAGACAAAGTGTTTCACGGCGCCCATATCTGGAGGAGGTGCATCTACAAGCACTGTATACGACCTGAGGAAGCGGCTTACGCCGTGAAACGCGTTGTCTTTTTAAGTGCTCAATAAATGTCCATTATTTTACCAAGGCCTACTGAATTATTAAGTAGTACCTGCTCTCCGGTAGTGGATGGTGATAGTCAGACTTCAAAGTCATAGCTTTCATCTTATCGATATAATCGATAACTTTGTGTTCAATAACTCCTGGGCGATCTATAGCAATAACGGAACATGTGCTCATATCTGCAAAGTGAGGAAGTTCTCTGAAGCCATCGAGAGGTGTGACTTCTTCCATCAGCTCTTCATTGTCGTTCTGGCCTTTGGAGTCCAACCTGCATGCATCGTCCCATCTGACCCTTACCATTATTGGCTGTATCTGGAAACAGACGATAACAAGAAGAGGAGCGCTGTCACAACTTTGATATAAGTAAACACTAAAATTGAAGGCCATCACTGTGGAGCTTTGTGGTCCAGGCAATAGTAGCAGTCATTTCCTGAAAAGAGCTGTCAATGCTGATTTGAAAACATAGATTTGTAAGGGAAAATGTTTATGAAACCTAACTGCAAGTTCAAATACATATTATACATGAAACCTTTTTATTTTATATAGTAAATGAAAGAGACTAAAAGTCATCTACTAAAAATACTGCATAGAATGGTTTTGCTCTCTTTAAAACAGAAAGTAATTGTGACACTATGCACTGGCTTTGGAACTCTAAGTAAACAAACATTCCGCAGAGATCACCTGACAGAACTAAATATGGTGCCACCTGCGATGAATGTAAGTCAGGGAAAGGAAAGATTATGCAAGATACTGGGAGAACTGGCAGGCACTCGGGATTCACTGTAAAAATACCCAGGGTAAAAAACTATGTGCTCAAGACTAGAGCAAGACTTTGCAAAAATAAATCCACAGGAAAAGAAAAGTCTGGCACTATAGTTTAATTGCAGCAAGGTGAAAACATGAGCTGTGACGTCATGGTGCATAAACTACTTTGCATACTTCACCTCAGAAGAAGCTTGGCATTCAGCCTAGCGAAACGGTTGTAAGGCCGTGCACCATTGGCGCCCACACCTGCTACCACCCATGTACAGCACATTAATCTATTTTTTGTATGTGTGTTCTTAGAAGCCAATTTAGCACTGTACACTTGCTCTAGTTGATGCACCATGACGTCACAGCTCATGTTTTCACCTTGCTGCAAATAAACTATAGTGCAAGACTTTTCTTTTCCTGTGCATTTATTTTTGCAAAGGAAAGATTATACAAGGGCAAACACTGACTAAATATTTTATAAATGAATATTGAAAAATAAACAATTTTATTAATTACATTATTTTCACTATAGTTACTATAGTTTACAGTTTGATTCTGCAAGGATGTAATTATTTTGTCAAATGTATCATTTACAATCTGAGTATATATATAGCTAGGATAAGGTAGTTACATAAACTTTTTAGACAGATCAAACACGAAAAACTCAATGCAACTACCCTTCCAGGAATGATGACCATGTTCAGTACCCAAAAATATACTTGATGAGGCAACTGTCAAATCATATTTATTGGTATCCTGAAACTTTGTATTGGTAGCTTAAAGCTTAATTCCAGCATTTTTAAATCAATAGATATCTAAATCTCACACACCCAGCAAAGTGAAGAAATAATTTGTGGACAACTGAAAAAAACAGTTCGTTTCTTTCCTTGCTGCTAAAAATGCTGGGTCTTTTGCCCTGAGCAATGCACATCTTGGAACCTAGCTGTCCAATCCCTGCCAAAACCACCTGCACTAGCTAAACTGGAAAGGAGGGTGAATACATTGTGGGGAGGATTTTTAGGGTGTACCTTGACCTGCTGCTATTAGGAACAGTGGGAGGGTGCTGGTCTTTTTCCCCAAAATGTTATAGTGTATCTTTCATTCTCCAATAAACACACTCACTTCACTTCCCTGGTTCCCTGTTTTATTTGGAAGAACCAGAGAGCCAAGCTAAAATCCAGTGTACTGCAGTGCCTATGTGACATAGGTGGAATAGTGCACCCATCCCTTCACAAATACTATATTGTATCTTAATGAATGCATGTCTCTCATTGGTTTACATTTAATGACAGACTAGAGTATTTAACATTTAACAGAGGACAATAAAATAATTCTAGTATATCTGCTTAAAGTGTACCTGAGGCAACATGTGGCATGATAAGATAAACATGTGTGTGTACAGTGCTACCAGAAAAAAATAATTTTCAGGCATGCAAGTGACAGCTTCTGTCTTGAATATAGTAAGCATCACTGATAAGCAATTACAGCCATACAACCTTTCTTGGCAGAATACAACTTCTGAAGGCAGGGGAGAGCTAGAAAAAGGTCAATAGTTCATGTATTTTAACTCTGGGACACTTAATAGACAGCCATTAAGGAGAGAAGATAAAACATTCAATCTACTTTGTACAGTCCTGGCCAAATGTTTTGAGAAGTTTTCACAAAGTTTGCTGCTAAACTGCTTTTAGATCTTTGTTTCAGTTGTTTATGTGATGTACTGAAATATAATTACAAGCACTTCATACGTTTCAAAGTCTTTTATTGACAATTACATGAGATTTATGCAAAGAGTCAGTTTTTGCAGTATTGGCATTTCTTTTTCAGGACCGCTGCAATTCGACTGGGCATGCTCTCAATCAACTTCTGGGCAAAATCCTGACTGATAGCAATTAGCAACCCATTCTTTCATAATCACTTCTTTGAGTTTCTCAGAATTAGTTGGTTTTTGTTTGTCCACCCACCTCTTGAGGAATGACCACAAGTTCTCAATGGGATTACGATCGGGGGAGTTTCCAAGCCATGAACCCAACATTTCATCGTTTTGGTCCCCAAGCCACTTAGTTATCACTTTTGCCTTTTGACACGGTGCTCCATCATGCTGGTAAATGCATTGTTCTTCACCAAACTGTTGTTGGATTGTTGGAAGAAGTCACTATTGGAGGGTGTTTTGGTACCGTTCTTTATTCATGGCTGTGTTTTTTGGCAAAATTGTCAGTGAGCCCACTCCCTTGGATAAGAAGCAACCCCACACATGAATGGTCTCAGGATGCTTTACTGTTGGCATGACACAGGACTGATGGTAGCGCTCACCTTTTCTTTTCCTGACAAGCCTTTTTCCAGAT
Source organism: Hyperolius riggenbachi (assembly GCF_040937935.1). NCBI lineage: Eukaryota > Metazoa > Chordata > Amphibia > Anura > Hyperoliidae > Hyperolius > Hyperolius riggenbachi. Next base: position 403,782,578 of record NC_090647.1, on the reverse strand, counting down.
GCCCCAAACAATCGGAAAGGGGCTTCATTGGAGAATATGACTTTGCCCCAGTCCTCAGCAGTTCATTCACCATGCAGAAGATCAATCTGACCCTGATGTTTTTTTGGGAGAGAAGTGGCTTATTTGCTGCCCTTCTTGACACCTGGCCATCTTCCAATAGTCTTCGCCTCACTGTGCGTGCAGATGTGCTCACACCTGCCTGCTGCCATTCCTGAGCAACCTGTGCATTGGTTGCACTCCGATCCCACAGCTGAATCCTCTTTAGGAGACGATCCTGTCGCTTGCTGGACTTTCTTGGACGCCCTGAAACCTTCTTAACAAGAATTGAACCTCTTTCCTTGAAGTTCTTGATGATCCTATAACTTGTTGATTTGGGTGCAGTCTTACTAGCCACAATATCCTTGCCTGTGAAGCCATTTTTATGCAACGCAATGATGGCGGCATGCGTTTCTTTGATGGTCACCTTGGTTAACAATGGAAGATCAATGATTTCATGCATCACCCTTTTTTTTAACATGTCAAGTCTGCCATTCTAACCCAATCAGTCTGACATAATGATCTCCAGCCTTGTACTCGTCAACATTCTCACTTGTGCTCGTCAACAAGACTATTACTGAAATGCTCTCCGCAGGTCCTTTAAAGGACTTACGAGGCGAAAAAGACCTAAAAAGTTAAATACCTGCAAGTAATAGCAATGCACGGAGGTCGCCGTCCGCGCCCTCCATGCCGTTCCGCCGGGTCCCCGCAGCTCAATGTGCCCCCCGGCCGGTCCCGACCCCCCAGCCCGGGTCGGGCTCTTCCTCCTCCACAAAGATGGCCGCCGGAGCTGGCCGCCGCTGCGCAGTCCGCATATGCGCGAGTGCGGCTGCACAGCTCTAGGGCCTCCCCCCCTGATCCACGCAACAGTAGCGTGGATCGGGGGGAGGCCCTAGAGCTGCGCAGCCGCACTCGCGCATATGCGGACTGCGCAGCGGCGGCCAGCTCCGGCGGCCATCTTTGTGGAGGAGGAAGAGCCCAACCCGGGCTGGGGGGTCGGGACCGGCCGGGGGGCACATTGAGCTGCGGGGACCCGGCGGAACGGCACGGAGGGTGCGGACGGCGCCCTCCGTGCATTGCTATTACATGCAGGTATTTAACCTTTTTAGGTCTTTTTCGCCTCGTAAGTCCTTTAATGACAGCAATGAAATGCAGTGGAAAGGTTTTTTTGGGATTCAGTTCATTTTCATGGCAAAGAAGGACTATGCAATTCATCTGAACACTCTTCATAATATTCTGGAGTATATGCAAATTGCTATTATAAAAACTTAAGCACCCACTTTTCTAATTTCCAATATTTTTGACAGTATCTAAACTTTTGGCTAGGACTGTAAATATTTAAATATAAAAAAAACCCCATAGGATATCTTTAAAAGTCAATTTTCATAGTAGTAGGAGGATAAATACAATTTACCTCATCTGTGTATTTTCACCTCGGGTTTAGTTTAAACGTGTCTAATTCCAGAGACAAACTAACCTATACTATTTTATCGCAGACCAACGAGGTGAGGTCTTGGTCAAATGCATTTGTAAATCAGAACAAGTGGGAAAATATTGGCATTTGGGGCAGCTCATAGTGTAAGACCTCCTGCTAACATTTGCTGATATGACAAGTACCCTTAACTTCATGCCATGGGCTGAAGGGTTAAAATGCGGGCATGCACCATTTTTCATGACACCATATTTCATGTATACTGATGATTTAATGAAATTCTTTACTGCATTACTGAACTATCAGTTTTGTATGGAACAGGATCTTAACAAATGTGTTTTTCTTGACCTTGATTGCACAGCATGACAGGATTTTTGATACATCGATTCATACAAATAAGTTGGTATGGTAACAGTTCAAAGGATAGTCAATGTACTGCTACTATAAGCATGTCTCTGCATAGATTTTGCATAGCTTCTTCTCTAGGGTTTATCCATCATTGTACTCTCTCACTTTAAATAAAATTAAGTATTGTGAAGCCGGTAATTTGGGGGCTACAGGATTTTACAGACAACAGAAATTGATATGCTGACTGCACAACTTACTGTCCTAGAAAACATTGCACACACACAAAAAACCCATCACAGTAGCCAGCAATGCCCAGACACCCAGTACCTGTGTTCTATGTTAATTTGATTTGATTTGTTAATGTGTTTGACATCTGTTAAAGTTAGTTGGGCGATAGTAGCTATAGGTTACGAATATTTTACTATCGTAATTACATAGAACCGAATAGTAGACTGTATGTAATTTTACTGTTATTCTATTAGTGGTTATTTCCAGCACCAAAATTACTGCGGTGTCCTTGTTAGACTGTTAAAGATAAATACTTAAGAATGAGGCTAATCTAGAGGGTCCCACGTGGTCTTGCTGTGCAACTGAACTACTTTAACATGTTTAAAGAGGAACTTTAACCAAGGATTGAACTTCATCCCAATCACTTGCTGATACCCCCTTTCCTATGAGAAATCTTTACCTTTTCTTGAACAGATAATCAGGAGGGGTCTGTATGGCGGGTCTGTATGGCTGATATTGTGGTGAAACCACTCCCACTGTGTGATGTCAGGACCTAGGTCCTGACAGTTTCCTGTTTATGAGCCTTGTTGCATTGTGGGAAATAACAGCTGTTTCCAACTGCCAAGCAACCAGTATCTCCCTCTGTGCATTTGAACTGTATATCTACTAAAAACACAACCTTTTAGCCTATCACATTGTTATGGGGTGGGGTTATAGGTAATGGCAGTTGGTGCTGTCAGTTTTCTTTTTTCATGACTGCCAGTAGTAAATATCTTTATGTGCAGGCTGATTGTGGATCAAACAATATGAACAAATTACAAGGCAAATATCAATAATGTATTGATCTCTCTTCTATTTTTTAACTTCTCACTTTCAATGTATTTATTTATGTTTCCACGTTTCGCTAAATTTTCTCTTAAACTCTTTTTTCCCCCTACATTCTGATATGAAAATGGCATTTGCAATATGCAGTATCACCACAGTTAGAAAAAAAGACCTTGGTTGGTTATTCTGTTTTAATATAAATTTTTTCTTTCACATAGTTTTTGGAGAGTTTTCTAGTTTTTTCTTCATTCCCTCAAATATAATTGAATATACTTGAGATTAAAAATAATAAAATAAAATTTATATATATATATATATATATATATATATATATATATATATATATATATATATTTCTCTCTTTTTTTTAATTATCCTTTTTTATTTTATAAAAAACTAAGCTTCAGAAAAATGTTGTCGGAACAATTGTTTCAGGCAGCACTTTAACAATGAATAGTATGCAGACGTGCTTGTTGACTCCCGTTCATGCAGTGTGTAATGCTCTGGAGAAAGTAAAGGTAGGACAAAAAACTAACTTACTGCTGCAGGAACTTCCTTTAACGCAGAGCGTAGATTTCAATCAGCCGCCGCTGCACGCATCCGTCGCACCTGCCGATCTCGCCGCTTATTCCCGCCTTCTCTTGCCTCAGCTCACTGGCTCTGCCTGTCTCTATGATGCAGAGCCCTGTGAGTGGGTCAGGGGCGATTTCATTGGCTCCAGGCCCTGTCTTTTAATGTAAGTAACTCCCATTGGCTTACATTGAAACACAGGGCCAGGAGCCAATGAAAGCGGCTCCTGACCGGCTCACAGGAACTCTGCCGTCATAGAGACGGCAGAGTGGGTGGCCCAGGTCCCTGACGTGCGGCGGTGACGGTGATTGTGGTGGGTATGTGCAGCGATTTGTCGTTATCCATCGGGATTCTGCCGTTTCTGTGCCAGCGATCTCTGGTCGCTAAGGGGGCCGAGACCGCTGGTACTTAAGTGGTTAAAGTTTCTGCAATAACAGTAGACACCAGGTGAGAAGGAGGTGTCTCAGTGCTACAGGAGAGCTCAGTGACATCAGGGAAAACCCTGTACACTTCCTGATCATTTCCATATGAAATCATAAGGAGCAATTGTTTTGGCTGAGGTAAATCTACAGTGTTTTTGTAGCTCTACTCACAAAATAATTATGTAATAACGATATAATTGAAAATGGAAAAGGTTTGGTTAGACCTAAAAATTATATCTATTTAGAGCTTAAACATATTTGTAAATTTCAACCTAATTGGAGTCACAACCAAAAAGCACTGGTAACAAATAAAAAATAATTCTTCACTTATACCTTTTACTGCCATACATTTCTAAAATCAAAGAATCTTTAAATATAACATAAAACTATTCACAATAAAATATTTTGTTTGAAGATTGCACCACAAAGACTGATCTAATGAGGATATTGTAGCATCCATAGATGTATCATAGGTACTGTATGTACAGTATATAGAGATTTAAAAAATAATATTATTAATAGACACTGTTTTCAACCATTAACAATTAGGCCTTGTTCACATCATAAATCGCAATCGCTGACGCCAGCGTCTTGCAATTTTGTGTGTGATTTTTTTTTTTTTAGCGCCTCCCGGGACTTACCTTTTACAGAGCGATTCTGTTTTTTCACTTCCTGTTGTCAGTCAGTTTCGCGATTTCCCTATACCTGCCATTATAGGCAAATCGCCCCCAAAATGGTACAGGCAGCACTTTGGTGAGCGGATCGTAATTGAACCGCTCAGATGTGAACAATCCCATAGGGAATCATTGCACAAGCGCTTTTAGGGTGATTTTCTAAATCACTGGTGCTTAAAAAATCCCGAAAGTGCCCTTAGTGTGAACAAGCCCTCGATGTGCATTGACTTTGTGCCAAAAAGATGTCATGAGAACAAAGAACTGAGTCAGGCAGGGGACTATAAGACACACATACAACAAATACAGTAGCAAGAAAAAGTATGTGAACCTTTTGTAATTATATGGATTTCTGCACAAATTGGTCATAAAATGTGATCTGATCTTCATCTAAGTCACAACAATAGACAATTGCTTAAACTAATACCACACAAATAATTAAATGTTTCCATGTTTTTATTGAGCACACCATGTAAACATTCACAGTGCAGGTGGAAAACGTATGTGAACCATTGAATTTAATAACTGGTTGAACCTCATTTGGCAACAATAAGTTCAACCAGACATTTCCTGTGGTTGCAGATCAGACGTGCACAACAGTCAGGTGTAATTCTTGAGAATTGTTTCATTTCAGCAATATTGTTGGGATGTCTGGTGTAAAACGCTTCCTCAGCATCTCAATCGGGTTGAGGTCAGGACTCTGACTTGGTTACGCCAGAAGGCATATTTTCTTCTGTTTAAGCCATTCTGTTGTTGATTTACTTCTATGCTTTGGGCCTTTGTCCTGTTGCAACACCCATCTTCTGCTGAGCTTCAGCTGGTGGACACATGGCCTTAAAGAGGAATTGTTGTGAAAATCTTAGAATGTAAAACACATACAAATAACTACATTTCTTCCAGAGTAAAATGAGCCATACATTACTTTTCTCCTATGTTGCTGTCACTTACAATAGGTAGTAGAAATCTGACATTACCGACAGGTTTTGAGTTAGTTCATCTCTTCATGGGGGATTCTCAACATGGCTTTTATTCTTTATAAAGTCACTCCCTGAAAAAGATTTATACAAAGATGCTGGCCAGCCCCCTGCTCGTTGCACACTTTTTTGGCAGTTGGATGGAGCAACTGCCGTTCTCTAAGTGCTTTTAAAAATAAAGAAAACCCTGAGAAACCCCCATGAGAAGATGGGCTAGTCCAAAATCTGTCAGAAATGTCAGATTTCTACTACTTACTGTAAGTGACAGCAACATAGGAGAAAAGTAATTTATGGCTCATTTTAGACAGAGAGACACAGAACATTTAAATCAAGCTTTTCTCTTGGCAAACTCAAAGCGCTAGAGCTGCAGGATGCGCTCTATAGGCAATAACAGTGTTAGGGAGTCTTGCCCAAGGTCTCCTACTAAATAGGTGCTGGCTTACTAAACAGGAAGAGCCAAGATTTTAACCCAGGTCTCCTGTGCCAGAGGCAGAGCCCTTAAAGAGAACCCGAGGTGTGTTTAAAGAATGTTATCTGCATACAGAGGCTGGATCTGCCTATACAGCCCAGCCTCTGTTGCTATCCCAAACCCCACTAAGGTCCCCCTGCACTCTGCAATCCCTCATAAATCACAGCCATGCTGTGAGGCTGTGTTTACATCTGTAGTGTCAGCCTCAGCTGCTCCCCCGCCTCCTGCATAGCTCCGGTCCCTGCCCCCGTCCCTTCCCTCCAATCAGCGGGGAGGAAAGGGATGCAGGCGGGGACTGGAGTTTTGCAGGAGGCGGGGAGAGCAGCAGACTGACACTATAGAGATAAACACAGCCAGCTCTGACAAGCTGTTTGTCAGCAGCGTGGCTGTGATTTATGAGGGATTGCAGAGTGCAGGGGGACCTTAGGGGGGTTTGAGATAGCAACAGAGGCTGGGCTGTATAGGAAGATCCAGCCTCTGTATGCAGATAATATTCTTCAAACCCACCTCGGGTTCTCTTTAACCATTACAATATCCAGCCGTCTTACTCTGGAAGAAACATACTTCTTATTTGTATGTATGTTTGCATCTATTTTAAATGTTAAAATGTTTGCGACAGAGCTCCTTTAAAGAGGAGCTGTTAGGTATAAGGTCTCAGAGAAAATAAACACATATATCAGTAGCTAAAGATTGGCTGTACTTACATTACATATGCATTTCACTGTCCACGTTTGTACTTCACAGAATTTTTATATAGTATATGCAGAGATTGATGCTCCTGACAGCTCATGGCAGGTTCCATGTTTGTCTGTCTCCTATGAAGCCAAATGTGTCGTCATGTCCTCCCTGCTTCCTGATCACAGAAAAGCTCGTACTGAATAACACAGTGTGCAGTGAATATTAATGAGCCATGTGGCTAGGAACAATAGCTGACTCCTGCAGTGTACTCTGCCCGGAGATTTATCAGTGCTACGCGCTGGACTGATTACAAGCTGCTGTAACGTCTCATTAGCAGCCGAGGGGAGGGCCCCAGAATGCTTTGCAGTATAGTATGCGGCTTGCGTCCTGCTTGGGTCTAACAGCTTTGCTGATAAGCACACATCAAAGGTAAGAGAGATTTTTATCTTCACTAATGCCTTTTTGGCTTCCTTCTAAACTGTTTAACACAGGAGAATAGAGGTTTAAATTAGCTTCTGCAGCCTGACAGTTACTCTTTAAATTCTCCTGCAAAATGTCTTGATAAACTTTGGAATTAATTTTTCCTTTGATGATAGCAATCAATCCAAGCCCTAATTCAGCAAAGCAGCCTCAAACAATGATGCCCTCACCACCATACTTCACAGTTGGGGTGAGGTTTTGATGTTGGTGTGCTGTGCCTCTTCTTCTCCACACATAATGTTGTGTTTTTCTTCCAATCAACTCAGCTTTGGTTTCATCTGTCCTCAGAATAATTTGCCAGTACTGCTGTGGAACATCCAGGTGCTTTTTGAAAACTTTAAACATGCAGTAATGTTTTTTTTTTTTGTTTGTTTGGGGGTTTTTTTGGGCAGCAGTGGCTTCCTCTATAGTATCCTCCGATGAACTCCATTCTTGTTTAGTGCTTTACGTATCATAGATTTGCTAACATGGATGTTAGCCAGTGGCGGCTCCAGGAAATTTTTTTAGGGGGTGCTATGCAGGTGCTGGACCAATTTCCGGGGGAGCTGACGACCTGCGGCGCGCTTCGCGCGCCGCGGCAAAAAATGGGTGTGGCTACAACCTGCAGCGCGCGAAGCGCGTCGCGGCAAAAAATGGGCGTGGTCATGACCGGATGAGGGCGGGGCTAACTGTAATTTAAAGTGAACCCAGGGTGAGAGTGATATGGTGGCTGCCATATTTATTTCCTTTTAAACAATACTAGTTGCCTGGCAGCCCTGCTGATCTATTTGGCTGTAGTAGTGAACTGAATTACACCAGAAACAAGCCATGCAGCTAATCTTGTCAGTTCTGACAATATTGTCAGAAACCCCTGACCTGCTGCTTAAAGGGAGATAAATATGGCAGCCTCAATATTATTCTCACCTCGGGTTCCCTTTAAAAGTGCAACGCAAAGACAGAGGGCCCAAGTTTTGGTGACCCTTTTCCCAGAAAATTCACATAATTGTGCAGGTTTTCTCAAGAAAATACACGTAATGTGAGCAGATTTTAACAAAAAACGTCCAATGACCCCAATATGCACAATCGGTAGCAGATATGGTCCCAATATGCACAATCGTTATCAGATATGACCCCAATATGCACAATCGGTAGCAGATATGACCCCAATATGCACAATCGGTAGCAGATATGACCCCAATATGCACAATCGGTAGCAGATATGACCCCAATATGCACAATCGGTAGCAGATATGACCCCAATATGCACAATCGGTAGCAGATATGACCCCAATATGCACAATCGGTAGCAGATATGACTCCAATATGCACAATCCGTAGCAGATATGACCCCAATATGCACAATCGGTAGCAGAAATGACCCCAATATGCACAATCGGTAGCAGAAATGACCCCAATATGCACAATCGGTAGCAGAAATGACCCCAATATGCACAATCGGTAGCAGAAATGACCCCAATATGCACAATCGGTAGCAGAAATGACCCCAATATGCACAATCCGTAGCAGATATGACCCCAATATGCACAATCCGTAGCAGATATGACCCCAATATGCACAATCCGTAGCAGATATGACCACAATATGCACAATCCGTAGCAGATATGACCCCAATATGCACAATCCGTAGCAGATATGACCCCAATATGCACAATCCGTAGCAGATATGACCCCAATATGCACAATCAGCATCACCTGAAAAAGAAAAGATAAACCCATTTACTCACCTACAGCCAGAAGACCTTCTTTCCCGACCTCCTGTCCCGAGTCCCGACCTCATTGTGGCGCGCAGCGCCCGCGCGCCCACGATCCTCTTCCTTCCCGACGTCACGACGAGACTTCCTGCCTGCATGCAGAGAGCAGGGCTACGGGAAAATGGCCGCCCGAAGCCATGCACTGCAGACTCGAAGTCTGCAGAACAGGGCTCCGGGCGGCCATCTTACCGTAGCCCTGCTCTGCTGCTTCGGGCTGCCGCTGTGAACTGACTTGGCGTCTTTTAGACGCCTGAAGTCAGTTCACTCCAGGGGGTGCTTTGGGGGTGCTTGGACAATTCTAGGGGGTGCTCGAGCACCCCCTTGCACCCCCTTGGCGCCGCCCCTGATGTTAGCATATGCCAGAGACTTTCCTAAGTCTTTAGCTGACACTCTAGAATTCTTCTTCTTTACCTCATTAAGCATTCTGTGCTGTGCTCTCTTTCAGTCATCTTTACAGGACGGCCACTTCTAGGGAGAGTATCAGTAGTGCTGCTGAACTTTCTCCATTTATAGACCATTTGTCTTACGTGGACTGATGAGCTGCAACTAGTCCAGGGGTTCACATACTTTTTCCACCTGAACTGTGAATGTTTACATGGTGTGTTCAATAAAAACATGGGAACATTTAATTATTTGTGTGGCATTAGTTTAAACAGACTGTGATTTTCTATTGTTGTGACTTAGATGAAGATCAGATCACATGTTATGACCAATTTGTGCAGAAATCCATATAATTCCAAAGGGTTCACATACTTTTTCTTGCTACTGTATCTTGAGCAAATTCTAGTAATAATGGGCTGTTGGATTTCAGCATCAGCACAGGAAACCTGTAATGCCCTATTTCTGGGACTGGAGATACATTCGATACGCAATGTACTTTATTATTGTGTGCAATAGAACTAGTCACAAATAGGCCTATATAAGAAATTGAGTATATACTCTCATAAATGTACAAGCTGAATATTAATGCTATTTCTTTCTCAACTTTGCATAAGTTGCATAAATATAATAGATTTCTGTCACTCAAAAGGATTGCTCATGATTGAGATGACTGTGTATTTTTTATATGGGCATACCCTGTTCTATGCTGCAGCTTTTAGATAACTATTCTACAGGTGCCCATACATATATAGATATTCACATTCCCTGCAGGTTGGATCACTCTCATTTGAATGTGATGGGAATCGATTCCCTTAAAAATGTTCAGTTGAATTTGACCAAAATCCACTAAGGCTAAGTTCACAGTGGGACGTTAAAGTCGCGCGTTAAAACAGCATTTAACGCAGAATAACTCACTGCAATGAAAAATCAATGCCCTGTTCACAGTGCACACGTTGCGTTGGTGTCTAACGCTGCACGTTAAGTAAAAGTACTGCATGCAGTGCGTTAGACACGTTATTAGCTGCGTTGGACTGTTTGCACATGCTCAGTAATGACTTTTCATTGCCTGTATTTTTTACTGTATCTGCTGTATGCGACAGTAACGCTGCGTTGCCACTTTTTGGGCGCCTTGCGTTGTAAGCTTGCGGTGCGACTTTAACGTGGCATGAAAACACAACGTCCCACTGTGAATCTAGCCTGAAAGTATCGGATCAGATAGGATGGAAAATCTAGGGGACAGGGCAAGAGCAACAGTGAATCAATGGCCCTTTATGTTGCACTGCATTGAATAGTGAAATGCTGTGGTTCATTGGATTTTCAACAGATTCCCTGCTGGAAATCGATGTGCTGTGTGTGGTACGAATTGATTCCTTTATGAATCCAATTCTTCAGTTATGATTGAATCAATTCCTTTCAGAAAGGAATTGATTGTTTTGGAACGTTGGGAGGAAATTTATATACGTATGGCCAGATTAACATGTCTATACAGCTTTAATTAGCCTAAGATAAATTCTGAAGCTGCAGATGATAACAAACATATCTGTTAGCAGCAAAAAATGTATGATGTGTCATAGTACATTTTCCTTTTGTTAAGAAGAATGTAAATCCACCCGTGGTTTCGATTAACAGGCAGAACTGAATGTGCCCATGATCTTATGTATTCCAAAAGAACAATGGCCGTGTTGATTCATCAGCAGTGGGGTGAATTGTGGATTTGGAAATTTGTGTTGCATGAGGCTAAGTTCACAGTGGGACGTTAAAGTCGTGCGTTAAAACAGCATTTAACGCAGAATAACTCACTGCAATGAAAAATCAATGCCCTGTTCACAGTGCACACGTTGCGTTTGTGTCTAACGCTGCACGTTAAGTAAAAGTACTGCATGCAGTGCGTTATACACGTTATTAGCTGCGTTGGACTGTTTGCACATGCTCAGTAATGACTTGGAAGCATACTTTTCATTGCCTGTATTTTTTACTGTATCTGCTGTATGTGACGGTAACGCTGCGTTGCCACTTTTTGGGCGCGTTGCGTTGTAAGCTTGTGGTGCGACTTTAACGTGGCATCAAAACGCAACGTCCCACTGTGAATCTAGCCTCAGACATCACAGAACCACTACATATCGGCAGCTACTTCAGGTCCTGCTAGAAATCTGGTTGGGATCCATACAGTAGTGCAGTGTGGTACATAGGGAAATTGAATATTCTGATGCAGGATAATTTATTGCATTTGTATCCATATTTGCCATTTTGGTGGGGCATGTGATCCTATTGTCCAAAATCCATAATTTAATTTGCTCATATTGTTCCTGATCTTCATAATCTTTTGAGAAAAAGCAGTGTTAATACTGCAGAAAGAGCGCTCACTATCACTGGAAGTAAAAAAAAACTACAACTAAAATGGGAATGTGCATGCTAATGTAAAAGAGCAGAGACTGTTCCTATCTAATGGGCAATTTTGCCAGCATCTAAAATGGTGTCAGCTCATGAATGCGAGAATCATTAAGCTCACACCCAGACAAAATCCTGTGATAGGGTGGAACACATAGGTGGACAGAGCTAAGTTGGCACAGCATATTTGGCCACCCAAGCTCTTGCTGATCCCTGCTGCGTGGCTGTATTGAGCGGGTAGATCGCGGGCTATGCAGCAGCGCAGAGAGACTGTGTTATCATCATGCATAGATAGAAATGGCCATGTTTGTATGGTACATCTTGGTTGAAAGCATGCTGTTTACAGGTGGTCGACCCCTGATAGCTACAAGCTACAAGTTTTAATGTTTTATAGAGATTGGAGTTATCTATTATGCATACTTAAAATAAAGGCTTTCTGCATTTTTTTTTCAAATAGTACCGATTGTGGCCAGCACCATTTTTTTCTTTTCTGATTAGTGGATCAGTGTGGTACATTGCCTGGTATTTTGTGTAAGAAAATCTGTCAGGAACTGCATCAGGCTATTCTTGCTGTACGTATGTTCGCTTTCATTTAATATTGGTAGGCACAGTCAGGAGACCATGATTGTCCTAGAAAGGATATTAAAGAGCCTCCATGTCTGACTCAGCTCCAGAGTCATTCTTGGGCAAAATAGATGCTTCTTTATAGATAAGTGAGTAGAAGTGGGTATTTAGACTGTACAGTATATCTTGGTTAATTAGTAACCATCAACTTAAATAATTTAAAAATGTTTTGTTTAGGGCCCACCATCACTAATTCTCTTCAAAATGTCTGTAAGGCCACCTCCCCCCCCCCCCCCCCCTCCAAAAAAAAGCGTCTGACATGACAGAACACCCCATTTACCACTACTCCTCAGTGATTAAGGGAGGCAGGGTTATAATTTTGTTGCTGGTTTAAAAAACGTTCAACTTAACTGAATATTTTCTGCAAACCACATAATTACGGAATGTGACAATGTATTTTTTATAGTCTAAAATAGCTTTTGGTATGCAGTGAAAGGTGTGATAATATACAATTAAAGAAGACTGCAGGTGTTACTATGTACAATTTATATAACCATACTGTAACAACTCTATTGTACAGTACGGTAACTCATTTCCATTTTTGCTCAGAACTTTTACATGCCTAATGGAGGGTTATATTTAAACATACTAAGTATGGCTCTGAATAGGGTTCCGGAAGCTTTTTCCATTCTTGTAAATCATCCAACAATCTATCCATATTTAATGAGGCAATAGGCTTTCTGCTTTGTAACAGGAATCCATATATTTATATGATCTCTATATGCAGCATAATGTTCACAATTAAACACACTATGTGGCCCTTTCCCGTAGTCACAGGTTTGTTTTTTCAAATATGACGTGAAGCCACTTCAGTTTTTAATACTCAAGGGATGATATTGACATTATTATTAAAAAAAAGGCTAATGTTACATCTTAATGGATCATTTAACTTTAAAAGTGATGTAAGCACACGGTGTTTGAGAGCTCTGATGGATAAAACCTTACTGCAAATTAGTGCACCTTACGTTCTAGAATGCTGAATATAGTTGTCTGAATTATGTTTTGAATTTTCTTAGTTGCATGTCTGTATTAATGCTGTTTTTTTGTATCAATGTTAGGAATTAGAGTTTTTTTTCCCATCCAGTGGAGGCCGTGGACCAAGAAACACTGCAACATTTATCCAGTGTACGTGCTGCGTTATCAAGCCTCATGCTGTTTCAGATGGTAGGTTAATCACCATTTCATTCTTAACTCTAGCACTGTAACTATCAGGGGTGTATGGTAATTACAAGTAAAGGCGGTCCCATAAGGGGAGAAGCATTAATGCAAAGCAATTATCAAATCTTAAATTGTGGTTCAAAAATGTTCCAGATTCCTGAGCAGTGTGTAAATAAGAGGTTACTCACCTGGCTCTCGACTTTCCACTGATGAGATCCCCCTTCAGTCAGGGGCACCTCTAGCTACTTAATACTGAGGGTACCTCTGGCTAATACTAAGGGTCACCTGGCGGGGAAGTAGGGAAGAGGTGACAGCTGGGCCAGCCAGCACACTTGCGCCGCGGTTCGGCGGGGGGTTGTAGGTTCATTGAGGGCGAAATCTAAGGTTCCAGGACATCTTTGCCTATAGACGCCTGTGATGTACTTCCAAGCCTTCTGATTTTATTTTTACACATTGCATTTGATAATTCTCATCTTTCTATTAATATTAATGGTTACATTCAAAGTATTGATCAGCAACGCTGGTTCTTTTTTGTCAGTTGTAAAATAATCATGCTAACATCAAAGGTGGCAGTTTACGACCGATGTAAGATCTACTTATTTATAATTGTTTACACAGAAAAAAATTTGACCAACCATGTACTTCATCATTGCTGTCTAAGCCTGCCACATGGCGAACTTGACTGTCATTTTGTTGAGAATCTTGCTATGCAAGATTGGGGCTGATTCACTGCAAGACCAGACTTGTCAATTTCGCTCGCTCATCCCTACTAATCATACACACGTCAATCATGGCCCAATATGCCTAGCCAATATATCGCTATTCCATTAGAAGTGGATTGGATAGTTGTCAACTGCTATCCTGGCAAGCTTAGTTTTAATAAGTTTCAGCTGAAATATATCAAGCTTCAATCAAGCTGCAAGTGCTTTACTGCTTGATGCAGGGCAAAGGGCCATTGATTTTTTCCATCACTCCTGTCCAATCAGACTTTCAATCGATAAACACCACAAAATCAATTTAAAGTCAATTGATTGTATACAATAGATTATTGATGTGTGCATGGCCAGCTTTAAATATTTTGTGCTAATTAGTTCAGCAATGACAGGAACCAAATGTGAACATCACAAACAGAACTCTAAGGCTTTTGAGCATAGCCGATTGTCCAAATGATGGTACTATCATGGATGAGAACTTAGCTACAGATGAACTTCCTTGCTAACAAGCTTTTCCTGTGTGGACAGATCACAGACTAGACAATCTAGCCCCCAGCCTGTGTCTGACAGCTCTACAAGCTGAGCTAAGGGAAAGAAAAAAAAAACACTGTGTGTGCTTGTGTGTGTGTAAACCCTAAATAGTTACTTAGAACCGCACTAACAGGGGCCATAAATCAGGCCCCCCCCCCCACATCCTGGAGCACTAATTAATTACTTGGTTTGATTAGTCAATAATCCAGTCCTGGCCTCCCTGCACCCTCTGTTGTGCTTCTGACGATGCAACGCTTGTTCTGAAACAGCTGTCAGGTAGGGGGGAGTGCTTCCCATCGGGGGCCTCCTCTGGCTATTACATCTGCTGCCATTAAAGAGAACCAGAGACGAAGCACCCTCATGTATTTTATTACATCTATCAGTGGGAACATGACAGTAAACCCCTACCCTGCTTTTAGTTTAAATCTTCTCTGCTTAATCTGTGTATAATCAGCTGTGATAAGAATCCCTGACTGAGTCAGTCGAGGTTTGACCTGGAATCATTATAGCTGAGTCACTCTTTTGTGGAGTCTTTTCAAGCCCAAGCCTTCCCCCTCCTGGATCAGATTTCCTGCTGAGAGCTCTGATGACATGGGAGGGGCTGCTGCTGCAGGAAAAATCTCTGAAACAGACAAGTGTGGCTGTGTGATCTGTGTGCTCTGTCTGTGCAGCCAGTCATCATTATTATCTACTGTATGCAGTTTCATTACTATGAGAGACACTTCCTACAGGCAGCCACACAGCATACCAGCATATGAAGTTGAAAGCACACAGATGAAATGCTGCAGTAGCAGCCCTGCTTGTCTATAGTCTCATAGAGGCTAGACAGCATATCCAGAACACCTCATAACCTGGAAGCAGAAGGGATATGAGCCGGCGGCCATATTGGATATTTCCTGGAGCAATCATAGATAAAAAGCACTCAAAAAGGCACACCAGAGTGGCAAAATTATCGGGTAGAGCATTTATTCTTTACACGCTATCAACTGATATGTTTATTTTGTGTGAATCGTTCATCTCTGGTTCCCTTTAAATACTTTTTATGGTGAAGATACACCTGTGCCCACCCTGTGTTTTCTTTGATCCCTTATTGGATATATTGCTCCGGCGGAGGCACAGTGTTTGTGTAGCCTGGATCAAGTAGGTGTGCACGGTCTGTTGATGCTACTGCTGAGTGATGCTTATCTCTCTTTATGAACAATAATCCAGCCCTGCCTTCCCCCAACTGCTGGTGCTACGGAAGTGAGCACTCAGTCCTTCACAACGATTACACCACAGAACAGGGTAGTATCTTGAGAAGAACCTGCATGTGCATTTGTTAGTTATCCTAGTTTCAGTATCAGGGATGCATCAGAGCACTCCGGAAAAAAAAATGAATTTCTTGCTACTCATTACACAAATGAGGAAGGGAAAAAATCCCATACTTGCCAGCAGTAAAGATGCCGGCACCATGGATAAATTTAAGAGTTAATTTGTAACTTTGAAAAAAAACAGATACTTGCCCACATAGTGTAAAGCTTCTTGATGGTTCAGAGGCTTCTGCATCCATCTTTAAGACTGCTGCTGCTATGCGTGTACGAGCGTAGCTGTACTGCACAGCCAAAGCCATTCGCTTGCATGGAGGAAAGCGTGGGTGCAAATTAGAAGAGGGTCCTGGCCAGCGGCATTGGGGTTGAGGAAGACATGGGAAGCCTCTGTGCCACCCAGAGGCTTCCCTCTACATGAGTAAATCTATAACTTTTTTTTCAAGGCTACAGGTTTCCTTTAATACTGTGATTCTGAGTAAGGTAAGATTTTGCAATGGGTAAACATTTATAATTGAATATTGCAAAAAGCAATTTTAGGACCGCCCGTGTTAAAATAAAGCCCACACTGTCAGCACAGGAAGCAGAAAATATAACAGAGTAGCAGGGGAAAAAATGTCTAAACACCACTTGTCCCATAAAATCCAGGTTTTTTTTTGGTTAGCCACACACATTTTTGAAAATTTGGCGTGAAAATTTTCTGGGAGATGCCTCATAGTGTGGCCTGAGGGGTACTCTTATTCTACCTGTGGCACTGAGCCAGCCTAACTAAAAGGGGAGAGGTGAAGAGTAAAGTATTGCAATGCCAGCCATAGTATGTTGCATTCCAAAGCTGCAGAAATGCTTCCTTGCTGCTTAACCCCCTTGCCGGTCCAATTCTGACGGAAAGGGGGCGGCGCAGCACTTTTTTTTTTTTTTAATTTTTTTAAATCATGTAGCGAGCCCAGGGCTCGCTACGTGATAGCCGCTGACAAGCGGCATCCCCTACCTCCTTCGATCGCCGCCGGCGATCTTTGCAAGCAGGAAATCCCGTTCAGAACGGGATTTCCTGCTGGGCTTCCCCCGTCGCCACGTCAGAGGGAATCCCGATCCACCCCTCAGTGCTGCCTGGCACTGATTGGCCAGGCTGCGCAAGGGGTCTGGGGGGGGGGCGGCGCGGCGGATCGGCGGCGAGCGGATGTTACAAGCAGCTAGCAAAGTGCTAACTGCATGTAACTAAAAAAAATTATGCAAAACGGCCCAGTGGGGCCTGAGAAATCCTCCTGCGCAGGTTACCCCGAGCTGAGCTCTGTATAACCGGCAAGGAGGTTAATAAAGAATTAAGCCATTGCTACATCGTGTAAAAGAGGAGGGTGAACAGCCATATTTTGGCTCTTTTCCACTTTGGAATTGTGGTGGTCCACATTAAGTTATATTCAGTAAAGGTCTTTTTTGAAGTATTAGATACAAAGCATCAGCACAGAAGTCAGGCAAATTGCATTGTTTAGTAGAAAATGAAAATGGCAGCCTCCATATTTCTTTCACTTCAAGCTCCCTTTAGAGTGCATATTACTGTATCTTTCTCAATGCCAAGGTGAACTTATAACAAAAGTTTTCTGAATCAGAGCCTATTATGTGCTGCTGATTAAAAAGAGCATTTGAATATGTGGTACAATTATTTTGTATGCATTCACTAATGTATTACTTTTGTTTGCACATGTTTTATCTGAAACTGTAGTTGGTGCATACAGGAACTAGTTAAGCTGGTAATTATTTCTGTTATTTTGATGATGATGTTTTGTGCAGCGGTGCACCTTTGCCTCTATAAAGTCTCAGTTTTTTGTTTTGACTTTTTTTAACCTCTTAATGACAAGTCACTACATTAAAACGTCCTTCTGGAGCCTCTTAACGGCTCCGGGATGGTTTAATGCATCAATTGCCCCTGCCGCTGCGCATGCGTGCGTGCCCACCGCTCGTATTCGTCAGGACATGGAGATCCATGGTTGGTGAAGGGGAACAAGCGTTCCGCTAACCAATCACACTGTCTGGAATGAATGGACATGACCCCGATCAGGGTCCATGTGTCCAGTCATAATAAAGGAAGTAGTAAGATTGTAAAATGTAAAAAAAAAAAATTAAACACTTGTAAACCAAGATAGTGTTTGCAGTGCCATGTAGTGGTGACAAAGTAAAATTACACACACACACGCCATACATTTATCATAAAAAATTAATAAAATTAATCCCTTCCTCTTCCTAAGCCCCCTTGCCCTCAACACTTGAAAACAAAAGTTTAAAGAAATACATAAATAATTAAAATAAAATCATGGGTTTTAATTATGGTAGCATAAAACTATAATGGCTAAAAACTGAGAAATAATGATTTATTTCCCATTTTTTTTACGATTTATTCCCATTAAAATGCATTTAGAATCAAATAATTCTTAGCAGAATGTACTACCCACAGAAAGCCGAATTGGTGGTGAAAAAAACCAAGGTATTGTTTTGTTGTGGATAAGTAGTAGTAAAGTTTTTGGCAAATAAAAGGGAGGAGCGCTGACAGGTGAAAATTGCTCTGGTCTGTTAGGCTAAAAAACCCTTGGGGTGAAGTGGTTAAGTAAAATTTTAGTTTATTTTAAAAAGCTTAAAAAATATTTTGGACTTATGATCTGGGTCTAGTAGGGAATAGGACTATAAACTGTCAAAGTTGTTTCCTCCATTCTTCAAGCCATATTGAAAACTAAACTGTGTTTAAGGCTCTCTAAATATTAATTTTTACTATGTTTATTCTGTAGTCTTGCCATCTCATTCATTTTGTCTCAATATTTGCATGAACTATTATGTTACCCATTTCTGTCCAAAGAGATCATAAGATCGGGAACCTGTTTTTCGCATGTGCTACATTTTCCCAAATGGGTGTGAGCTTTTTGGCTATTCTTGATCTGCTGCAGCCACAAAATGTTGTATTTTCAGTAATGCATTTCAGATTCTCCTTATGGTTATATCAGAACTTTGTAGAGCAGGCACATGAAAATAGACTCATTATATAGTGAATATAAACCACTGACCTTTTGCACAGACCATTTTCAAACAGACCTTTTGAAAATATCACAGTTGCATGAACCCGTAGCACATGTCAACATTTCCAATTTTCATATTTATAATTTCTATAGATGCCTTGCTCCTGACTTAGATAATAAAACTAGGGGGTAGAATATGGGGCTATATTGTTTGTTGTGATACCTTTCTAAGCCTAACTCCAGGAATAAATAGTGCTACAATATTTGCAATGGTATATGCACAAGCACAACAAATGCATTAAGAAAATTGGAGAACCTTGAAGACAAAGGCTAAGTGGTTACGTTACTCCTCAGACTACTGAATCTTTCACCAGGATCACCAGGAAGGGTAAAGGGGCCCATACACTGGTCGATTACAGCCGTCGAACGATTTGCGGCCGATTTCGATCAATTTGGTCGATCTGACAGGATGGAAAATCTAGGTCGATCTGCTGCTGCCAGCAGATCGATGGCCCATAGAGTTGCATTGGATCTAATGGTCCAATAATGCATTTAGCTCGATTTCCAATAGATTTCATTCTGAAATCTGTTGGAAATCTGTTCCTAGTGTGTGGCACACATCAGTTAAGCTACGGCCGCCAATGACGGGTCCGTCAGACCCGCTCAGCGGATCGTTCAGAAACAGCCTTATCAGTCTGCCGACAGTGCGTACACATGCGCTACTGTTGCCTGAAAGTCCGCCCAGCGGGAGGGTCTGACGGACCTGTCGTTGGCGGCCGTAGTGCGTGTGTACGCACCTATAGATTCCTGTCAAATTCCGACTTGACAGGCATCTGACAGAAATCTAGCTGATGGTTGAATCTGCTGCAAATCTATAAGTGTATGGCCACCTTAAGTATAATGCCTAGTACACACCATATAATTTTCTGTTCGATTTTTCTGTTTGATTTTCTGTAAGATTTTCTGTAATTAGATTATTTTCTGTAAAGTACTGGTAGAGACTGGTCATTATCTCTGGTGCATTGTCTTCTGGTTATCTCCTGCTGAGTAGAACAATGCTTAATTGCTAGTACGATAGATGGTTGGATAGATAATTTCCAACATGTTGGAAATGATCTATCTGGCAGGTAAATCTAAAGGGGCCCATACACTGGTCGATTTCAGCCATCGATCAGAAATCGATTCTTTCAAATCTATCAATAGATCGATTTGTGGCCGATTTCGATCCATTTAGATGGATTTGATCTATCTGACAGGATGGAAGATCTAGGTCGATCTGCTGCTGGCTGCAGATCAATGGCCCATAGAGTTGCATTGGATCTAATGGTGCAGTAATGCCTTTAGATCGATTTTCAACAGATTTCCAATAGATTTCATTCTGAAATCTATTGGAAATCTGTTCCTTGTATTGGCACACATCAGATAGATTCCTGTCAGATTGAACCTGACAGGCATCTGACAGAAATCTATCTGATGGTCGAATCTGTGGCAAATCTATCAGTGTATGGCCACCTTAAGTGTATGGCCACCTTAACAGAAAATCTTACAGAAAATTGTATGGTGTGTACTAGGCATCAATCAGGCTTATAAGATAAAAGTGCTGCGCCAAGACACCTAAAACAGCAGCAAGTCCAGAAGCAGTTGATTCCCTATACTGCACAATGTACAGAACAAAACTATTAACACATACTGGACTGCACTAATGCAATGTTTAATAGTAAAGCAGATTCACAATTCTCAAATAAAATAAAATGCAACTAGTATAAAGTATTGTAAAAGTAGCTGATGGTATGTCAAAATCTAAAATCTATTTTTGCACAATGCCTATACATTAACTTGCATGCACTCACTGCAGGTAAAAAAGCCAATAAGCTGAAAATGACTACAAACAAAATAAGGCCAAACCCCATAGTCTATATTATACTTGGCCATTCATCCCATTTAATGTTGTTGCCAGATTGTATGGTGACGATGCTTGATTTTAAAATAAAGGTATATTTCTCTGCATTATGCACCCCCCCCCCCCCCCCCATATTATACTGCTATTACATGTCTCCCATTCCATGAGACTCTTTTTAGTCCCCCTGTTATTGTGTCCTCCCATTGTTAGCAAGCGCCCTGTAGTGTCCCCTGTGTTGTGCTCCTTTACATTGGCCTATGTGCTATGCATCTCTTATGGTAGTCCTGTGCAACACCCCCTTATTTTCTCTGGTGGTTCTCCTTCATATTTGTAGTCCCACCCTCATACCTTTCCCTGGTGGTCTAATTCACACTCGGACGATTAGCAGCCGTTTACCGATATTTGCTCATTCGCCGACGATCGGTAGCGCTTTTTAAAGTGTTAGTGCAATTAAAGGTATATGGCAGGGATCTCTTTGCTGCGATCGCCGGCGATTTGCAATTATCGGCAAATGCTATGCATGCAGTGCTTTTCAGCAATTTTTGCGTGATCACGATTCTACTGTTAAAGAAACATGAATCACGGTCACTCAAAAAACACAAAAAAAAAAGTTGCAGACGCAAAACACTAGTGCTAATCGCTAGCGTTTTGCTATGCAAGTGTGAATGGGCCCTAAAGGGTAATCCCCTCTCTATAGATTGCTCCTGTGATCTAGCAGTCCCCTGTCCTTCGTATAGCTTTCCCCACTGGTCTAATAGTTTCTCCTACCTCCTTTTTTGTATAGTTTTCCCTGGGGTCTAGTGGTCCATCTCCACTTTATATAATTTTCCCTGGTAGTCTAGTTCTACTTTGGATAATCTAATTGTTCTACTTTCCCACTTATAGCGTTCCTTGGTAATCTAGTCGTCCTGCTTCTTGCATCTTACATTTGCCTTTGGTAGTGTAGCTGCTCTCCCCCCCCCCCCCCCCCCACACACACACACACACTTTGTAGAGACTGGCAGCAGGAGTAAGTATCCTCTTAGTCCATCCTAATTCGCTCCATTTCTGCAGTGAATGAGATGCTTCCACGGCTTATACTGCCAACCTCTGCAGATGTTTTGAAATCCGAGGTGTTTTAATCATCATAACTGGAGGATTAATAGCCATACCTGCTGCATACCCATTGTTCGCCCTGAGAAAGGAAGGAGTTTGAGTGAGGGGGGGTCCACTGCCCTGCTTTATGTCTTCAACATTCTCTCAGCCTGCTGTACAGGGTTTTTAAATTTATCCATTATAGCAAATTGGTGTCTGTGTAGAGCATAGGCTCGATGGAGGATGGGAGGTAGTGGGATAGGAATGAAAATCCTTATTTATAAAGAAATGTCAGGTGGAGGATGGAAAGGCTTTGAGTCACAAGCCTTGTTCTGTTATACATGCTTTGTTACTGGGTGCTGCTGTTGGGGAGGGTCACATGTACTGAATGCTGTTGGTTGGAGACACTGAATACAGCTGGTAGAATTTTGGGCAGTTTATGAATAGAATGTTGTGACTATTCAAGGGTAAAATGTGGGGAACATTGGGAATATATAGCTGTTCTGCAATGTAACATATTTAATTTATAAGTAAAGAATTTTCAGATCTTTCTATGAGCATTTTGCATGCAGAGGGAAAGACATTGCAATGGCAGTATGAGGGGAGAGGAATTTGATTGGGAGCAAAGAGCAAACGTATGATATACGATTATAAATGTTGCACACAGGACAATGGTAGCCAGCTAGTTGAGTGTTTGTGTAAGTGGATAAGCTACAGTAAAAAAAACAATGCAAGTAATATAAGACTGTAAGCTGATCGGTTGACTGTGTGCAGTAAGGTGGCTTCATTTGGGAGGAAAAATTTGAGATAACAACAATACTGATACAGGTTCATATGATAAATTACAGCAGAGTAAGATACACTGAGAGGAGGTCCCTGCCCTGATGGGGCTGGTAAAAGGTTCTCCAGCACTTTAGGCAGAAATGTAAATGTGCCCCTCTCCACCCCTTAGTTGCGACTCAAGGCCAAGAAATTGGGCACTATCTTAGATGCACAATACCAATATTCCAACATTGATAACAGGTGATAGATAACAGGTGATAGAGGAATATCTGTAATTTACCAATAATTTATTATCAGCAATAACTTGCACCCAAAGGTGAATAGATGTCTCCTCATTACTGAAGTACTCTGTGACAGGCATTCACCCCTGTCTAGTCCAGCCACAAGAGCCAAGCCACAACAAGCTAGGGACAAATGGCCAATCTCAGACAACGATGCAGGAAGTCGGCGCTGCTGCTGTAAGAGCAGAACCTGCCTAGGGTGTTACAGTATTTAAGACGGGATATGAATAAATCATGTACAAGCATTTTGGTAGCCTCATGTGAGAGGAAGGGATGCAATCTGGAAATGTTTTTGAGTAATATTGTAATTGAGATAGTGTAAGAATTTGTAAGTGGGTGTGTTTAAAATAGGAGAGCCGTTGTTGACTACTGGCCATATGAGTCTGGCTGAGTTAAAACAGTTTAAAACAGAATAACTCCAACTGGGTATAATGACTCGGGGGATAGGTTATTTAATGTTAAAAGCACATTTTCCCTATGAAGGAAGAAGAAATGCAAGGTTCTATATTGTTCATTTTTTCTGTGGCTCCTAAACTCTTGCAACCCCTGTATAATTTTCTCCTTGACCTCCTCACATCTCAGATCTTCTTGCCACTTTCTGAAAGCCATTTCACTAAACTTATCTTCTTCAAAGTGCGCTAAAGCCCTTGAGAAATCTAACAAAGTTTTTAGTGTACCTCCAGGATTAATAAGGCTATGCATTGAGCAATGCTATGCACTTAAAGGATACCCGAACTGACATGTGACATGATGAGATAGACATGTGTATGTACAGTGCCTAGCACACAAATAACTATGCTGTGTTCCTTTTTTTTCTTTCTCTGCCTGAAAGAGTTAAATATCAGGTATGTAAGTGGCTGACTCAGTCCTGACTCAGACAGGAAGTGACTACAGTGTGACCCTTACTGATAAGAAACACTTTCCTAGCAGAAAATGGCTTCTGAGAGCAAGAAAGAGGTAAAAAGGGGAATTTCTTATCAGTGAAGGTCACACTGTAGTCACTTCCTGACTGAGTCAGGACTGAGTCAGCCACTTACATACCTGATATTTAACTCTTTCAGGCAGAGAAAGAAAAAAAGGAACGCAGCATAGTTATTTGTGTGCTAGGCACTGTACATACATATGTCTATCTCATCATGTCACATGTCAGTTCGGGTATCCTTTAACGTCACACACATGTGAGTGGACCATTGATTGTAACTGCATATAGGGAAGGAAGTCTGCTTTAGTGACAGTATATGTTCGTCCAGGTCCAGGTAAGCCAACCATTTACTTGTTTCCAGATTGAATAGGCTACCTAGCTTGCTTATACGTTTAAAGTCCCAGTCCAAAAATGTATTTTAGGCAATACTCGCCGGATAGTGGGGGTTACTCCTTATGGGCATGTATTTTGACACTAAACATAGGAGGTGTAACTTCTTGCGTACAGCTCTACACATCATCATATCCCATATCATCATATCCCTAAAAATAAAATTTTGTCTAAGAAGGAGGGTAGGTTCAAAAAACTTGGAATGCATGAGGCCAAGGAGGGACCATGGTTTAACAATATATTTTATACAATTCTGGACATGGTGCAAAAGGCATGCAAGATTATATTGTCTGATGTTTGGTAGGCCCATACCTCCTATGACTTTTGCCTTATGGAGTTAAGAGAGAGCCACATTAGGCTTTTACCCTGCCGGGTAAATTTGGTGAAAGCGGATTCCAGCATTTTGATATCCTGGTGCCTTATGAGGAGTGGAACCGTCTGAATGGGATAAAGAAGCCTCCCCATTGTGGTCATTTTTAACAAAGGGCTGCTTCCTGCTAATCCTATGGGAAGAGTACCCCATCTCTCTAATTGTGCTCAAGTCGCTTGAATAGGTCAGAATAGTTTAGGTTATAGATCTGGTTGGGTCACTCTGAATTTTAATACCAAGATATTTTATGAAGCTGGGTGCCAGGCGAACCCCCGAATTCTTCCACCCTCCTAACTTTACATCTGTCTTTGTTGATTTTTGGAACCAGACAATTGCTCAAATTCGTTAAGGATTTTAAAAACCTGTGGGATTTTTTTTATTGGATAATTCAGGAACAAGAGAACACCATCGGCAAATGGAGCTTGTTGCACCGACGCTTCCCCATGTCTATCCCCTGTATATGGGACCATAGCTGTATGGCTAAATGTTCCAATGCAATATCAAACAGCAAGGGGGATAAGGGGCAAAATTGCCTCACTCCTTTCTTCAAGGGAGAGCGTTCGGATAGAGAGCCTCTAGTTGCTATCCTTGCTTGCGGTCCTCAATGCACTGCCTGCACCGCCCTCAGAAAAGCTCCCTCAAAGCCCACAGTTGCCATCAATCCCAGCATCCAGAGCCACTCCACACTATCAAAAAACTTCTCCGCATCAAGCATGAGAAGGCCGGCTGATTGGAAAGTCTTGGGGTAGGCTCTCACATGCTCCTGTATAGTTATGACCCTTCTGATGTTGGTAACCACCGCACACCCCTTAATAAAGCCAACCTGGCTCGTGCGAATAAGAGACAGCATCACGTCTGCCAATCTTTCTGCTAGAATTTTGGAAAAAAGCGTACTTTCTTGATTGGTGAGTGAGTTTGGCCTATAGGAGGCCACTGCGCTTAAGTCCTTGCCTTCCTTTGGCAACAATTTTTGGAAAGCTGTGTTCCCAGACCCCGGATACACAGATTCCTCTAATATGGTATTATATAATTTGGTCAAATGTTCGTCAATTTCCATTTGCAGGAAAAATGTAATGGTCAACCTTTCTGGCTCCAGCAATTTCTGATTTGAGAGACATTTAATGGCCTCTCTGACCTCCTGTACCTCCACTGCCTTTGCCGCCAACAGCTTCTTGACTGGGAGCTTTTCAAGAATAGGATGTAACCTATCTGACCTTTGTGCTCAAGTTACTATAATAGGTCAGAATAGTTTAGGTTATTGTGTGGTAAAACTATATAACTTAGCAAATAGCTCCTTAAAAAGCTGGTTAACTTTTTTTCGGGTGTTGCACCATGTTTCCTTGAGCGTCTTTTGAGTACACAAGGCTCTTATGTGTAATTTCTATGTTGTGTCATATAAGCTAATAATTTCCCTGCTTTTTCCCCATATTTATGAAACGCTAACGTTGTGTAAGGCTGTTAAAGCTCTACTTGTAATTTGTACCATGGTCTCCTTTTGCCTTAGCTTCCAACACTTATTTTCAGCTGATGGATTTTGTTTAAAAGTTCTATAAGCCTCCCTGAACTTTTTTTTACCTCCTGATTATATTATTTATGAGACTGTTTCTTTTTGCCCAAGACTTAGGAAATGATTCTCCACCTCAGTACTGCTTTTGCAGTCTCTCAGAATAGTATCAGTTTGTTACCCCATAAATATTTCGTCCAAAATCTTCATTACCATACAATTTTGTGTAAAAGCACCATATAATCTCTGTGCCTCTTAGTGCTACATCCTCTAAATCGAGAACAAGTGAGGCATGGTCAGATATTATTAGAGCTGCTATGTGTGCTCTACGTAGTTGACAAACAAAGGTTTGATGAATCATGAACAAGTCAATTCTTGAGAAGGAGCCATGCATAGGGAAGTAAAAGGTAAATTTGTAATCATGTGGGTGAGAATATCTCCATGGATCAAAAAGGCCACATGATTGCATTAGGGGTTGCAAGTATTTATCTTTAATGCTAAAAGCTCGTTTTGGATTTCTTCAGTCTTCCCAGTGATCGGGTACAGCATTTAGGCAGCCCCTCACCATTATAGCTAACTCAGGGTCTGTCAGCAGTTTGGTCTGCAGTTCATCAGAAAACACGGCACTCTCAAGTTTTGGCCTATAGACATTGTATAATACTAACGATTCCCCCGTGAGCTGGAGCTGCAATCAGACCCTTTAGGCTACCCTGAGTGGAGACGAGTTTGTGAATCTCCATTTGCCTGTGGTTGGTTGCCTCTCTTGCAACCCATCTTTGTGAGTACCACTCTCCTTCCTTAAAGTGTACCAGAGAAGAAGCAAAGTTTTATACATACCTGGGGCTTGCTCCAGCCCCATCTGCACGGATCGATCCCACGCCGCTGTCCTCAGCCTTTTCCATCTCCAGTACCGGGTCCTGCTCAGACTGGCCGCGCACCCATCCACCCGACCCTCTGGCCCGTCCTCCTCTAGTCCCAATGGCTGTCCATGCACAGTAGCGCAAACACACGGACCCAGGGACACAGAGACGGGTGTACGCAGGGACACTTGTCTCTTATTATATAGGATGCTGTGACTATGTTTCAGCACCATCCTCCCCCCTCCAGCACCACTGTGGCCCTTGTTCTGCTCAGTCGTAATCTTCGACTGAGCAGAACGCTGAATGAGGGCAGGGAGGAAGTGACAGTTCTTCCTCCCCTTTGTCAGTCCATAATTCAGACCTCTCCACGCACTGCTTTAGTTCCAGATATGATTCATTGCATGCAGGGGAGCTGTGTTGTGTATGCGGGCTTGTTGTTATTGAGGTCACAAGTCCGCACACAGTGCAGCTTACCCTGTGCACTGTGTGCAGTGAATCATATCTGAAACTAAAGTGGCAAGTGGAGTGGGTTAGAATTAAGGTTGTGCAGAGGGTAGGAAGAACTGCCACTTCCTCCCCACCCGTAATCGATAGCAGAACAGGACCACAGGGGGCACTGGAGGGGAGGATGGTGCTGTGATACAGCACCAGTGATAAAACTGTATTAAAAATATATGGGGGTGGGGGGAGAGAAATCAGGTCAGGGGTATTTTAAATTCTTTCTTTTTCTGACCACAACCTAACTAATTTACCCTTTATTCATCTCTTTTTTTTTTTTCTACACTCAAATGCAGAGATACAAAAACCTCATCAGTCTAATATTTTCACACGAGGGGCTCTATGCAAGTTGAGTTTTATAATGTTCTGTTTCTGTTACCCTGAGTTAGTAACCATTTGCTACTACAATAGTTTCACCTTTGCCCTGAATTAAAAAAATAAAACATACTCGCTGACATAATAACATAACCGGTAACACTAGTTGAACTAAAAAGCTGGAACTGCATTCTTGGGTAGTTGTCTACCATTAGTGACAGAGCAATACAAACACGGATTTAAAGAAATAACAAAAAAACTTCAAATATGCCATTCGTCTACTCAGAAAATGTTCTATCTACTGCTTACAAACATACATCTTCCTCATACCTACAAAGTATTATAACCCCAAGTAGATTTTGAATACTTTTATATACAGTATATGTATTATTTATCTACCAGCACTAGCACGTTGCAGGAGTGCACACACCATTTTACCGGACCATCTCACTAAGTACCATCCCCCCCCCCCTCCAGCAGACACAAAAACTGTGTATTCAAAACAATCAAATTTACTGGTACACTCCAGGGGTTTTTGCAATGCGTTTCACAGGTATATTCCGGCTTCCGAAGGCAATAAAAAATAGGAGTACACACAGTACAGTCTCAAGGTCACGATAACATAATATAATATCACAGAGGCGCTTATCGTAACCTTGAGACTGTACTGTGTGTACTCCTATTTTTTATTGCCTGAGGAAGCGGGAATATACCTGCGAAACGCGTTGCAAAAACCCCTGGAGTGTGCCAATAAATTTGGGAGGGGTGATCAGGACACAGGACAGTAGGAACTGTGGGGGATATTTATCAAGGCATTACCAAAAGTTTTTTCTTCTTAATCTGTTCTAACCAGCAGGGAGAACAGTTCTGCATGATAAGAACCTTCTTAAATCCTAGGTAATAGTGGCAGTTTAACATGAATTTCTAGAGCTGCACTACAGTTAAAGGGGCACTATGGCGGAAAATGTTAAATGTGTTCAAACATAAACAAATAAGTACTTTTTTTTCCGGAGTAAAATGAGCCATAAATTACTCTACTCCTATGTTGCTGTCACTTACAGTAGCGAGTAGAAATCTGACAGAAGCGACAGGTTTTGGACTAGTCCATCTCTTCATGGGGGGATTCTCAGGGATTTATTTATTTATTTAAAAGCACTTAGTAAATGGCAGTTGCTCTGTCCAACTGCCAAAAAACTGTGCAGCGAGCAGGGAAGCTGGGCAGTATCATTCTTTAAAGAAAACCTGAACTGAAAATAAAAAGTGAAAATAAGCATACACAGGTCATACTTCTCTACTGTGTAGTCTACTACTCAATCTCTTTCTCCTCTCCTGCATCCCATTTGTCCACTGTGATAAATGGATGTCTCCGTCCTCCATTTTAAAATTGGCCATTACCCCATAACAGCTTCCTGGTCAGCACACTGTTAAACTGTAATATCACCCACTTGAGCCATAAGGAAACATGGACATTACCTTGGACATTCAGTTGTAATTGACAGCTGCTGATATACAGGGAGTGCAGAATTATTAGGCAAATGAGTATTTTGACCACATCATCCTCTATGCATGTTGTCTTACTCCAAGCTGTATAGGCTCGAAAGCCTACTACCAATTAAGCATATTAGGTGATGTGAATCTCTGTAATGAGAAGGGGTTTGGTCTAATGACATCAACACCCTATATCAGGTGTGCATAATTATTAGGCAACTTCCTTTCCTTTGGCAAAATGGGTCAAAACAATGACTTGACAGGCTCAGAAAAGTCAAAAATAGTGAGATATCTTGCAGAGGGATGTAGTACTCTTAAAATTGCAAAGCTTCTGAAGCGTGATCATCGAACAATCAAGCGTTTCATTCAAAATAGTCAACAGGGTCGCAAGAAGCGTGTGGAAAAACCAAGGCGCAAAATAACTGCCCATGAACTGAAAAAAGTCAAGCGTGCAGCTGCCAAGATGCCACTTGCCACCAGTTTGGCCATATTTCAGAGCTGCAACATCACTGGAGTGCCCAAAAGCACAAGGTGTGCAATACTCAGAGACATGGCCAAGGTAAGAAAGGCTGAAAGACGACCACCACTGAACAAGACACACAAGCTGAAACATCAAGACTGGGCCAAGAAATATCTCAAGACTGATTTTTCTAAGGTTTTATGGACTAATGAAATGAGAGTGAGTCTTGATGGGCCAGATGGATGGGCCCGTGGCTGGATTAGTAAAGGGCAGAGAGCTCCAGTCCAACTCAGACGCCAGCAAGGTGGAGGTGGAGTACTGGTTTGGGCTGGTATCATCAAAGATGAGCTTGTGGGGCCTTTTCGGGTTGAGGATGGAGTCAAGCTCAACTCCCAGTCCTACTGCCAGTTTCTGGAAGACACCTTCTTCAAGCAGTGGTACAGGAAGAAGTCTGCATCCTTCAAGAAAAACATGATTTTCATGCAGGACAATGCTCGATCACACGCGTCCAAGTACTCCACAGCGTGGCTGGCAAGAAAGGGTATAAAAGAAGAAAAACTAATGACATGGCCTCCTTGTTCACCTGATCTGAACCCCATTGAGAACCTGTGGTCCATCATAAAATGTTAGATTTACAAGGAGGGAAAACAGTACACCTCTCTGAACAGTGTCTGGGACGCTGTGGTTGCTGCTGCACGCAATGTTGATGGTGAACAGATCAAAACACTGACAGAATCCATGGATGGCAGGCTTTTGAGTGTCCTTGCAAAGAAAGGTGGCTATATTGGTCACTGATTTGTTTTTGTTTTGTTTTTGAATGTCAGAAATGTATATTTGTGAATGTTGAGATGTTATATTGGTTTCACTGGTAAAAATAAATAATTGAAATGGGTATATATTTGTTTTTTGTTAAGTTGCCTAATAATTATGCACAGTAATAGTCACCTGCACACACAGATATCCCCCTAAAATAGCTAAAACTAAAAACTACTTTCAAAAATATTCAGCTTTGATATTAATGAGTTTTTTGGTTCATTGAGAACATGGTTGTTGTTCAATAATAAAATTATTCCTCAAAAATACAACTTGCCTAATAATTCTGCACTCCCTGTATAACTGACAGCAACTGGTATATTTCAGTTCTGACAAAATGTTGTCAGAACTGGAATGGATCACTGTAAGAAGAAAATGGTGAACCTCTGAGAGGAACTGACAGTGAGGTTAGTATGTAATATTCATTTGCAGGTACATCATGTGTTTATTTTAAATAATTTTCCTCGCTTCAGGTTCCCTTTAAATCCTTTTTAGGGAATATTTTTATAAAGAATAAAAGCCTTGCTGAGAATCCCCTATGAAGACCTATTGCAAAAAGGGTGTGTGCATCAAACACCAAGTGAACCCTTGTGTACCTGGCTTTGCAGATAAGGCCTAATTAGCTTATTCATGAGACACTGCTCAAGCAAATCTGCATTCGCTTTCGCATGCCAGGATATGCAGGGTTTTGCCAACTAACTCACCGCAAAATTTTTGCCCTGCGGGGGATTCGTTCACGCAGCATTTAGCACTTATCCAGGATCGCCACTTGGAGGCCCCCCCAGGATCCCAGGAAAAGGGGGGCCAACAGGGCACTCCAAGCACTCTCACTGCTCAGACACTCTGTAGCCGCCCCCCGGGGGTGGAGGTTAAGAAGTGCCCCTTCACCCGTCCGTCCGCCCCCCCCCCCCCCCCCCCGAGTGCTGCCACCGCCAGGGAGGGCCGCCCGCACCCACCTCCCAAAGGATAGGACCTACCTTATTTTGTATTGCGTCCCCTATGAAGAGATGGACTAGTCCAAATCCTGTCACTTCTGTCAGATTTCTACTACCTACTGTAAGTGACAGCAACATAGCAGAAAAGTAATTTATGGCTCATTTTAGTCTGGGAAAAATGTACTTCTTATTTGTCTATGTTTGCACATATTTTAAATTTTAAAATTTTTCGCCATAGTGCCCCTTTAACAGAATTGCAAATTTATCCCTAAACTGGCGCAGATTAAGAAGTGCTTGATAGCAGTTCTACAGGTGTAGAACTGCAGGCTAGACATGATTGCAGAGTGCAGGCTAGACATGATTTGTGTGGTGCTCCTCCTCCTGCTGAATTCCTCCTCAGAGCCTGCTGCTATCGATACAGCAGGTGTGTTGGTTACCTCAGCAACAGCAATTCCCCTCACACACTGCACTGTCTGAGAGACCTTCCTAGCTCCTCCTATTATACAACAATTTTAGAAGGAATCTGCACTATCTAATGATTTCTTAAGATGCCTGAGACAGTTCTGCACAGATTTCTAAAAACCTACTAATATTTTGTCTCAGACTCTCTTGATAAATCTGGCCCTGTGTCTCATGCTCCCTGTCACCTCCTTTCAACCAAAACGATGGCTGACCTCGTGCAATCAAACATTTGCTTGTTCTTTTAAAACAGGGTGGGTAAGATAATTATATTACCTATCTATTTTTATTAACATAACTAATGTAACTTGTTGACAGTATGTAAGCCCGACAAAGGCTGCAAGGCCGAAAGCTTGCTTATTCTTGTTCTTTTTAGTTAGCCAATAAATGGTACCATCCTGATTTAAAACTTCTTGCTTTTAATGACAGTATGTTTGTTTAGGCTGAAGTTCCTCTTTAAGATAATTTCAGACAACAAAGAACAGGAGACAGGGACAGTAACATGAGACATGACTAAGAAAAGGAAAAGATAGGAAAGGGAAAGAAAAGAAGAGAAAGAAGGAAAGGAGCGGCCTATCAATCAGAGGGACCCATGGGCCAATCAGGCTTATACAAAATAAAACTCACTATCAACGTCAGGGGGAGAGATATCTCTCAGTAAATTATGGGCTGGTATCCATCAGTTGCTTATACTTAATTGACTCCTCAAACGCAGTCCTTTAATTTTAATGGTCGTTGATAGAGAATTGTCACTAATTACTGCAGTCTATCTAACAAACTGGAATTCTTCACCAAGTCCATTGTGTGCCAAATCCTATCCTGAACATTGTATTTATGTGACTGTTAACTGTTAATACAGCTATTGAAGATTACCCTATGCACCTTAATTCCAAACCAATGATATGCATGGTATCTCTAATGTCACCAGTGCAACTTTGTTAATATACAACTTCTAGAGCCCTGTTTGTCAGAAACAGTTTTATCGGAATTTCTGTACTGCACTGTGAGTGGAAATGGAAAATTACCTTTGTCTGTCCTGTGAGGCATATAATCATCAATCAGTCCTACCTATGATGACAAATACTAATTGCTATGCAGCAAAGTTCAAAGCCTGTGATTAGTAGCATTACTTGCAGCTGTAATAGCAATGACGCAGGCAACAAGCCAGGTGATAAAAATGGCAGATCTGTAATGAAGATGTTCTGGCTGGCAGTGTGCAAGCTTCTTATCAATGACATTGCTCAGGATTTACCATTAAATTCAACTGCCATCTTCACCTCAGCTTTGCCAGAGAGAGAAGAGCCCCACTAAGAATAGTCTGAGCGTAATCCTACGTGCTAAGTGGTGGGAAGCGATGTTTCGTATTGTGGTTCTGTTTTTCACCATTGTATTGCTACTTCCCTTCCCCAGGAGATCTGCTGCTTCGGATGCACTTGCCGCTAGACCACAAAGCTCCCTGTTGCTCACCCTAAACTTGCCGCTACATGACTGGCTCCCCTGACACTGTCACTCCCCGTCACTCACCCGATGCTTACCGTTACATGCCAGGCTTCCCTGACACCAGCTGCATGCTGCTGCTTTGCCTGGTCCTTCTAGTGCACATAGATCGAGAGCTACGCGCGCGCGCCAGGCGACAGGACCTTTATGCAAGTAAGAGGGGAGTCAGCTGATCAGCCGGTCAGCTGACTCCAAGCTGTGCTCCGGATTGGCTGAGTTACTGGGGCGTCGCTGTGGAGCGCTTTGAGTATATATAGGACCTGCCTGTCAGTTGCTGGTTGTCTGCTGTTGCAAATGCTAACGTGTTAGCGCTCAGACCCTAGTCAGATCTTACAGTGTGTTAGAACCAGCTGGAGCTGGGAATTCACACTTAGCCAGTTTCCATTGATAGCTTAAAGTACTAATTGCATTGTGATATCTGTGTACTATTCTTTAGTCTAGATCCCAGGTGTTGAAACCAAGGACTTCACACCTAGACTAGGATATTGCTATATTGCTACTGTGTATATGTTATGATCTTCTGCTTTCCTGACTATTCTCCTGTTTGCTGATTCGGTACTTCTGCCTATCTGATTACGGTTGCCGACACTGCCTGAACCTTACACTGAATCAGCCTTCCGTCTTTGTACCTTATCTCTCCGTACGTTGCTGACCTTGCTTGTCTGACTTTTCTATCCTCTCTAGTGGGCCTAGCCATTAGTGAGGAATTGCTAAAGAGCTGTCACCTACCTCCTAGGTGATAAGTCTTTGCAGCACTGTCTGTAACACTTGCTCCTCTAGTGTCTGCTAGCTGCAGTAGAGTCTTAATCACCCGCTCCTCGGGTGATCATCCTTGCAGCTCAGTCAGTGGTTCCTGCTCCTCAGGTGTCCACTGGCTGCAGTACAGTCTGAATCCCCTGCTCCTCAGGAGATCCTTGGCTGTAGTATAGCCTTAATCACCTGCACCTCAGCTGATCATCCTAGCAGCACAGTCAGTGGTTCCTGCTCCTCAGGTATCCACTGGCTGCAGTGCAGTCTGAATTCCCTGCCCTTCAGGGGATTCTTGGCTGCAGTATTGTCTGAATCTCCCGCTCCTCGGGAGATCGCCTCTCCTCATTACTGTCGCACCAAAACACAATTCCACATTGGTTGTCCTGTGTCTAGCTATACTAGTATTATTGGTGATTCTGCAGATCACCACATAATCAGGTATAGCATCTATTATTGGCGATACTGCAGATCACCAATAATCAGAAAAATCTGTGTTGCTGACACCAATCGTTACACGGGGCTGTTCTCTGATCTGTGCTGCGTGAGTTCTCCAGCCCGCAGCACAGATCGTGTGAAAGGCAGGGCGATCAGACTTCCCCCCTTTTTTCCTCACTAGGGGTATGACCTGCTTGGGGGGGGTCTGATCACCGCCGCCCCATGTGGCCGAGCGGGGGGGACTCCTCAAAGCCCCCCTCTGCCGCGCAATTCCTCCCTCCCTCCCCTTCCCTCCCTACCTCTCCCTCCATGGGCGGCGCAGGACGGAGATTCGTCCTGCGCCGCCTCTGATAGGCTTCAGCCTATCACACGCCGGCGATCCCCGGCCAATCAGAGGCCCGGGATCGCCGATCTCCGGCGCTGCCCGGCCGATCAGAGGCCCGGGATCGCCGATCTCGACGTATTGATGTAAACAGCGGGGATTTCTTTCCCGCGTGTTTACAATTAGCCTGCGAGCCACGATCGGAGGCTCGCAGGCTATTCACGGAGACACCCTCCGTGAACTGACATGGAACGGCCACTTGAACGAGCAGCCGTTTCCATGTAAAACCACAAACGACCAGCCGCCTCCTATCGATGTTAGCTGGTCGTTAAGTGGTTAAGCAGTACCAGTTCCCTGGCTGTCCTGCTGATCCTCTGGCTCTAATACTTTCAGCATAGACCCTGAACAAGCATGCAGCGGACAGGTGTTTCTGAAAATATTGTCAGAACTGACAAGATTCACTGCATGCTTGTTTCTGGTGTACTTTAGACACTACTGCAGCAAAATAGATCAGCAGGGCTGACAGGCACCTGGTATTGCTTAGGAAACAAATATGGCAGCCTCCATATCACTCTTACCAAGGGTTCACTTTAACCACAGATTTGGACTAAACAGGGAATGGGGGCGTGGCTTGCTCATGGCGCGCTGAAGACGCTTCTTCTCAGGGCTCCCGCTCCGTCCCCCTTCAGACTTAATAATTAGCCTGCATTAGCAACCCACAACCTGCCAAATGGGGAATAAAAAGGAGAAAGGCGGCAAGACCCCGGCTAAAAGCTCTACGGCTTCTAAAGACCACATACAGCGATTCCTGCAGCTGTTAACTCGCGCGGCCAGCACATCAGACATACCTAAGATGGCGCCCGCCACGGAGCTCCGCGATAGGGCCACATCTCCGACCTCGACTGCATCTTCTCCTCCGAGAGCCCTCAGTACCTACTCCTCTGTGGCTCGGCCGGATGACCCGGTGGTTCCATCCCCGCAGAGACCGACTAGCACCCACTCATCTCCGGCCCGATCAGAGGATGCGGAATCTTACATAGAAGTAGATCTCCATGAGTACATCCGTACACTCCCCACTAAAGACGATCTTGAGAGGTACGTGAGCCATATAAAGGAAACCTATAAGAGGGAACTGGAGGTGGTGAAACAAGAAATTCACCACATAGGCAATAGAGTGGAAAAGATTGAGAAGGATATAGAGAACCTGGAGACCACTGTAATAGTACAGCAGACGACAATAGACTCATACACTACGCAGATCCACAACATACTCATGAAAATGGACGACCAAGAGAATCGTCATAGGCATATTAATCTGCGAATCAGAGGCCTGCCGGAATCTGTTCAAACGGTGGATCTCCTACCTACGCTTCTCCGCATCTTTAATAAACTACTAGACAAACCTCCGGACTCCCCAATTGAAATAGACCGAGCTCACCGATCACTGGGCCCGGCCACTAACAACCCAGACAGGCCGCGCAACGTCATTTGCCGTATCCACTACTACACCATAAAGGAGGCCATAATGGCGGCTGCACGGAAGGCTGAACAGCTGGAGATCGACGGTTTCAAAATAGCCATCCTAGCAGACCTATCTAGACTTACACTCCAGTTGCGATGGGCGGTGAAGCCATTACTGGAGGTGCTCCGAAACAAGCATATCCCATACAGATGGGGCTACCCGTTTCAGCTACAGGTCAACCATGAAGGAAAGAAGGCAGCCCTAACATCTGCAAGGGATCTGAAACGCTTTTGCGACATACTGGATATCTCCACCCCGGCTCTCCCCGAATGGCCCCTGGAACTTCCACCTGACAAAGACAAAGCCAACATAGGCATACCTCAGCGCCCAGCCTGGCGCACTGCAACCCGCAGAAGAGGAAGGAAGAGGGGCCTCGGCCCGACCGCGGACACAGACACTGGGTGAGACAGTTGCCTTTTTCTATTGTCTTTGCTCCGCAGCATGCTGCAGCCTTGCTACTTAGACTCTCCGGTTTCACTTTAAACAGCCCCAGTTTGGGGTCTTTCTAGGTTTGATTAAGAAATGGTACTTTTTCCCAGAACGGTTCGCCCACACAAGGCTATAGCCCTTAAAGGTGTTCAATTATTATTACAATGCACACCCACGGTTGCACCAAGAATCTTTCCTCTTTTTGCCCCCCCCCCCCTTTTTTTTTTTTCTGTCTCAATTACCTCATGCTGGACTGCCTGATTTACCAACTACACTCCCAGCAGGGTGTATGTTATTGAAGATCTTTTCTCCTTCTTGTTATACACCTAAGCTACCCCACTAGGGGCTTACATACAGGATCCATATTGTAGTCTCTTTTACATCATAATGATGAAGAATACCTACCTAAGATACTATCATTACACACTGGCTGCAACCTAATGAACAATCCCCCCTTGATACAAGGGCTCATTATCAAAGGGACCTCCGTGTGGGTCTCAAAGGATAAGTCGTTGGGAGTGGGGAGAGGGCTCAGTGTGCCCTGGACCTCCTCTCCCCACCGAATACACATCTGGCTATGGCCAGATACACTATAGTGTTGATGTTGATGTTACTTCTTGTTTCTTATAGAAATGATATTGGTTTATTAACCCCTGTTTTGCGATGTTATGATTTGTTGTTCCCCTTCCCAACCCCGAAGGCACCCTTCCTCCATACTATAAGCTATAGCCTAGGAAACCATACATACTCTCCGCTGCCTAAAGCCTCACGAGATACGGTCCTTATAACTGCCCATTATACTCCTCACCTCTCCCCCTATGACATCAACAACTAGATCCGACATAAGGTCTTGCAAATGTGCCACGTTTAATGCCAAAGGACTAAACAGTCCAGCCAAAAGGGCGCAGATTCTCTACAATATGCATAAAAGTAATGTGAAAATCCTGTTCCTACAGGAGACCCACTACCATTCTGATAGTATACCGCAGATTAGGAATAAATATTACACCTCTTGGTTTCACAGCACCTTCCCTCACTCTAAGTCAAAAGGGGTCTCGATTGCATTTCACAAAAGCTTGCCTTTCACAGAGGCGGAATCACTTTCTGACTCCTTAGGAAGATATCTCTTCATACGACTTAAACTGGGTAGTAAACAATTTACTCTCGCCTCACTTTACTCTCCTAACCAAAATCAAGGCCAATGGCTTCTGCGCCTCCTCCCTATGCTCAAGGCCTTTGCCAAAGGCCAGATTATTATAGGGGCAGACTTGAATCTTTGTCTTAACCCTGACCTTGATTCCTCCACTGGCCACTCTAACATACCTAGAAGAGTCCTCCGCCAAGCTAAATGAAATGCATATCTCAGACTGTTGGCGAATTTTAACCCCCCCCCCCCCAAAAAAAAGACTTCCCATTCTTCTCCCCCCCACATGGTTCCTTTAGTCGCTTAGATTATATCCTTATCTTCCATGGTCTGCTGGATAAGGCTACAGCCTCGGACATAGGAATAAAACTTTGGTCAGATCATGCCCCGGTCTATTGCTCCTTAGATATCCTGCAGACCTCCAAAGGTGAATTCATTTGGAGGCTCAACAACAACCTACTAAAAGACCTGGAGTTTCTGCAGGATATACGCAAAACAATTGCTAACTTTAGTACTGACCAAGCCAATGATGACACACCTGAGGCAGTGAAATGGGAGGCTCTTAAGTGCACAATCAGAGGCCAACTCCTATCCCATGGTGCAATACTCAAAAAGATTAAAAGCGCAAAATTGTCGTAATTGTTTGCTAACCTAGCTAGACTCGAAACTAAACATAAGGCAGAGGATAACAAAGTCCCGGCTACCACAGTAGAAGTGGCTATAACAAGACACCAAATTCTCTCATTACTAGACGAACAATCTCTTGGGCACAGAGAAAGACTTCAAGGCACTCATTACGCACAAGCAAATAAATGTGGTACCGCTCTGGCACACTATTTGCACCCCAGGACCAATACAACTTTCATTCCCTCTATTTCTGCCCACACAGGCAGCATGGTACATAAACCCACGGATATAGCAGAAGAGTTCCGAATCGTTTATCAATCGCTCTATAATCTCCCAGGTAAATTTAAAGACCTTGAACACTCCGCTTTAATAAACAAGATCAAATCTTATGTAAATGACACTAAGCTTCCTACACTCTCTCCCACTACAATTGAGGAGCTTGAAAGAGATTTCTCTGAAGCAGAGATCCTGTCAGGTATTAGCTGTATGAAAATTAACAAAAGCCCAGGACCGGATGGGTTCACAGGCGCTTTTTATAAAACATTCTCCAAGGAGCTGGCACCTCTGCTTACCTCTGCCTTTAACTCTATCTCACAGGACTCCCCCTTTCCGAAACAAACTCTACAGGCCCACATAGTGGTTATCCCGAAACCAGGAAAAGATCCAAATGCATGTACTAGCTACCGCCCCATCTCGCTCATCAACCTGGATGTCAAACTTTACTCTAAAATCATTGCTGACAGACTCAGGGACTCCCTGCCCCAGATCATACACACAGACCAGGTGGGTTTTACGCCTTTAAGAGAAGCAAGGGACAATACCCTAAAAACAATATCCTTGATCCACTGGGCTCAATCCCATAAGATACCTATGTGTGTACTGTCGGTCGATGCAGAGAAGGCGTTCGACAGGATCCATTGGAAATTCATGCGTGAATCTTTGTTACAGATAGGCGTTGGGCCCAATCTTTTACAAAAGATGATGGGACTATACAGTTCCCCCTCGGCCCGAGTATGGATAAATGGAATCCTGTCGGACGCCTTCCAGATAAACAATGGCATGAGGCAGGGGTGCCCCCTATCCCCCCTGCTGTATACCCTATGCATAGAACATTTTGCTAATGCCTTGAGAGCCAACCCTGATATAAGAGGAATCCAGGTTGATGGGCGGGAGGCTAAGCTATCACTATATGCAGACGATCTCCTTCTATATCTAACCACACCACATATCTCATTCCCTAATTTTTTTAGAGAAGCTGAGATATTCGGAAACCTAAGTAATTTCAAAATTAATGTATCTAAGACAGAGGTTTTAAATGTCTCCCTCCCGACCTCCTCCATTACTAGCCTTAAGAAGGCCCTTCCTTTCAAATGGCACGATGTTGCCATTAAATACTTGGGGATCATGATTCCGACAGAACTCTCAAATCTCTACAAGCTAAACTTCCCCCCTCTCTTAGACAGAATCCACAAAGACCTACAAGCATGGGACAAACTGCGCTTATCCTGGCTGGGAAGGGTGAACGTTATAAAAATGGACACTCTCCCAAGACTCCTCTATGTGCTACAGGCTATCTCCATCCCGCTGCCTCATAATTATTTAAACCTCCTAGAATGCAAAATTAGTAACTTCATTTGGAATGGCAAAACACAGAGGGTTCGACTTAAACTACTCCACAGACCTAAGGATGAGGGTGGACTAGGCCTCCCAGATATGAAGAAACACCACGATGCTGCCCAACTAATTCTGATATTAGACTGGTTCCATGGTAGACAGCAGAAACAGTGGGTATCCCTGGAGAAGGGATCCCAAGACCTTGACCAAAGGGCTCTACTCTGGTCCCCTAAGGCCAAACGCCCTCCTCTCCACTCATTGCCCTACTGGTCGGCGGTAATCCTATCCAAATGGGACACACACTGCTCTCAATACCACTTATCCACTATACCCAGTCCTCTCACCCCACTACTAGATAACAGTGAATTTGGCACGGGTATAGGCAGGACCTCATTCCTTGGCCATGACAGATCCAGATGGCCGCAGATCAGACACCTTATAAACAAAGATACACTTCTCCCCCCTGAAAAGTGGAAAGCTAGCACACATGTGACCAACCCTGACTGGCTCACTATCTCTCAAGTGAGGAAATTCTACTCCTCCCTCCTCCCAAAATCTAAGATACATAGAGTCCTATCCCCGTTTGAACAACTGTGCGCAATGCAGGACAAACCTTCCCATATGCTGGCCCAAATATATTCTATCCTTAATGCCTCCAATGGCTCTGAATCCCTACAGAAACTTCAAGACACTTGGCACAAAGACCTAGGGAGAGAATTAGATACTGAGGAGTGGGACAAAATATTTGCCTTAGCCCATAAACTATCCCCGTCCATAGACGCCCAAGAAAGAAATTTTAAAATATTATGTAGGTGGTATAAGGACCCAGCCAGATTAGCTAAGTTCCAACCCACCTCCTCAAACCTATGCTGGAGATGCGGAACGGAAATTGGTGACTACTTCCACATCTGGTGGAAATGTAAACACATTCGCCCGTTCTGGTATATGTTTTTGACCTGCACAATCTACTATACTTAAGCCCTATGCCCTGTATTCCAGAGATAGCCTTGCTCTCTGCCTTACCGGGTGCCATTTCCAAAGCTACAAAAACTATGTTTAGATATATTCTCATTGGGGCACGTCTTCTCCTTTCTAGAAGGTGGAAACAACAAATCCTCCCCTCTAAAGCTGAACTGATTGTGCAGGTCAATCATCTCAAAAGGATGGATGAACTACTGCTGTCTGCCCAGAATAAAAATGATACCTTTGTAGCACGATGGGCCGTATGGATAGATTTTTGTGACTCTGATAAATGCACTAACTACTTATAATGACTGGCGTAATATTCAAGTCATTTATATGAATAATGGAACAAAGGGACCATATCTCTATTAAGCCGTTATATCCCTAAGCGTTACCTAGGGTGATAGCGCAATAAGACCTAAGTATCTCACGAGTGTGAGGATCCTGGTGCCCCCCCCCCTCCCTCTCCCCCCCCCTCCCTGTTCCCCACCCCCCTTTTTTCCATAAACCTCAACCTGATGTTCCTATACCCCCAAGGCTCTTCCCTTCCTCCCATTCCCCACTCCTGTCTCCCTTTAACCTTTCCCTCCTTCCCAAGTCCGTCTACACATGCACCATAAGCACTTCCATCGAAGGTTAAATTGGTAAATATGGACTTGCTCTCATCTACATATTAATGTGACGTATAGGCCCAACTGCTACACCTAATCTTGTTCATGTATTTTATTGCATGCCGACACTTTATGTCAGTTCTACAGAGGAGTCAAGTGTATATACAATTTCTTGTTTGCACAACCAATTGCACTACTATCTGTGTTTTGTTATACCTGTTTTAAAAAATTAATAAAAAATGATTTTTGAAAAAAAAAACAGGGAATATATTACAAAATGGTCCACTTCAACAGATAGTCCACACTCTTCTGACATGCCATTCTCATTTCATTTGAAATAAGCAGGAGACCATGGCAGATGGCGTCCTCTGTGGCTAAAACTTGCCGCCGCGTATTTAACTTTTTTTTTCAATTTTCGCATCGTAAGTCCTTTAAGTTCATGATTATTAGTAGTATTTTTCTTTTATACACATGTGATGTGTTACAGAGATCTGAATGCTTGGCTTGAAAAAGGTTGGGAACCACTGTATCTATGAGTCGTTTAGCTCCAAGGGTCATTTACCACCACATCTTCGTGTTCCCCTGTGGGGGTGAAAAATGCTGATGGCCACCAGAAGCTCTCAAATGCTTTTCTACACGCTTGCAGAAAAGCACTTGAACAAGACGCTGTGGGGTGTACGTCTGAACCGGGCCTAAGGGGCTCAGAGAGACCAAAAAGCACTGTTACTAGAAAGAAGCTATGCTTAATATAAATTTGCCTTCTTAAAGAGGAACTTCAGCCTAAACAAAAATACTGTCTTTAAGTTACATTAGTTATGTTAGTTAAAATAGATAGGTAATATAATCTCTTACCCCCCCCCCCCCCCCGTTTTAAAAGAACAAGCAAATGTTTGATTTCATGAAGGCAGCCATCTTTTTGGTTGAAAGGAGGTGACAGGGAGCATGAGACAGAGTTCCAACTGTCCTGTGTGCTCATCACCCCTCCCAGTTGCTAGGCAATGTGAATAACAACATAGGAAATCCCATCATGCTTTGCACAGCATCAGGGAAATAAAAGCCCAGGCAGTTTTCTTTGATTGGGCGGAGCGTAGCTTCTGTATACCTAATAATTAGGCTTAGGTAATTAAAACAAAGTTCTGATGCTGTGAAAGAAACACCAAGCCTTTTCAGTGCTGCTGAGTAGATTTTTAGTCTGGAGGTTCACTTTAAAGCTGAAGGCATTTGCAATCATTTAGCCTTATGTAAGCAAGAAAAATATCCAACGGTGCATCACTAATGGATGTGTACATCATCTCTTTACACCCAAAAGCCAGACACAGCCAGAACCACTGGTGTACAGTGTGTTTATAGCCTATAATGACATTAAATATATTTTTACAATGCTCGCAGTTTAGAAATGTACTTAGATTTACGTGTTACTCCAAATATATCCATTGTGTTTTTCTTTTCCATTTCTATACAGGTCTGATGGGAAAAATTATTAATTACATATTGGATGAAGGCTTTGAAATTTCTGCTTTACA
Organism: Hyperolius riggenbachi; assembly: GCF_040937935.1. Lineage (NCBI taxonomy): Eukaryota > Metazoa > Chordata > Amphibia > Anura > Hyperoliidae > Hyperolius > Hyperolius riggenbachi. Next base: position 403,739,107 of record NC_090647.1, on the reverse strand, counting down.
GATGGTAAGAGTACATTCTTCACATGGTGTCCCAAAGTTAAATTATCGCTACAAACCCCAATAGCTGCTAGTTGCTGCTTAAAACCAGTGTAGTACTAGCTTAGGCTTGTCTGAACTACAAAATCTAAGAAGTATTCTTCAGTGTAGACCACTGTTATTAAATATGACACAAGCATTGTAATGCACCTATATAATAACTACCTGGTGCCAGTTATTTTGTATTCTGTTGACAACTGACATGCCGAAAATTGTAACTATTGCACCTCTGAATTACACAAAAATATCTGAGGATAAGGCAGAACTCAATTGTGTGTAGAATGCGTGGATCAGAAGTACCGTATTTTCCGCCGTATAAGACACACTTTTTCTCCTCCAAAAATGAGGAGAAAAAGCCCCTGCGTCTTATACGGCAAATGCAGGGAATCCCCGACTTACGAACACCCGCTGATACGAACCGCCGCTACGTTGGGGATTCCCTGCATGTAACTACCTGCTGTGTGGTCTGCGCTGCCCCTATGTGTTTCTGGTTCCCCCGTGTGGTCCGCTGACTCGTGCCCCTGCCTGCTTGTGTCCGCTCCCGCAAAAGTGCTCTACCCTCCCCGCAATTATGCTCCAGCCCCCGCTCGTTTCAGCCACCCTCCCCACAATTATGCTCTAGCCCCCCTGCTCGTTTCTGCCACCCTCCCCGATTGCGTGTACGCTGCCCCCGATATCCAAATAGCCGCCGCAGTCTTACTGTATCAGCGGCTCCCGGGATCGCAGCCCTGTGGTCTCCTGTCTCATCGCTCTAGTGATGGCTTCTGCTGATGACGCGCATTGCAGAAGCCATCACTAGAGCGATGAGACAGGAGACCACAGGGCTGCGATCCCGGGAGCCGCTGATACAGTAAGACTGCGGCGGCTATTTGGATATCGGGGGCAGCGTACACGCAATCGGGGAGGGTGGCAGAAACGAGCAGGGGGGCTAGAGCATAATTGCGGGGAGGGTGGCTGAAACGAGCGGGGGCTGTAGCATAATTGCGGGGAGGGTAGAGCACATTTGCGGGAGCGGACACAAGCAGGCAGGGGCACGAGTCAGCGGACCACACGGGGGAACCAGGAACACATAGGGGCAGCACAATCACACAACACACAGGTAACGGGGACACATGAGGGACAGCTATGGACACATGGGGGGCACCTGAGGACACATAGGGGGCACCTGAGGACACATAGGGGGCACCTGAGGACACATAGGGGGCACCTGAGGACACATGGGGGGCACCTGAGGACACATGGGGGGCACCTGAGGACATATGGGGGGCACCTGAGGACACATGGGGGACAGCTATGGACACATGGGGGGCACCTGAGGACACATGGGGGGCACCTGAGGACACATAGGGGGCACCTGAGGACACATAGGGGACAGCTATGGACACATGGGGGGCACCTGAGGACATATGGGGGGCACCTGAGGACACATGGGGGACAGCTATGGACACATGGGGGGCACCTGAGGACACATGGGGGGCACCTGAGGACACATGGGGGGCACCTGAGGACACATGGGGGGCACCTGAGGACACATAGGGGGCACCTGAGGACACATAGGGGACAGCTATGGACACATGGGGGGCACCTGAGGACACATAGGGGGCACCTGAGGACACATGGGGGACAGCTAGGGACACATGGGGGACAGCTAGGGACACATGGGGACAGCTATGGACACATGGGGGGCACCTGAGGACACATGGGGGACAGCTAGGGACACATGGGGACAGCTAGGGACACATGGGGACAACTAGGGACACATGGGGGACAGCTAGCATGGGGGACAGCTAGGGATACATGGGGGACACCTAAGGACACGAGGACCACACTGGGGACACCTAAGGACACAGGGGACCACACTGGGGACTCCTGGGAAGACCTGAGGGACACCTGAGGTCACATGGAGGACATTAATTGGGGGAGAACATCTACAAGACGCTCCAGTATATAGACACACCAGGTTTAGTACACTTTTTTTTCCCCTGGTTTTTGCCCTCTAAACCTGGGTGCGTCTTATATTCCGGAGCGTCTTATACGGCGTGAAATACGGTATATGGTTTGTATACAGTAATGTCACAGATAGATGAAGTTTGTGATGAAGAAGAACATTTTTGGAAGACTATTTATAAAGTTTTAATAATTAAAGTATTACAGTTTTTCTTTATAAGGTACTTACAAACATGAATTAAAGGTATAAAGAGCAAGTTTTTTCCTCTTTTTAATAGTTCACATTTTTCCATTGTTTAACTCCAGAATTTTGAATATTGCAATGTATATAAAACAATGAACAGATGTATTTGGCCCAAAAAATACCCAAGCAGCTCAGGGTGACCCAAAACCACTAGGAAAGTATAGGGGACTAAAAGAGATCGAAAAGCACGCCTACTGAAAAGCAACACTGATTGTAGTTTGCCTTTTTAGGCCTGGGACTCACTAACAGCCTTTTCTAAGCACTAGTGATTTGAAAAGATCTTACTAATGCAAGGCTATGAGGGATTTTTATAAAATCATATCGCTCAAGTAGGATCACACTCATATCATTACATTAGCAAGAGCTTTTCAAATCACAAATGCTTAGAAAAGGCTTTAAAAAGCGCTGCCACTGGGCTCCAGTCCTTAAAAAAGAAGGTATTTAAAGTGGTCTGAAAGTCAGCATTTCTACTTTGCTCTAAAAGATTCCTCACAGATTGAAAGTTACTATCCCAGAAATGTTTTTAGCAGAACATCACTGAAATGGTTAAACAAAGCACTTTGTCCTGCTATTCAGCTTCAAATCCACATCCAGACTGGAGATAACAGTATCCTTGTTTGCATTCCAATGTTGATACATGTATGTAAACACAGTGTAACAAGTGAATAGGAGCTCTCTGTGAAGCTCTCTGTGCTTTAAGCACACAAACAGCTCAGAACAGCTAATTAGAAGATGTTAATCCTATATAATAAAAGTTAAGGAAAGGTGGGGGGGAAAGGCTGCGCATCCCTAAACACATGCTGCAATTGAATGGTTAATCGCACAGGCATACACCGCCTCTGCCAGACTGAAAAATGCATGCCCTGCATCCAAGACAAGTGCTAACATTTATTTAACTAGGAGGTACTTTAGCTTCCAATATGGTTTGCATGCAAAGTATATTATACTAGACACTTGCGCCACGGTGAGGCAGACCTCCGGGCAAGTGACCTAACCTAAATTTAAAACCTCGGGAGCAGCTAAGCAGAAAAAAATGTGTAACTTACATTTAGGTCACTTGCTTGGAGGTTTGCCTCATTGTGGTGCAAGTGTCTAGTACATTATACTTTGCATGCAAACCATATTGGAAGCTAAAGTTCCTCCTAGCGTAATAAATGTTAGCATTTGTTTTGGATGCAGGACATGCTTTTTTAAGTCTAGCAAAAGCGGTGTATGCCTGTGCGATTAACCATTCAATTGCAGCATGCGTTTAGGGATGCGCAGCCTTCCCCCCCCCCCCCCCCCACACCTTTCCTTAACTTTGTAACTATGTAACTGTCAGGTTAGCTGCTCCCAGCCCCTCCTCCTGAGTTTCCTGTTTGCATGATAAGTAGTAGCAGATTTGCATATGGTTTGCATCTGAATAGAATGCGAAGTGTGTAGAAAGTCTATATAGGTGCTACACACTGAGCTGGTGGTCATTTCAGATGCAGCCTTAGTGGTATGCGCTGGCGTTCTCCTCGCTGTTCTACCAAATGTAAGTTACACATTTTTTACTGCTTAGCTGCTCCCGAGGTTTTAAATTTAGGTTAGGTCACTTGCCCGGAGGTCTGCCTCACCGTGGCGCAAGTGTCTAGTATAATATACTTTGCATGCAAACCATATTGGAAGCTAAAGTACCTCCTAGTTTAATAAATGTTAGCACTTGTCTTGGATGCAGGGCATGCATTTTTCAGTCTGGCAGAGGCGGTGTATGCCTTTGCGATTAACCATTCAATTGCAGCATGTGTTTAGGGATGCGCAGCCTTTCCCCCCCACCTTTCCTTAACTTTGTAACTATGTAACTGTCAGGTTAGCTGCTCCCAGCCCCTCCTACTGGTTTCCTGTTTGCATGATAAGTAGTAGCAGATTTGCATATGATTTGCATCTGAATTGAATGCGAAGTATGTAGAAAGTCTATATAGGTGCTACACACTGAGCTGGTGGTCATTTCAGATACAGCCTTAGTGGTATGCGCTGGCGTTCTCCTCCCTATATAATAAAACCCTACCTGTCCCTGCGTCATCCTCCTGTCCCTGTGTCCCGTGTGTGTTGGCTACTGCGCATGTGTAGCCGTTGGGACAGGAGGAGGACACCGCCAGGGGGGGCGGGCAAACGTGCCAGCGGCGAGCGTGTGCGTATGTGAGCGGCGAATGCGCGGCGGGTGGGTGCATGCGCGTGCAGACCTGCGGCGGTGAGATAGACCTACAGCCCTTTTTTAAACAGGCTTAGGTCTACTAGTATATAATAAAAAAGCAGTTTGAATAAAATGCAATGGCAGGTTTCAGGGCAAGATAAACTACACTTTAGAAACGTGTAATGTGTAAACAGACAATATTACTTATGCACAAAAGCAAATATGATAACTGTATGAGTAATAAAAATTGGGAAAACACATTTTTATTGAATGTTATGTTGGAGTTTCAGACCACTTTAAGATATTTCAAATTGAAGTGAGCGACTAGTCTCCCATAATTCATCACTTCTGATTATGCAAATTATCTCTTTATGGCCCTTACATCCAGAACTGCTGATGTGGCTCTGTAAATTTTATAAGCTGTAGGTTTGCTTATACACCAGCAGTTCTGATTGGCCAAAAAGCGGATACATCTTTTGTTCAACATTTTGATTTTTCACCACTCTCCTGTTATTGGGATTTTTTCGTTTAGTTAAGTGTTTTCACTTCTACTTACTTTTCAGGAAAGCTGCCACTTTACTCAGCTGCAGTTTAGCATAGATAAAGCAGTTAGTTTATTAACTCTTGCAATTAAAGAAATAAAATAAAATCTGAAGATACATTTTAAAAATGCTTATATGTACTCTTGTTTATTGATTACGTGTCAGTTCAGTTATGCTTCTGACTAAAGGTGGCCATACAGTGGCCAAAGTGGCCATCAGATTGATCCCTCTCAGATCATTATCTGATCAGAGAGGGATCTATCCAATCGATCCTTCCACTCACTGTACACAGATTTTCAATAGATTTCAGCATGAAATTGATTGAAAATCTATGCGCACTTACTGCTCCTATTCCCCCCCCCCCCCTTCCAGGCCGTGCAGAGTGAAGGAAATCCCACCTGTCTGCCAGCCGATTCTCCCATGTCTTTTCTCCACCACTGGTGCTTCTTGTCTTTTCTTTTCCGGGGGTGGGGGTGGGCTGTGTCCTGTGACTAAACGCCAGTGGCCAAACACTAGGAGCACCATAGCACATATCTTCTATTTCCACTAGAGGCCTCTAGTGTTTGTGACATGACATAGGCTCTTCGGGAGCGAAGAGGCAGGGAGGAGAGCTCAGCAGTGGAGAAAAGTCAAGGAAGAATGTGCCGGAAGACAGGTGAGTGTAAGCTTCGCTGCGTGCGACGCTCATCGCAATTTCACCCTCCTCTGGATCAACAGGAATATGTGAGGGTAAAGGCTAGTGTTGTAGTTTATTTTCTGATTAAACTCAAAGGACATATGTCTTTTTTTTCAACCCAAATAACTATGAAAAACTGCGCTAGCAGTGCACTTCCGACCCATGATTGATCTAGCCAAATCTTTTATAGCACCCGATTGTCCCAATCAATAGATTTCAGCCGAAACTCGCTCAATCAAATCATTTACTGCATTGATTTCTAGGACATTGCATCAAATGATCGAATTAGCTGGATATCGATTAAAGAAATCGATCAGTGAATGGCCACCTTAACGGTTACTAAAGTGTAGGTGATTTGATTTCAAATGTACCTAATTATATTCTGTTTAAATTTCAGTTTACCATGGAAAAAGCCAATGCTGAGGAATTCTATGAAGTTTACAAAGGTGTTATAGCTGAGTACACAGTAAGTAAGATCCAAAGAATTTTAGTCACAATTTTACCCTTTTCAATAATTATATAGTGTATCCTAACAATATCAGTGTTTGTAAGATACATCCTTGAGAAGTTTATACAAAAGCCTGTTGGGCATATTAGGCCATTTTGGATCAAATTTTGAGTTGATCTGCCTGCTTAGCCTGCATGTATGTTAAACTCAATTTCTGCAATTTGTATCTCTTGCAAATTTCTATAAGGAATTCCATTGTAGGTTTGCCACATTTTCTATAAAGTGCAATTACATATCAATTGTATTGTTTATGAAATAACACAGGTGTGTACTGGGCTACCCTTTTTATGTGTACCTTATCCATAGTTACATAGTTATTTGGGTTGAAAAAAGACATACGTCCATCGGGTTCAACCAGAGAACAAAGTACAACACCAGCCTGCTCCCTCACATATCCCTGTTGATCCAGAGGAAGGCGAAAAACTCTTACAAGGCATGGTCCAATTGGCCTCAAAAGGGAAAAAAATCCTTCCCGACTCCAGATGGCAATCAGATAAAATCCCTGGATCAACATCATTGGGCATTACCTAGTAATTGTAGCCATGGATGTCTTTTAACTCAAGGAAAGCATCTAAGTCCCCTTTAAATGCAGGTATAGAATTTGCCATAACTACTTCCTGTGGCAATACATTCCACATCTTAGTCACTCTTTCTTTTAAGAACCCTTTCCTAAATAAATGGCTAAAACGGTTTTCCTCCATGCGCAGATCATGTCCTCTAGTCCTTTGAGAAGGCCATAGGGACAAAAAGCTCATCCGCCAAGCTTTTACCTTGCCCTATTATTAGCCATAAAAATAAAGGGAAACATTTATGAAAATGTGCAGTCTATGAAATCTTTTGCAGCAGACCTGCAAATATCTGCCCACCTGGCTGCTGACACATCATACTTGGAGACTCCCTCACATAATTTTTAACAGCACATTTGTAAATCTCACCCTTAAATGGCCTGCGAATCCCTGTTGAAATTAAATTAGGAAAAGTGACTTACGTACATCAAAGCTGGTTTACATATGCAATCCAGTCCAATGCAGTCCATTTAATTCTAGCAATGATCAGGTACTGTATATGTAAAAATGAACTCTTTAGAGCAGGGATGTGCAAACTTTTTAGGCCAAGGTCCATATCGCCGTTCTTGCTATGGGGCTGAACTAGTGAAATTAAACACACTTTTTGCTGACTTATTTATTTATTGTATTTATAAAGCGCCAATATATTACACAGCGCTGTACATTGGTTAAGGTTGGAGACAATATTTATTGCAGTAAGGTACACTATGCCTGTGACACTTTGTCAAATAAAATATTTCCATGAGAAATAACCCATGTACTGTGTGCAATTAGCACAGTGGCAGCTGCTAATCAGTGGCTGTTACTGCTGTTGACTAAGTGTCCGCGTTGAACGTGCCTGTTTTAGAATGTCATCAGATAGACATTAACCACTTGCCGAACGCCCACTACCTATGGGCATCGGCAATGTGGTACCCCCAGGACCGCGTAACGTCGATCGGCGGCTCCTAGGGGACTGAATTGCCGGGGATCGCGTGCATCCGCCGGCATTAGGCTCTGTCCACCTGTGACGTCAACCCGCCGGCCACTTAACAGCGCCGGCTGGTTGTTAAACCCCGATCTGCCGCATAATAAGCGTATGATACTCTTTGTAATATATACAAAGTGTATTATACAGGCTGCCTCCTGCCCTGGTTGTCCCAGTGATCGAGGGACCACCAGGGCAGGAGGCAGCCCCCCGTAGCACCCTTTAGACCCCCCCCCCCCGATCACCCCCTCAGATCACTGTTTGCACCCAATCACCCCCCTAATCACCCATCAATCACTCCCTGTCACTATCGCTATATTTTAGATTAGGTCCTAAACTGCCCCCTGGGGGCTCCTGATCACCCCCCCACACCCTCAGATCCTTCCCAGACCCCCCTCCCCCGTGTACTGTATACATCTATCCTCCCCTGTAATCACCCACTGATCACCTGTCAATCACCCCCTATCACCACCTGTCACTGCCACCCATCAGATCAGACCCTAACCTGCCCCTTGCGGGCACCTGATCACCCTCCCACACCCTCAGATTGCCCGTAGACCCGCCCTCAGATCACCTCCCAAGCACATTATCCCAGTTCACCAAACTTAGTGCCTGCCTGAGGTGATTGAACTTTGCTTTTCTAAAATTCATAGTATTAGTTTCCCTGCTGCCCTGCGGCCTATCAGTCACCAGATCAAACGTTATCATGTTGTGATCGCTATTTCCCAAATGTTCTTTAACCTGCACAGTTAATACATTATCTGGTCTATTTAAAAATGATCAAATCCAGTAACGCATTACCCTTAGTTGGTTCAGTTACCATTTGAGTCAGGTAACTGTCCTGTAGTGTTGCCAGAAATCTGCCGCTTTTACCAGAATGGGTAGCCTCAGTTATTTCCACCATGAATATTTACCCAAATGGACTCCACAACTTCACAGTCTTCATCCATCTCATCATTCAGGACAGCTGTAAAAGAGTTCTTAACAAAGAGACAAACCCCTCCACCTTTTTTCCTTGCTCTATCCTTCCTAAACACATTGGTCTTGATTCTCAAAAGAGTGCTGTTAGCAGTTTTCCACGCGAACGTGAATTTTTGCGCGAAACGATAACATGTTCGCGCGCAAACGCGAATTTTCACGCGAAAACGATAGATTTTGTGGGGAAATTCGCGTTTGCGCGCAAAAACGTTATTGTTTCGCACGAAAAATCGTGAGTGCGCGCAATGCGAAAATTCGCGCGAAAACGCCCGTGCTAACAGTTAGCACTCTTTTGTGAATCAAGCCCATTGTATCTCTCTAAATTTTCTATCCAGTAATGGCTTTCATCCATCCATTTCATCCAGCAGAGCAAGTGGCCTGCAGCGACAGGAGAGTGGCATGATTGATGGTAGCGGCGGGTCTGTGCAGCGCAGTTATTGAAATGTATGCTCCGGCAGGAATTAACAGCCATAAACAGGGCGTAGAATTCAATTACCATGGTCCGGAAGTGGTTAAGGAAGTAACACAGTGACAGCGAGTCCATATGGGCCAGGGCTGGTGAGAGTAGACAGATCAGTCTACTTAATTTAACAATAAGCACTCTATTCTCACAGGCAGACAAACTAGTACTGTATATACACGACTATAAGTCTAGAAATTTAGGTCTGACTTACTAAGTAAACGTTTAGGGGTCGACTTATACACAAGTGACAAGCAACACTGATCCCACTGAGTAATTTTTGCACTATTAGTGACATTCCCATTTGCAGCAATTTACCCAGTGGTGACACTTTCTAGATAAAGGAGATGCCAACAAAAAACACAAGTCTGAAAGTCCTGGCCACAATTAACAAGGAAGGGGAGAAGGGAATACTGGGCTGCAAAAAGGGGAGAAAATAATTGCTACACTTGGGGGCCTAGAGGAGTTATTGGCTGCATTTAAGGGACAGGAGGAATAAATGGCTACAGTACTGTATGCAGTGCAGTCAGTAACCCCTCCTGGGCCCCAAGTGCGTCTGTTAATTCTTCCTGGTCCCCAAGTACAGCCATTAACTTTTCTGGGTAGACTTATACTTGAGTCAATACAAAATTCCAGCTTAAGAGGGTCAAATATTGGGGTCGACTTATACACAAGGTCGACTTATATTCGAGTAAGTTTACAATACTAGAAGATACACACTCTGAGCACTGCATCTAAATTGTTGCTTCTTTATTGAATTAAATATTTCCATGTGAATACGGCAAGTAGTGGCTGCATGATAGACCAGCAGGGCAAGGGAATGCAAGTGGCAATATTCCCCTACACCCCTCTACCCAGATGGCAATGCTGGAGTTTGTGATACTGAAGGAATTTGGCAATTCACTTCCAAAAGAGCTGGTGACAAGACTACAAGCCAAATACAGTAATAGTACTGTGAAACATTCAGTTGTCATTAAATAGGTATGGGTATTGTCTGGTATCCCTGGCGGGGCAGGCAAAAAGGGCACCGGGCACTTGGGGGCTGCTGAGCCACCATAGGCTGTACTGTGAATTACAGCTATAGCGGCACTCAGGGTAATTTGGGCATCGGGAAAATTACAACAAAAAAAAGTGACATTTGTCCATCAGCAATAGCTGGCAGCTGAACTGCATCTTTCCCGAGTCCATGGTGACCTGAAGGGGGAATAGTAATTAACACCGCCAGGACTTTTGCAGGAGCAGGGTGAGCCTTTTTTTGGCTACACCTTGTGCGTAAATTTCCCAGCACTGTTTTTGGATGTATGCATCCCTGGTATTGTGTTCTTTGCAATTATGAATGCATTGAGGGCCATTGATTCTTAAACTGCATATACTACTAACAAGCAAAAACAAACAGACAATGCATGATCTGAATGTCAAGTAGAAGCCAGATGCTTAGTGCAGTGTTTTTTAATAGTACTTTTTTCCCCCTAGGAAATGCTAGGTGAATTATGTTCTGGCCCTTGTGTTGCAATGGAAATTCGGGGACCAGATGCTCCAAGGTCTTTCAGAGAGTTTTGTGGGCCATCAGATCCAGTAAGTATAATCAATTGAAAGTACAAACAGGCAACTCTATGCTCAATGTAAATTATGTTAATGTCAACATAATTACATACTGCTCAGCTCTACAAGTATACAAACCTCACGATTTGACTTAAAGCACCAAAAAACTTTGCAAAATGCACCAGTCTCCATGTTGCAGGTAACACTGCTGAAAAGCTCTTCTCAGGCTATATTCAACCCTCTCTTTTACAAATCTGCAGCAATCTTGGGAGTAAAGCCTGGTACTCACATCCAATTTTGATTGGCCAATGATTGACCAATTTTATGATCTTCATGTAGTATGAGGACCAGAAGATTTGAATACTATGAACAGATTGTGTAGGCAAGCTCTCATACTACATGCAGGTGGTAAAATTGACCAATCATTGGCCAATCACAACTGAAGATGTGTATCAGGCTTAGGCATGTTTCCACTACACGCAGATTGGATGCAGAATAGATGCAGAAAAACTGACTCCAATGGATGCCTAAGGGAAAATCTGCATCAGAAAAATCGCGTTTAGTGGAAACAGGCCCATAGGCATTCATTGGAGTCAGTTTTTCTGCATCCATTCTGCATCCAATTTGCGTGTAGTGGAAACAGACCCTTAAAGAGAACCCGAGGTGTGTTTAAAGAATGTTATCTGCATACAGAGACTGGATCTGCCTATACAGCCCAGCCTCTGTTGCTATCCCAAACCCCACTAACGTTCCCCTGCACTCTGCAATCCCTCATAAATCACAGCCGTGCTGTGAGGCTGTGTTTACATCTGTAGTGTCAGTCTCAGCTGCTCCCCCGCCTCCTGCATAGCTCCGGTCCCTGCCCCCGTCCCTTCTCTCCAATCAGCAGGGAGGGAAGGGATGCAGGTGGGGACTGGAGTTCTTCAGGAGGCGGGGAGAGCAGCAGACTGACACTATAGAGATAAACACAGCCAGCTCTGACAAGCTGTTTGTCAGCAGAGTGGCTGTGATTTATGAGGGATTGCAGAGTGCAGGGGGACCTTAGGGGGGTTTGGGATAGCAACAGAGGCTGGGCTGTATAGGCAGATCCAGCCTCTGTATGCAGATAATATTCTTCAAACCCACCTCGGGTTCTCTTTAAGAATACTGCAGGACTTGACTTGAGGCACTAAGCAGCTTTGCAAAATACGGCACTCTCCAGGCTACCAGAGACACTGTTTTACAAAGCTGCAGCAATCTTGCATTATTACATCTGTTTCCATCTCTGAAACTGCTGAAAATGTAGATGTTTTCATAATATATAATTTCTGACTATTTAATTTTTCATCATTTGCCTTGTTTTTTTTTTTTGTTTGTTTTTTTACCGGGGTTTATTACTATTATTATTATTATTTATAAAGCACCAACATATTCCGTGGATTCAAGGCTACTTTAGCTTATGTAAAGTAAAACTTTAGGCTAGGTGCGCACTTAGCAGAAACACAAGCGTTACGGAAAACGCAGCGTTTTTGCCGCCAGTGGAAGTCTATGGTGCCGCATGAAAAAACGCATATAAAAAACACATATGCGTTTTGTATGCGTGCGTTTTTAAAAAACGCTGTTTTTGTTGTATAATATTCAAAAACGCATAAAAAATGCACATAATGAAAGTCAATGGGAACATAATGTATTGTGTTTTGTATGCGTTTTTCATGCTTTTTTATATGCGTTTTTTCAAAAAAATAATGATGTATTGTGATGTATTTCCGTTTACTGTTGTCTTCCTAGTGATTTACATAAAACGCAATGTAAAAACGAATTGAAAACGCATACAAACACATATGCATTTTGTATATTTGAACTGCAAAAAAAGCACACAAAACGCTAGAAAAACGCGTATGCGGAAAAAAAAGCACTAAAAACGCCTACACAAAAAAACATCCATGACAGAAAACGCGACCTTTCACGCTCTGTTATGTGTGCACCCAGACACAGGGATGGGGAGGTTGCATATTTATTTCCTTTTAAACAATGCACATTACCTAGCAGTCCAGCTGATCCTCTGCTTCTTTTAGCCATAGACCCTGAACAAGCATGCAGCAGATCAGGTGTTTCTGACATTTTTGTCAGATCTCACAAGATTAGTTGCATGCTTGTTTCTGGTGTTATTCAGAGATTTCTGCAGTCAAATAGATCAGCAGGGCTGCCAGGTAACTGGTATTGTTTAAAAGGAAATACATTTGACACCCTCCTTATACCTCTCACTGCAGCTGCCTTTTAACCTCTCACTGCAGCTGTCTTTTAAAGTGAACCTGTAGGGCCCGTTTCCACTAGGGCGGTTTCGCCGGCGATTCGGCAGAGTTTCCCCGCACATCATTCGCACGGGGAAACTCTGCCATAGGGGATGACGGCGCCGCGGCGGAATCGCTTGCGGGAGCGATTCGCCCGGAACCCCCTGCAGATTTCGCCACGGAGGCTGCGAATCCCATAGCCGTGCATGGCACGGCTCATGGGATTCGCCTGCGATCCCGCCCACCGGCTCAGTGCGGTGTGCGTTTGCGAGCCGCACGCCGCACTAGTGGAAACGGGCCCGTAAGGAAAAGAAACGGCCCCTGGGACTTACCTCGGGAGGGTGAAGCTTCTGGATCCTAATGAGTCTCCCCCCGTCTTCCTGAGCTGCCCTGATCCAGCAAAAAAAAATCCACCGGATGTGTGCAGGTGATATTGAAGCTCTGGATCTCAGAGGAAAATTTTGCCGTCTGCTGCTGTTCGCAGCTGTATTGGTGCTGCGTAGGAGGATGGGGGAAGCCTCATTTCGATCCCAGAGGCTTCCCCTCCCGAAGTTAGTATTCCTCAGGGTTTCCTTTAAAAACCTTTGTTGCCTTTAAAAACAGACAGTAGATTTAATGTCACACACAGCGCTTTCCTTGGCTCCAGTGTCATCCTCCTCAGGCTCATGCATAGCCATGCAGCTGTCTGTAACTTAAAGAAAACCTGAAGTGAAAATGAAAAGTCAAAATAAACATGCACAGGTCATACTTATCTCCCATGTAGTCTACTCCTCAATCTTTCTCCTCTCCCGCGACCTGTTTGTCCACTGTGATCAAGGGAATTCTCTGTCCTCCATTTTGCAAATGGCCATTACCCCATAACAGCTACCTGGTCAGCACACAGTTAAACTGTAACATCGCCCACTTGAGCCATAGGGAAACATAGACATTACCTGACACACTGAGATGAACTGATGGCAAGGTAACTATGTAATGTTCATTTGAAGTAAATTCATGTGTTTATTTTAAATAATTTTACTCAGTACAGGTTCCCTTTAAGCACAGCAAAATACGTGCCAAAACACAAATTTGTACCTATAAAGCTCTACCCTGCCCAGCGTCCAGTGGTGACTGATCTGCCAGTTTAGTGTAAACATTTTTCCAGCCAAGGGCATAGCTAGAAATCATGAGACTTCTTAGCAAAATTTTGGTTGGGGCATCTTGTCACAAACAACAGTTCTCTGTCACACATCTCAGCATGGTGGTGTAGTGGTTAGCGCTCTTGCATTGCAGCGCTGGGTCCCTGGTTCGAATTTGTATGTTCTCCCCGTTTCTGTGTGGGTTTCCTCCAGGCACTCCGGTTTCCTCCCTCCAAAAACATACAGATAAGTGAATTGGCTTCCCCCTAAATTGGCCCTAGATTATGATACACTACACGTCGACACATATAGACATATGACTATGGTAGGGACTAGATTGTGAGCCCCTCTGAGGGACAGTTAGTGACAAGACAATATACTCTGTACAGAGCTGCGTAATATGCCGGCGCTATATAAATACTTAAATAAATAAACTTCTCACAACCTCAACCTGCACATAGATTTTCCAGCATTTGGGACTACAATCCATGTATCTGGCTGAGAGCAGGGCGACAGTCAACCCGTCCGTGCTCACACATCTGCAATTACATTGCTTGACACCAGACACTTGGCAAGAGGGACTCCAAACTAGTAAGGAGAAGTTTCTGATCTGAGGATAGAAGGAGAGAGAGCTATCAGCATTGATTGATCCATACCAGTATTGAGAGACCGTTTTTAAATATTTGTCTCAAAGCAAAGTTGCAGCTTTGACAAGACAATAAAGAAGCCGCTATGAGAATTGCAGGAGAACTCCCACTCCTGCTAACAGTAACAAACAGTAAAAATTCAAACTCCTGCGCTTGAATGACAATATCAATTTATTTTCAGTAGTGTTAATCTTCTTATCAATCTTAGACCGCCACAGACAATGCTGACCACCAGAGCTGCACCCACCAACCTCTTACAATTGCTCTCACCATAAACTTTACAGAGTGTCGGCTAATCTGATCCGCAGCTAAAGTACCTGTGCTATATCAAAAATCGTCTGTACACACAAAAATAAGAACATGAAAATGTGGAAGCATAAACATTTGTGAGCCCCCAAGCTGCACTTGCCCTTCGGCAATAGTTTGTTTGCTAAAGAAGTTAATGAGTTTGCATACCCGTCTGTATCGTGTATCAAACATATAAGAGAACAAGAGGCTGAGTACATCCAGTTAAAACACCATTTATTTGAATACTTTCTAAAGATCATACCAGCACATGGAAACAGTCCACACATGGAGAGAAAGGATAAAGCATGCAAGGGTCAACAGCCGTTTCGCACCCACAAAGGGGGTGCTTCATCAGGACCTGTAGCATGTATGCCTGTACTGTACACACATTTAGATCTATCTTCAGAAATAAAAGTCTTATTGCTGGTATCGTTTCACAAAGCAGGGTATGTATTCACAAACTTTTACCAGCCCTTAAGCGTCACCATTACTTACAACTCATCTGGCAGCGGCCATGCAGTGCTGGAGACCTCAGGGCAGCATAGATGGAGCCGTCCAATCCTCTGCACTTTACTCCTGAAGTAGACCTGGCCACAGTACTTGTCGTTAGGGGCTGGATGGTAATAGGCAGAGTCCGTAGCAGCTCGGGGACCGAAAGTCTGTGTCAGTGACGTCACCTATAGCCAACCAATCATGTTTCAAGAGGGATACGCCTTTATTCCTCAGGGTTTGTGATTGGATCTCTCCCTTCTGAGTCTTATTTACACAGTCCCAATCCAGTTCCGCCTCACTTCATTCATCAAAAGACATAGGGGGACATTTATCAATGCATTACCGACAGTTTTTTCTTCTTAATCTGTTCTAACCAGCAGGGAGAACAGTTCTGCATGATAATAAGAACGTTCTTAAATCCTAGTAATTGTGGCAGTTTAGCGTGGATTTCTAAAGCTGCACTACAGTTAAGAGAAGTGCAGATCCATCCCTAAACTGAGGCAGATTAACTCTTTCTGGACCAGCACCCTCTGCCCCCTTAACCTATTTTGGTTCCTGGACGTAGAAACTACGTCCAGGAACCATGCGCGCCCCGTGGCCGATCGTACGCATGCACGCGCGCTCCCAGCCCGTGGTTCGTTAGCCAGGCAATCAGTGAATCGGGCTATGGTGCCCGATCACTGATTCCTCTCCCCCGCTGAAAAAGCGACAGCTTCTCTCGGAAGCTTCGCTTTTTCTGGCTGTAACGTACCCCATGCGTCGCTCTAAGCGTGTGTTACGCTTAGAGTGACGTCATGTAAACAAACTCATGGCCGCCATCTTGTGGCCAAAAAGTAAAACTACAACTAAAAGTAAAAATAAAATTCAAACACACATTTACATTATAAATCACTTGTTTACATCCCACCCTCCCAAAACTACCCAAATAAAATGTTTAATATAAAAAAAAAACATTACAATAAAAAAAAAAACATGTAAATATTTACCTAAGGGTCTAAACTTTTTAACCACTTTACCCCCGCGCGTACGTATTTCTCCGTCCCTTTTTCCATCCTTTAACCCCCAGGGACGGAGAAATACGTACTTTCCGCGCTCCCGCCGCTGTCCGCGCTCCCGCTCGTAAACACGCCGCCCGCCGCTAGTAAACACGCCGCCGCCCGCTCGCCCGGAGATCAATGAACGGGAAGATCCATTCCCGTTCGTTGATCTCAGCCCCACAATGATCCGCTGCCGCTCGGCTGAGCAGCGCGACCATTGTGGGAAAAAAAAAAAGTTCTCAACCTCTTTCTACTTCCTGCAAGCGTCCTTCCGGACGCTTGCAGGTCGCATAAACAAAATGTTACTGTGGCCATCTTGTGGCCAAATAGTAAAACTACATCCAAAGCATTTTTCACATAGAAATAAATTAGTTTAACACACAAAATTAACCCTTTACCTCCCACACTGCCCACATTTTTTTTTCTTGTAATGTAAAAAAAAAAAAATTACAATTAAAAAAAAAAATACATAAATAGTTACCTTAGGGACTGAACTTTTTAAATATTTATGTCAAGAGGGTATAACACTGTTACTTTATAAACTATGGCCTTGTAATTAGGGATGGACGCAAAACTGAAAAAAAATGCACCTTTATTTCCAATTAAAATATTGGCGCCAAACATTGTGATAGGGACATCATTTAAATGGTTTTATAACCAGGACAAAAGGGCAAATACATTTCATGGGTTTTAATTACAGTAGCATGCATTATTTAAAAACTATAAAGGCCAAAAACTGAAAAACAATAATTTTTTTCCCATGTTTTTTCCTATTTTCCCATTAAAACACATTTAGAATAAAATAATTATTGGCATAATGTCCCACCTAAAGAAAGCCTAATTGGTGGCGAAAAAAACAAGATATAGTTCATTTCATTGCGATAAGTAATGATAAAGTTATAGACGAATGAATGGAAGGAGCGCTGAAAGGTGAAAATTGCTCTGGTGGTCAGGGGGCAAAACCCCTCAGTTGGGAAGTGGTTAAATATCAATGTAAAGATGAAATACTTCTATATTTTTTTTATTTTAAAGTTGTAAATAGTGATAGATGCAAAACGGAAAAAATGCACCTTTATTTCCAAATAAAATATTGTCGCCATACATTGTGATAGGGACATAATTTTAACGGTATAATAACCGGGACATATGGGCAAATACAATACGTGAGTTTTAATTATGGAGGCATGTATTATTTTAAAACTATAATGGCTGAAAACTGAGAAATAATGATTTTTTTTCTTTTTTTTTTCTTATTCTTTCTGTTCAAATACATTTTACAGTAAAGTGGCTCTTAGCAAAATGTACCCCCCAAAGAAAGCCTAATTGGTGGTGGAAAAAACAAGATATAGATCAGTTCATTTTGATAAGTAGTGATAAAGTTATAGGCTAATGAATGGGAGGTGAACATTTCTCAAGTGAAAACGACTGAACGCGAATGGGTTAAGGACCTGATCCAGCAAACCGCCGCTTCCCGACGAATCGCCACAAGTTACCGTCGCTCCCGCAGTACACGCCGCTCTGTCCCCGCCGCAGCCTGCTCTCTCTGCCGTCAGTATGACAGCAGAGCGCTGTGCGCCGGTCAGGAGCCGCTTTCATTGGCTCCTGACCCTATCATTCCATGTAAGCCAATGGGAACGGCTTACATGAATGACAGGGCCAAGAGCCAATGAAAACTGCTCCTGCCCGGCTCACAGTGCTCTGCTGTCATAGAGGCGGCAGGGCATCACATTGCGGCGGGGGCAGAGCGGACCAAGCGACGCGGACGGGCTGAGGCGCGCGGTCAATGGGACGTAGAGTTTACGTCCGGTCAGGACCGCAGCGCCCCCTGCCCGACGTAGATTCGTACTCGCTCGGTCTGCAGGTAGTTAAGAAGTGCTTGAAAGCAGTTCTACAGCTGTAGAATTGCAGGCTAGACATGATTGCAGAGTGCAGGCTATGATTTGTGATGTGCCCCTCCCACCTGCTGAATTCCTCCTCAGAGCCTGCTGCTATCAATACAGCAGGTGTGTCGGTTACCTCAGCAACAGCAATTCCCCTTACACACTGCACTGTCTCAGAGACCTTCCTTGCTCTTCCTATTATACAACAGTTTTAGAAGGAATCTGCACTATCTAATGATTTCTTAAAGAGTAACTGTCAGGCTGCAGAAGCTAATTTAAACCTCTATTCTCCTGTGTTAAACAGTTTAGAAGGAAGCCCAAAAGCCATTAGTGAAGATAAAAATCTCAGTTACCTTTGATGTGTGCTTATCAGCAAGTCTGTTATAGACCCATAAGGACGCAAGCCGCATACTAAACTGCAAAGCATTCTGGGGCCCTCCCCTCGGCTGCTAATGAGACGTTACAGAAGCTTGTAATCAGTCCAGCGTGTAGCACTGATAAATCTCAGGGCAGAGTACTCTGCAGGAGTCAGCTATTGTTCCTAGCCACATGGCTCATTAATATTCACTGCACACTGTGTTGTTCAAGTAGGAGCTTATCTGTGATCAGGAAGCAGGCAGGACATGAGGACACATTTGACAGAAAAACATGGAGCCTGCCATGAGCTGTCAGGAGCATCTATCTCTGCATATACTATATACAAATTCTGTAAAATCCAAACGTGGACAGTGAAATGCATATGTAATGTAAGTACAGCCAATCTTTAGCTACTGATATATGTGTTTATTTTCTCTGAGACCTTATACCTAACAGCTCCTCTTTAAGATGCCTGAGTTCTGCATGGATTTCTAAAAACCTACTAATATTTTGTCTCCGACAATCTTGATAAATCTGGCCTGCAGTTCTATATCCTGGTTTAAACCAAATGGGGCAAAGGAATTTAAAGTGTAAATTCAATAAGATTTGTGTCTGGACATTGCTTTAATTTTTTAAGTCCCTTCCTCTCCAAAACCTTGTCATTTGTTTTATGGCATAGAATTTAACCACTTATTGATTTTGATACAGGATATCTAAGCCCCTGGAGACTTCATCTTAGCTTCAGGGGCGTAGGCATAGGTATTTGGTCACAATCGCTGCTGTGCGCGCTACTGTGCGCTCCCACACATATTCTCTTTGTCGCCTGTTAGTACAATAATCAGTGAATGCGAACACAGTTCCCATTCACCCATTAAAGTGCCCATGATCAATGATCACCAGCATTAATGAGATGCTAGTTGTCATTGACTAAATGAAAGTGAAAGCATACACACATAACTTTTTGTGTACTGTTCACAGGAATAAACTGGGGGGAGACATCTAGTGGCCAAATAGTAAAATTACACCGTAATACAGTAGATTAAATAAAAATACATAAATGCCCCATTAAAATTAACTCCTTACCTCCCCCACTCTCCCATTGTTACCAAACATTTAAAAAAAATCCCATCCTCAACCTTTTCAGCCAATCTGCCCAATTACAGTAGAGCCAATCTGCCCAATTACAGTAGAGAAATTGCTTTCTCTGGCAAAATGCCATTTAATGATCTATCATGCTGCAAGATGTACCAATATTTGCCCACTATCTTCTTCACAACATGTGATTGCTGTGTAAACTGCATATTTATGCGTGAGGCGGAGGACGCTCTCTTACATTTGGTACCAATAATTCATCCTATCCTTCAACCTCACCTTCCCTTCAGTTCCTTCCAGCTCCTTAATTGTGTACTTTTTCTCTAGAAATCTACTATCCTATTTTTCGGACCATAAGACGCTCCGGACTGTAAGACGCACCTAGGTTTAGAGGGCATAAACCAGGGGAAAAAGTTACTCTGTTCAGCTACACTAACCTCTGGCTCCCCACCAACCACACTACATTACACTTAACTAACCCCTTATGCCCCCCCCCCCCAGCTACACTAACTAAACACTAAAATTACATTACAGAGCTCACCAGCAGGCTCGGACTGAGCCGGCGGGAGCTCGGGATTCTACCCGGTAGGCCCCTTACTTACAGGGCCCTGGGGGCCCCGAGCACTGTAGGAGGGGTGAGGGGTCACAGCCAGGCACAGCACAGGAAGGAGGAGCAGCAGGGTGGGGGGCAGTCTCCCCCCCTCCCTCACCTGGGGGCCCCCCTTCCATGCAGCCTGCCCTGGCCCGAATCCCTTCTTATAACAACAGACCTCAGATCGCGGCAAAACGCAAAGTTACAGGCCGCATACGTTATCCGCACTCCGTTATCCGTTCCTCTCGCTAGCCTCTGGCGCGACTTTTGGTATAACAGGAAGTTGCGTCAGAGGCTAACGAGAGGAACGCAAGCTGGATCGCACGGAAGGTATGTATTTGTTTCTTGCCCGCCGCTGCCCACGGACACAAATTTAAGCTGGAGGGGAGCGCAGAGGGGAGAGCCCCGAGGCAAGGGAGAGGGGAGGAACTTCCCCTCTCCCCGCCGACTGTGGCCATGGCTTTCCCCTCATGCTGCCACCCCTCCAGCTCCCACCAAACGGCCCCGTGCGGGCCCCAGCGAGTGGGGGGGGGGGCTCTCTATGAAAATCTGCAAGGGGGCTCGGTGGGGCCTAGTTACGCCCCTGCCTATGAGTATTGTAAATGAAGGATGTAGTAGTCTTTCAGTAGACCTGTGACAACAAGGTGGTGTGAACTACGACACCACTCGAGTACATTTTTAGGAACCTTAAAGAGAAACTCCAACCAAGAATTTAACTTTATCCCAATCAGTAGCTGTTACCCCCTTTTACATGAGAAATCTATTGCTTTTCACAAACAGACCATCATGGGGCGCTGTATGACTGATATTGTGGTGAAACGCCTCCCACAAAAGCTCTGAGGACCGCGGTACTTTTGACAGTTTGCCACAATGTAACAAGGTTCACAGACATGAAATAGCTGTTTACAGCTGTCTCCAACGGTCAAAACAGCTAGCAGCAGCTACATAATCTGCCAACAGTAAAAATGTCACCATGTAATAAATGTCAGAATGTAAATCGGGGAGAGGAAAGATTTTACAATGAGCAAACGCTGACTAAATCATTTATACATAATTATTGTAAAAATGAAGCACTTTTTTATTACACTATTTTCACTGGAGTTCCTCTTTAAGTCAGATCTTGACTCCCATGTTGCATGATTCATTTTTCCTGTACGAATACCAGCCTTGTCTGTCGTTATAAGAAGGGATTCATGGACAGCCAGGCGGCGGGCCGCGGGGACCAGTCGCCGCGAGATCTGAGGTCTGTACTGCACCCTGCCCCTACACTGCACCAAGCCCCTGCACAATGCCCCAGCACCCTGCCCTTGCTGCTGCACCCTGCCTCAGCACCCTGACCCTGCTGCTGCACCCTTCCCCAGCACCCTGACCCTGCTGCTGCACCCTTCCCCAGCACCCTGACCCTGCTGCTGCACCCTGCCCCAGCACCCTGTCCCTGCACCCTACCCAGCACCCTGACCCTGCTGCTGCACCCTGCCCCAGCACCCTGTCCCTGCCCCAACACCCTGACCCTGCAACTGCACCCTGCCCCAGCACCCTGTCCCTGCACTGCACCCTGTCCCTGCCCTAGCACCCTGCCCCAGCCACAACTGCCCTATCCAGCACCCTGTCCCTGCACCCTTCCCCTGCACTTTGCCCCAGCACCCTGTCACTGCACCCTTTCCCAGCTACAACTGCCCTAACCAGCACCCTGTCCCTGCACCCTGACCCAGCACCCTGTCCCTGCCTCAGCCACAACTGCCCTAACCAGCACCCTATGAAAGTCAGAGGCGCCAACAGGATAAAACAATCCAATAAAACATTAAAAAGGCTTGGGAGGCAGTGGTGGACTTACCTTCCTCAAGCAGACACCAGAAACTGTCTATTCAATTTATACAGATTTTATTGGCATACTCCAAAGGGACTGCTAACCAGCACCCTGCCCCAGCCACTAGCCTGAACCGCCCTAACCACCAGCACCCTGTCCCTGCACCCTGCCCCAGCCTGAACTGCTCTAAAGAGATCCCTGTCCCTGCACCCAGCCACCAGCCTGCACACTGCCCTAACCAGCACCCTGTCCCTGCACCCAGCCACCAGCCTGCACACTGCCCTAACCAGCACCCTGTCCCTGCACCCATCCTGCACACTGCCCTAACCAGCACCCTGTCCCTGCACCCATCCTGCACACTGCCCTAACCAGCACCCTGTCCCTGCACCCATCCTGCACACTGCCCTAACCAGCACCCTGTCCCTGCACCCATCCTGCACACTGCCCTAACCTGCACCCTGCACTCAGCCAGCAATTGGGGGTCCGCTATGGCTACCGCCTACCTAATATCTAGGGGCACATTTTTCTACCTAATACTGATATCTATAGGCACATGGCTATTTAATTCTTTTATTTAGTGAACACGGCTGTTTAATTTATGTATCCAGGGTGGACTTGGCTACTAAATTGTTTTATCTTGAGGCATCTGTCTATGTAATTTGTTTATTGAGAGGCACCTGGCTACTTAATTATTTTATCTGGTTGACTGTTACAACTTTATTTTTTATTGGGCAGCATGTGATTACTTGATGAATTATCTGATGGCATGTGACTACTTGATGAATTATCTGATGGCATGTGACTACTTGATGAATTATCTAATGGCATGCTACTTAATTTATGTATACAGGGCCCATTAAGCTACTGAATTTTATTTTTTTTGACGCACCTGACTATTTATTTTGTTCATTATAAGGCATCTGGCTACTTAATTATTTTATCTGGAGATGTGTGACTACTTAATATTTTTATTTAGCAGCATTCGACTACTTCATTAATTATCATGAGACATGTAACTACTTGATTATTTTATCTAAAGTTTATCTGATCAGACCCACTCTCTGTCAATAGCACCGCAACTTATTTTGTGTATGCGCGCGCCGCATGTGTCGGTCTCCCTGTTCTGGACTGTCCTCAGAAGTGCTCACAATCTATTCCCTACCATAATCTAATGACTCCTTACAACTGATGTATTTATATAGTGCAAAATTTCTGTAGTACATGTGTGAGTGAGCTCAAAATGGTGGGGGGCAATCCGTGCCATGTGCGTGCGCACGTGTGTGTGTGTGGGGGGGGGCGCCCAGGCTGAAACTTTCCTGGTGGGCCCTTAGTGCCCCAGTCTGACACTGCTCACCAACCTGGGTGGCAACTGCTTCAAAAAGTAGCCAGGTCCAGTGTGGGTGTCCAGGCTGCAGCCTCCCGTGGTGAGGAGGCTGCAGCGCGATCCCAGGTGTTTCAGAGCAGCATAGCAGAAGTCGCTGTGATGAATGGAAATAACAGTACTCATCCTGGCTGAGATCCTGTTCCTTCTTCAGCCCTGTGTTAGCATGATCCTCAGTGTTCCCAAGTGGCATAGTAGCAGCCGCCGTGATGAATGAAAATGCTCATCCTGGCTGGGATGCTGTCCCTTACTCTGACCAGTATTAACGCGATCGTCAGTGCTCCCTCGTGGCAAAGCTGCAGCCGCTGTACTGTCCGTGTCTGCAGCCGCTCTAACCGCACAGCCCTCAGAGGCTTCCGTACTGCACTATTTACTGGCGCCCTCTCATGACCATATGTGCCGCGGTTACTTTGAGCTAATCACAGTAATCACTTGGCAAAATAAGAAGAGGACAGCTGTGGTCCTTAAAGGGAAGGTCCAAGCAAAATAAAAAAATGAGTTTCACTTACCTGGGGCTTCTACCAGCCCCATGCAGCCATCCTGTGCCCTCATAGTCACTCACTGCTGCTCCAGTCCCCCGCTGGCAGCTTCCCGACCTCGGAGGTCGGCGGGCCGCATTGCGTACGTTTTTACGCATTCCCACTAGTGCAGGAACATCAACACATACACTTTTACGCATTGCAGTAAAAATGTACGCTTTGAACCAGTAACGCGTAAAAATGTATGTGTTAATGTTCTTGCACTAGTGGGAATGCGTAAAAACGTACGCAATGTGGCCTGCCGACCTCCAAGGTCGGAAAGCTGCCAGCGGGGGGCTGGAGCAGCAGCGAGTGACTATGAGGGCACAGGATGGCTGCATGGGGCTGGTAGAAATCCCAGGTAAGTGAAACTCATTTTTTTATTTTGCTTGAACCTTCCCTTTAACCACTTGAGGACCTCAGTCTTTCTACCCCTTAAGGACCAGAGCCTTTTTTTCCATTCAGACCATTGCAGCTTTCACGGTTTATTGCTCGGTCATACACCCTACTATCTAAATGAATTTTCCCTCCTTTTGTTGACATTAATACAGCTTTCTTTTGGTGCTATTTGATTGCTGCTGTGATTTTTAGTTTTTATTATATTCATCAAAAAATACATGAATTTTGTCAAAAAAATGATTTTTTTAACTTTCTGTGCTGACATTTTTCAAATAAAGTACAATTTCTATATACATTTTGTCCATATTTATTCTGCTACATGTCTTTGATTAAAAAAAATCCAATAAGTGTATATTTATTGGTTTAGGTAAAAGTTATAGAGTTTACAAACTATGGTGCAAAAAGTGAATTTTCCCATTTTGAAGCATCTCTGACTTTTCTGACCACCTGTCAGGTTTCATGAGGTGCTAAAATTCTAGGATAGTATAAATACCCCCCAAATGACCCCATTTTGGAAAGAAGACATCCCAAAGTATTCACTAAGAGGCATGGTGAGTTCATAGAAGATTTTATTTTTGTCACAAGTTAGCGGAAAATGACACTTTGAAACAAAAATAAAACAAACAAAAAAGTTTCCATTTCTGCTAACTTGTGACAAAAAAAAAAAAAAAGAAATCTGCCACGGACTCACCATGCCCCTCTCTGAATACCTTGGGGTGTCTACTTTCCAAAATGGGGTCATTTGTGGGGTGTGTTTACTGTCCTGGCATTTTGGAGGGTGCTAAATTGTAAGCACCCCTGTAAAGCCTAAAGGTGCTCATAGGACTTTGGGCCCCTTAGCGCACCTAGGCTGCAAAAAGGGGTCACACATGTGGTATTGGCGTACTCAGGAGAAGTAGTATAATGTGTTTTGGGGTGTATTTTTACACATACCCATGCTGGGTGGGAGAAATATCTCTGTAAATGAGATTTTTTTTTACACACAATTGTCCATTTACAGAGAGATTTCTCCTACCCAGCATGGGCATGTGTAAAAATACACCCTAAAACACATTATACTACTTCTCCGGAGTACGGCGATACCACATGTGTAACACTTTTTTGTAGCCTAGGTGCGCTAAGGGGCCCAACGTCCTATGAGTACCTTTAGAATTTCACAGGTCATTTTGATACATTTGGTTGCTAGACTACTCCTCACGGTTTAGGGCGCCTAAAATGCCAGGGCAGTATAGGAACCCCACAAATGACCCCATTTTAGAAAGAAGACTCCCCAAAGTATTCTGTTAAGAGTATGGTGAGTTCTTAGAAGAATTTATTTTTTGGCACAAGTTAGCGGAAATAGTTATTTACTGTTTCTTTTCACAAAGTGTCATTTTCCGCTAACTTGTGACAAAAAATAAAATCTTCTATGAGCTCACCATACTCCTAACGGAATACCTTGGGCTGTCTTCTTTATCAAATGAGGTCATTTGTGAGGTTCCTATGCTGCCCTGGCAATTTAGGGGCCCTAAAGCGTGAGGAGTAGTCTACAGGGAGTGCAGAATTATTAGGCAAATTAGTATTTTGACACATCATCCTCTTTATGCATGTTGTCTTACTCCAAGCTGTATAGGCTCAAAAGCCTACTACCAATTAAGCATATTAGGTGATGTGCATCTCTGTAATGAGAAGGGGTGTGGGCTAATGACATCAACACCCTATATCAGGTGTGCATAATTATTAGGCAACTTCCTTTCCTTTGGCAAAATGGGTCAAAGGAAGGACTTGACAGGCTCAGAAAAGTCAAAAATAGTGAGATATTTTGCAGAGGGATGCAGCACTCTTAAAATTGCAAAGCTTCTGAAACGTGATCATCGAACAATCAAGCGTTTCATTCAAAATAGTCAACAGGATCGCAAGAAGTGTGTGGAAAAACCAAGGCGCAAAATAACTGGCCATGAACTGAGAAAAGTCAAGCGTGCAGCTGCCAAGATGCCACTTGCCACCAGTTTGGCCATATTTCAGAGCTGGAGTGCCCAAAAGCACAAGGTGTGCAATACTCAGAGACATGGCCAAGGTAAGAAAGGCTGAAAGACGACCACCACTGAACAAGACACACAAGCTGAAACGTCAAGACTGGGCCAAGAAATATCTCAAGACTGATTTTTCTAAGGTTTTATGGACTGATGAAATGAGAGTGAGTCTTGATGGGCCAGATGGATGCGCCCGTGGCTGGATTGGTAAAGGGCAGAGAGCTCCAGTCCGACTCAGACGCCAGCAAGGTGGAGGTGGAGTACTGGTTTGGGCTGGTATCATCAAAGATGAGCTTGTGGGGCCTTTTCGGGTTGAGGATGGAGTCAAGCTCGACTCCCAGTCCTACTGCCAGTTTCTGGAAGACACCTTCTTCAAGCAGTGGTACAGGAAGAAGTCTGCATCCTTCAAGAAAAACATGATTTTCATGCAGGACAATACTCCATCACACGCGTCCAAGTACTCCACAGCGTGGCTGGCAAGAAAGGGTATAAAAGAAGAAAAACTAATGACATGGCCTCCTTGTTCACCAGATCTGAACCCCATTGAGAACCTGTGGTCCTTCATAAAATATGAGATTTACAAGGAGGGAAAACAGTATACCTCTCTGAATAGTGTCTGGGAGGCTGTGGTTGCTGCTGCACGCAATGTTGATGGTGAACAGATCATAACACTGACAGAATCCATGGATGGCAGGCTTTTGAGTGTCCTTGCAAAGAAAGGTGGCTATATTGGTCACTGATTTGTTTTTGTTTTGTTTTTGAATGTCAGAAATGTATATTTGTGAATGTTGAGATGTTATATTGGTTTCACTGGTAAAAATAAATAATTGAAATGGGTATATATTTGTTTTTTGTTAAGTTGCCTAATAATTATGCACAGTAATAGTCACCTGCACACACAGATATCCCCCTAAAATAGCTAAAACTAAAAACAAACTAAAAACTACTTTCAAAAATATTCAGCTTTGATATTAATTATACAGTCAAAATGTCCACAGCGCTCAATAAAAATTGTGACTCTTTAATTAATATGATAATTCATAAAATACAGTGATTGACCTCAGGCTAATTGATAGCACCTACCCCTTAAATACACCAACATATGCTGCCACTCACACAGTCTCACTGCAGTGACCACACATACAAGAATGATAAAAAGGGGATCCCAGTAAAAGATCAAAAATTCTGAACTGAATAGTTCAGATATTGCACAGATCTGTAAAAAGTTAAAATGATACAATTAAGTGTAAACACAAAAATCCAAGGTGCGCGCACCAATCCTCAAAGCTGTTGGCAGTGTTAGTCAGAAAAATCTGTTTCCAGGCATGCAATGCTGTTAGTATGGAGTCTGGATTCATATATACTGCACCGTTTGAAATGGAAGAGTCCTCCGTGCGCATCAGCTGACTCCACAAACACTCCTATTAGCTTTCCGGGCAAGGAGAAGGAAGTCCGGTCACGCCGTTGCGCTAGGTATAAATGTTCATACGCCGCTCGCGTCCTCTGCAGCTGGACGGCTCTCGTGCGGCTGATGGTTACACGCTGGTTCGGGTAATCCCAGTGACGTCACTGTGCGTGATACTGTAGGACACTGACGTTTCGAGGGGTAACGCCCCCCTTCTTCAGAGTTGTCCTCCATTGGCCCTTACCAGCTTATGAACACTACCTCCACACTTGGGCTCCTCCCTCCTCTCCATAGTTACGGTTTCTCCACGTAGCTGTTCCTATTTAAAGAACCATCGCATATTGAAATCTATATTAACTTTGTATGATCCTCAGTGTCAACATTCATTCATTTATAAATGCATAGAACTCAAAATCGTGATTTAATCCTTTAGGATTAATCCTGGAGAAACCGTAACTATGGAGAGGAGGGAGGAGCCCAAGTGTGGAGGTAGTGTTCATAAGCTGGTAAGGGCCAATGGAGGACAACTCTGAAGAAGGGGGGCGTTACCCCTCGAAACGTCAGTGTCCTACAGTATCACGCACAGTGACGTCACTGGGATTACCCGAACCAGCGTGTAACCATCAGCCGCACGAGAGCCGTCCAGCTGCAGAGGACGCGAGCGGCGTATGAACATTTATACCTAGCGCAACGGCGTGACCGGACTTCCTTCTCCTTGCCCGGAAAGCTAATAGGAGTGTTTGTGGAGTCAGCTGATGCGCACGGAGGACTCTTCCATTTCAAACGGTGCAGTATATATGAATCCAGACTCCATACTAACAGCATTGCATGCCTGAAAACAGATTTTTCTGACTAACACTGCCAACAGCTTTGAGGATTGGTGCGCGCACCTTGGATTTTTGTGTTTACACTTAATTGTATCATTTTAACTTTTTACAGATCTGTGCAATATCTGAACTATTCAGTTCAGAATTTTTGATCTTTTACTGGGATCCCCTTTTTATCATTCTTGTATGTGTGGTCACTGCAGTGAGACTGTGTGAGTGGCAGCATATGTTGGTGTATTTAAGGGGTAGGTGCTATCAATTAGCCTGAGGTCAATCACTGTATTTTATGAATTATCATATTAATTAAAGAGTCACAATTTTTATTGAGCGCTGTGGACATTTTGACTGTATTTTTAAGATTGGGTTTTGGAGGAATTGCCTGGTCCATACAGCAGCTGATACATATACAGGCGCGGATACGTATATCAGTGTTTGATATTAATTAGTTTTTTTGGTTCATTGAAAACATGGTTATTGTTCAATAATAAAATTATTCCTCAAAAATACAACTTGCCTAATAATTCTGCACTCCCTGTAGAAACCAAATGCTTCAAACTGACCTGTGAAATCCTAAAGGTACTCATTGGACTTTGGGCCCCTTAGCGCACCTAGGCTGCAAAAAAGTGTCACACGTGTTATCGCCATATTTAGGAGAAGTAGAATAATGTGTGTGTCATGCTGGGTGGGAGAAATATCTCTGTAAATTACAATTTTTTGATTTTTTTTTTACACACAATTGTCTATTTACAGAGATATTTCTCCCACCCAGTATGGGTATGTGTAAAAATATACCCCAAAACACATTATACTACTTCTCCTGAGTACGGCGATACCACATGTGTGACACTTTTTTGCAGCTTAGGTGCGCTAAGGGGCCCAACGTCCTATTCACAGGTCATTTTGAGGCATTTGGTTTCTAGACTACTAACGGTTTAGGGCCCCTAAAATGCTAGGGCAGTATAGGAACCCCACAAGTGACCCCATTTTAGAAAGAAGACACCCCAAGGTATTCTGTTAGGAGGTTGGCGAGTTCATAGAAGATTTTATTTTTTGTCACAAGTTAGCGGAAATTGATTTTTATTGTTTGGGTTTTTTTTGTTTTGTTTTTTTTACAAAGTTTCATTTTCCACTAACTTGTGACAAAAAATAAAATCTTCTATAAACTCATCATACACCTAACCGAATACCTTGGGGTGTCTTCTTTCTAAAACGGGGCAGATTAGGGCCTGATCTTATGGATAGGAGTGCTAGGGGGGTGACAGGAGGTGATTGATGGGTGTCTTAAGGTGTGATTAGAGGGGGGAATATATGCAAGCAATGCACTGGCAAGTTGATCAGAGGGAGTCTGGGGGGCTATCTGAGGGTGTGGGCGGGTGATTGGTTGCCCGCAAGGGACAGATTAGGGTCTGATCTGATGGGTAGCAGTGACAGGGGGTGACGGGTGATTGATAGGTGATCAGTAGGTGATTACATGGGAGAATATATGCAAGCAATGCACTGGCGAGTTGATCAGAGGGGGTCTGGGGGGGCTATCTGAGGGTGTGGGCGGGTGATTGGGTGCCCGCAAGGGGCAGATTGGGGTCTGATCTGATGGGTAGCAGTGACAGGGGGTGATTGATGGGTGATTAGGGGGGTGGTTGGGTGGAAACAGGGGTCTGGGGGGTGTTCAGGGGGGGTCTGAGGGGTGCTGTGGGTGATCAGGGGGCAGGGGGGGGGCAGATCAGTGTGTTTGGGTTTAGACAAGGAGGGCTGCAGTCTGCCCTGGTGGTCCCTCAATCACTGGGACCACCAGGGCAGGAGGCAGCCTGTATAATACACTTTGTATACATTACAAAGTGTATTATACACTGTGCATGCAGCGATCGAGGGGTTAACATCCCGTTGGCGCTTACGAACGGCCGGCGGGATGATGTCGCGGGTGGGCGGAGCCTGTTGCCAGGGGCAGCGCGCGTCACCAGTGACGCGATCGCTGCCCCGACACGCCCAAAGGAGCCGCCGCCGAATGGTGTACTGCGGTCCTTTCGGCATCCACTTTGCCGCCGCCCATCGGCTGTGGGCGGTCGGCAAGTGGTTAAAGGAATACTGTAGGGGGGGCGAAGGAA
Organism: Hyperolius riggenbachi; assembly: GCF_040937935.1. Lineage (NCBI taxonomy): Eukaryota > Metazoa > Chordata > Amphibia > Anura > Hyperoliidae > Hyperolius > Hyperolius riggenbachi. The sequence goes on along the minus strand of NC_090647.1, from coordinate 403,708,262 downwards.
AATGAGTTGAACTTACCCGGGGCTTCTAATGGTCCCCCGCAGACATCCTGTGCCCGCGCAGCCACTCACCGATGCTCCGGCCCCGCCTCCGGTTCACTTCTGGAATTTCAGACTTTAAAGTCTGAAAACCACTGCGCCTACATTGCCGTGTCCTCCCTCCTCCTGGTGACATCAGCGGGAGCAAGGACACGGCAACGCAGGCGCAGTGGTTTTCAGACTATTAAGTCTGAAATTCCAGAAGTGAACCGGAGGCGGGGCTAGAGCATCAGTGAGTGGCACAGGATGTCTGCGGGGGACCATTAGAAGCCCTGGGTAAGTTCAACTCATTTTCCCCCTTCCTCCCCCCCCCTACAGTATTCCTTTAAGGGTCCAGAGCAATCTGGTATGTAAGTGGTTAAGGTACATGCTTCCCCGTCCATTGGGCCTTCAATGCAGTAAAGTTGTCCTGTACAATCCAACATGTACCCTTTGCCTTATAACAACCTCAAAACAAAATGCTTCCACCTTCGTGCTTGACTGTGAAGATGGTGTTCTTTGGGTTATTGTAAACTGTGTGTCACATGGACGCATAACCAATCGCTGGGAGACTGAATTCTGGCTGCAGTTTAGGGCATCCAATACTTATCCCTCAATGACATGGAAATCAATTTACAACTCTTATGTGTTTTTTATGAGTTTTTGCAAGATAATCTCTCTTCGTTGAAAGAAAACTACTATAAATATTACAAACTGTGAGCAACATAGTGGACTTTATTAAAATCTTAGTGGAGGATCAAATAATTATTTAAAAAATGCTAGTCCTCTCAATCAGGTGGATTATTAACAAAGAGCTCTAGAGGCTGGGCAAATACACCCATCCTCTGGAGCTCATAATATGTTATATGTTTTGTGGTTGTTGTTGCATTATTTGGCTTGGTGAGTGAAGTGGGTTATTCCTGGGGTATTCCTCTTGAGACCCCCCCCCCCCCCCACCCCAGTGTCTAACTGTACTCCACAGGGTTTTGGGGCTTAATCTTCAGGCTTTTTATCTGTCTTTTAACAGCTTTTATGTGTCCAATTGAGAATATGCTCGTTGGATGTGTAGGATGCAGTGGCATCAACCGTTAGTATGGTGGCCCCTCAATGAGGCTGGTCTTGCCACTGGCTGAGGGGTTTACCAACATATTTATAAATATATGGAACCAATCTCATTTTTTTGATGCGTTGTGTGTATACGCTGGCTATTTATGAGTTTAAGCCAAGGTAATTTTGATCAAATAATTATTTCACACACTGTATACAGTATATGTGCTATATGTTGATAAGTTATTAAACAAATGAGGTGAGGAAAAGTAAGTGAAAGCTCATGACAATAGCTTAGTTAATCAGGGCCATAGACCTTCTTTACAGCTTTTAAGTTTACATTTGAAAAACAGATTCATTGAGAATGGTTTACTCTAAAAGGTTTCAAAAGCAATCTAGAGGATCATGAGAGCACAATTCAAGGTGTGTACTTAATGACCTTACAAAAGAACAAGCTGCAACAGCTCTTTACACCTAGTTATGCGTTCAGTGAAATGAAGTAATTGGCAAGATGCAAAAAAAAAAAAAACCTGATATACTGGATACTGTTCCTAGCACAAAACCTTGCACAATGGTATACATCTTGCCCATGTGCATATAATAATAAAGTAATTCCATAAATCCCTGGGGCTATATGGAGGCAAACATGTTTCACAGAAGTAATAATATAATGCAGTTGCTTACAGCTTACTACTGTTAGGCAGCGGACACAATTGACTGTTTTCGTGCACTTTTTCTGCACAGAAAAGCTGATTTAAACTGAGAACTCCTGTTAATCAACGGGCTACTTCACACTTTATACGTTTTTCACATGCTGGACAAAAACTGACCTCCTGCAGGATAATTCTGCACATTTTGTCAGTTTTCACTATCAATTACATTAGTGTAATGTTTGCGAAATCGTTTCCGTGGTCAGTGCACCAGACGTGCGCTGACGCGGCGGAAATCCTCCACAAACGTGTAATTGGGAGAACCCAGTTTAGGTGCAATACACCAGTAGAGGGTAATTCCCACCAGCAGATGGAGCTGTGGAGTGCAGACGAGCACAGCCTCTGCACGGCCACAGATGCCAGTTGGGAATTGTACGAGCAGGATCAAGCAGGGCTGAATAGCCCTCAAGAGAAATAGCACAGGGACAGACAGAATGTGTGTTCACCAATCTAGTCGCCCCCCAGCGACGATGAATACACATCAACGGAAAGAAAGCGCGAATGCAATAGCAAGAATGGCGATTGCCAACAGACACCAGACTGAGAAGGACAGAGCATGAGAGTAGCAAAGGCACAGCAAACAACAATGAGAAGATAAGAAAAATAACAAACGCTAGCTAAACGCGAACACCGCACTCATTCGCAACAGCGAACGCGTTTCTTCACGATCACCGCGCGTTAGGCGCCCAGTTATAAGCGTGCTACCCTAACTAACCAATGACAGACAACCACGACATAGAGAACGCGAACGCTTGCTAAACGTTTACCTCACCGAGCCTACAGCAAGCGTTCGTATCAGACAAGACAGACAGGTGGGGCTGCCAGTAGCAACCGCTGCTCTGGCTAGCACCCCTAAGGCAGAGATACAGAAGGAGGCACTGCCACTACCACTAGGGCAGGTGCGATCCAGACAGATGAACAGAAGGGGCTACCAGTAGCAACCGCTGCTCTGGTTAGCACCCCCAGACAGACAGAACGATTCCCTGTCGACCGCCGCTGGCGACAAGGTAATCGAGACACAAAGACTGTACAGGCAAAACAGATAATACAATCTGACTGCACTAGAGGGAATGCCTAGTACAGTTCCAAGAATTACTCTAAGATAATCTTTGACAAACAGGCAAGGCTGACACTCTAGGAGTGTTTAGCAGTAACAAACCATTAAGATGACCAGCAAAGGATTCTGGGAGAACATGGTATTTATCCTGCCAGCCTTCAAAGGAGGCAGGTAGGCAATTTGCATAACGAATGGATGCAAATTCTTGAGCAGCAGAGCAGGTCTGAAACTTGCAAAGCAAAGACAGGTCTCTTTTCCAGAGACCTGCAGCCCTCAGACTTAAGGAATGGTCAAACAGCTGTCTGTCTGTGCAGACAGCTGAGCGGATCATTACAGTACACTGCCCCTCTAGGGACGGATTCCAGACGTCTCTCAAAACTGGCATTTCCAAAAAAACTCTAACTGAAGACTCATGAAGGTCGGGACAGCCCGACAAGGCCCAATTCTAGAGTCAATCCTCCAGAAACCGACCTCGTCGGAAGCAGAAGCCACCAAAACATGCCCATCAGTACTACAAGCCTCAGCGTAACACCCATCAGAACTGTGAATGCCAGAGAAGAAGCCATCGACACCCTCCAGGCAATACCCACCACCTTCCAGGGAGCGTCCGAAAATACCAAACCTGCCACAATACCTGTTTGAAGTGTCCCTTTCAACACAAAAGCCACTGTTGATCCTATCCAGGGAACCAAGCAAAATTTCTCCCGGAATCTCCCAGAACCCTTTGAAGCTCCGCAGAGATCCCAAGAGGCCAGAACGCTCACCAGGCTCACATGGAGAACTACCAAGAACCCCTATGGAACCTATGATTATTCCAAATTCAGAATTACCAGGACACCCAAGATCAGGACTTTCAGGGACCACCTCTGGGCATGCAAGCAGGCAGGCAATATCAGAACATGTCTCCACCGAGGAAGCATCTGAGCATGCTGGTAACCGAGGCATACTTGGGCTTTCTGGGTCACAGAGCACATCGGGGTACACCAGCACAGGAGAAACCTCAGGACATGTCGGGGAACTGCCAACTTTAGAGTCCGACACGACAAGACCAAAACCAGGACCGGGCAGAAAATCATCACGAGTAGAGGTCACAGGTACTGGTCTTTCAAAAGAAGACTCGGACTCAGACTCAGAAATTTCTGTGACTGTAATATCATCTAACCAAAACTCATCATTGACTACACATGAGTGAAGCTCCACAAGAGCTGCAAAGGTAGTCAGCACAACAGCAATGCCCACTGAAGTGGGCAAAACCTCAGACGGATCTGGGGGGCAGAAGGCATCTCCTAGAAGTTCTGCACCCTTCTCACAAGTGTCATTTTCCAAGTTTTCTAAGAAGGATTCTGAACTATCCATGTTACATGGCCGAACATTAAATACCTCCTGCGGACAGGGCAGATGTCCCAGGAATGGTTCTACCATATGCTGAGACTGAATTTAATCATCAAGACAAGGATACCCAGGAATATCTAGTGAAACTAGCTCTGATTTTCTGAGTTTCGTTTCACTGCAGGCAGAATCCTCCATAGCAGTCAAATCAGACTGCAATTCTAAAATTGCAAAGAAACAGGTGAGAATGGTAGCAATACCTAGACGAGCCTCTAGGGTCACTGCAGGAGATTTTATACAAGGCAATATTGACTCATCCAGAGTACAGGGTGGGAAATCATTACTTTCCTCAGTATCAGATTCGCAAAACCAAAGCGCTGTCTCACCCCTAGACTCGGCTAACAATGTCAAATCCGAGGAGACAGAACGCAAAATTCGCAAATCCAAGATCACTTTAGGTTGCGAAACTGACGCTTCCAAAGCGCAAGCCTCCGCAATCTGTGGAGCGGACTGCAAGGTGTTCAAAGGGTTACTTTTGAGGCTGCATGGTTTAGGAATTTTCTCCATAGCAGTATTATGTGAAAAACAGGCATCAGATCGCACAGATTCAAACTCCAAACAAACAGAAGAGAATCTATCAGAATTCACACAGGTGTCCACAAACGAGGCACACCCATTCATTTCAGGTCGCACAGTGTTTAAACTCACTTGCTTTACCCCAGAAAGGCAGGAATAATCATGTGACAACGGTGTCTCTTTATTGGAATCAATTGGTTGGTGTGTGTGCAATTCATCCAAAATCGTCTGCTACACACAAATCACCGGATCCACAACACACTCGTCACACTCATCAAAATCAATCAAATTGTACATAGAATCAAGACAAGCATTCAGAATATCTTCGCTTTTTGCGGTGTAAAAATCGCAAAAGGCCTTCCAATCAAACTCAAATTCCTCCATCAAAGCTCCCAACTCCCAACTCCCACGGAGCAAATGGAGGTTCAAACAACCCTGTATAAAGATAACATTCATATGGGTTGGACTCAGGAACATGCACAGATTTTTTTAACTGCTTTAATATAATGTATGATCCTACCTATAATAGGATCCACATATGCTTTTTCCTTTTGCAATGACATCTGAAGTAAATCGAACATTCCCTCTACCCTGGGAATTTCGGTTTGGCTGGTTATCCTGTAACGTTTGCGGAATCGTTTCCGTGGTCAGCGCACCAGACATGCGCTGACGCGGCTGAAATCCTCCACAAACGTGTATTTGGGAGAACCCAGTTTAGGTGCAATGCACCAGTAGAGGGTACTTCCCACCAGCAGATGGAGCTGTGGAGTGCAGACGAGCACAGCCTCTGCACGGCCACAGATGCCAGTTGGGAATTGTACGAGCAGGATCAAGCAGGGCTGAATAGCCCTCAAGAGAAATAGCACAGGGACAGACAGAATGTGTGTTCACCAATCTAGTCGCCCCCCCCAGCGACGATGAATACACATCAACGGAAAGAAAGCGCGAACGCAATCGCAAGAATGGCGATTGCCAACAGACACCAGACTGAGAAGGACAGAGCATGAGAGTAGCAAAGGCACAGCAAACAACAATGAGAAGATAAGAAAAATAACAAACGCTAGCTAAACGCGTACACCACACTCATTCGCAACAGCGAACGCGTTTCTGCACGATCACCGCGCGTTAGTCACCCAGTGATAAGCGTGCTACCCTAACTAACCAATGACAGACAAACACAACATAGAGAACGCGAAAGCTTGCTAAACGTTTACCTCACCGAGCCTACAGCAAGCGTTCGTATCAGACAAGACAGACAGACAGGTGGGGCTGCCAGTAGCAACCGCTGCTCTGGCTAGCACCCCTAAGGCAGAGATACAGAAGGAGGCACTGCCACTACCACTAGGGCAAGTGCGATCCAGACAGATGGAGCAGCCAGCAGCAACCGCTGCTCTGGCCTACACTCCCAGACAGACAGAACGATTCCCTGTCGACCGCCGCTGGCGACAAAGCAATCAAGACACAGAAGGAAGTACTGCCACTACCATTAGGGCTAATGCAATCCAGACAGATGAACAGAAGAGGCTACCAGTAGCAACCGCTGCTCTGGTTAGCACCCCCAGACAGACGGAACGATTCCCTGTCGACCGCCGCTGGCGACAAGATAATCGAGACACAAAGACTGTACAGGCAAAACAGATAAATACTATCTGACTGCACTAGAGGGAATGCCTAGTACAGTCCCAAGAATTACTCTAAGATAATCTTTGACAAACAGGCAAGGCTGACACTCTAGGAGTGTTTAGCAGTAACAAACCATTAAGATGACCAGCAAAGGATTCTGGGAGAACATGGTATTTATCCTGCCAGCCTTCAAAGGAGGCAGGTAGGCAATTTGCATAACGAATGGATGCAAATTCCTGAGCAACTTAGTTTAGGCGTGATCTGAAGGAATTCGCGCGAACTCCCCCACCTACCTATGCTAAAGGGACCCATCCCCACCTACCTATGCTAAAGGGACCCATCCCCACCTACCTATGCTAAAGGGACCCATCCCCACCTACCTATGCTAAAGGGACCCATCCCCACCTACCTCTGCTAAAGGGACCCATCCCCACCTACCTATGCTAGAGGCACCCATCCCTACCTACCTATGCTAATGGCACCTATCCCTACCTATCTATGCTAATGGCACCCATCCCCACCCACCTATGCTAGAGGCACCTATCCCTACCTACCTATGCTAATGGCACCCATCCCCACCTACCTATACTAGAGGCACCCATCCCTACCTACCTATACTAGAGGCACCCATCCCTACCTACCTATGCTAATGGCACCTATCCCTACCTACCTATGCTAATGGCACCCATCCCCACCCACCTATGCTAGAGGCACCTATCCCTACCTACCTATACTAGAGGCACCTGTACCCAGTGAAGGGACCTGTACCCAGCTACCTTTGCTGAAGGGACCTATACATAGCTACCTATACATAGCTACCTATACTGGAGGCACTTGTACCTGGGGGCTGTTCATGACCAGGGGGGGGGGGGGGTTGTCTGCAACACTTTAATTGTTGGTAGATCTCCTGGCCTTGGCAAATTTTAAAGTAGCTCGCGAGCCAAAAAAGTGTGGGCACCCCTGCTGTAGAAGTAGCAGGGGTGTGAGGGTTGGACAGCATGGGGGCAGGGCATGTCATCACTCAGCTTAGCTAAACATAATTACAGATGGTCAATGAGTTACAGATAATTAAGGTTTGCATACAGATTTCATGCACATTGTATGCAGCTTGGAATTGGTCAACCAAATGAACCTCGTATGTGTGTACATCTCTTGGAATATTAAGCTTTGATTAACAAGTTAAAGTCAAGTGTAATTAACATAAAGGGGCCCATACACTCAGCTGGTTAGCGGCCAATCGATCAATCGAAATAGTTTGATTTGCAACCGATTTCAATCGATTTTGATCGATTTCAATCGATCTGACATGCTGGAAAATCTAGGTCGATCTGATTAGATTGCTTATCAATTTGCATTGGACCTAATGGAAGTCTGATGGCAAAAAAATGCCATCAGATTGATTTTCAATAGATTTCATACTGAAATCTATTGTAAATCTGTTCCTAGTAAAAAATGTCCCTAAACACATCAGATAGATCAGAAAATCTATCTGATGATCTATCTGCTGCTAATCTAACGAGTGTATGGCCACCTTTAAGGATCTTAAAACAGGGCCATTTTGCCTCCCCCCAGAAGATCATAACCTACATTAATTAGTTTTACAGACACCAATAACAAATAGATAAGCTATCTGGACCCCTTTAATTAACGGATAGCCAGAAAGCTCTCCATTCTATATCTCCTTCCTACTACATGGTATAGCAGAAATTCTGGTATAGCAGAAAGTCATGTGAACTGGTATTGGTCATCATGGGGTGGAGCTGAGCTCTCTCGTGAAGTGACTACTGGTTTTCACCAGAACATTTTGCAAGGATCAGTGAGCTGCCGTCCCTAGTGGGTGACGGACTTTGTTGAAAGTAGCCACCAAGTCACAGTCCCTAAGATTGCCCAACAAGTGACAGGAGTGGATAGGTAACGCTGAGTTGGAAGTCAGAAGGGCAAGGTCAAAGATAAGCTGAGATATGGGCTAGAAGATGGTAGTGTAGTTAAAGCGCATGCTGATGTTAGGACTTGCAGACAGATCGATGTAATCAGGGTTTAGGTAGAGGTCAGGGCAGGCAGTAGACAGGCAAAAACAGAGTAACAAGCCAGGGGCAGGACTGGCGGCAAACAACGTAGTTAGGTTCACAAGCCAAGCTCAATAATAAGAAGCGCAGTCAGTTCAGCCTGGGTCAAATGAAGAATCAGGATTGTTACTGGCTGGCTGCAGTGGTGTAGGGATCACTATAGCACTATAGCAGCCAAGGAAGGCCCGGTGTGAGTGACCAGCAGCAATAAGGAAGTCCATGGCGGGCCTTATGCAAACCCGCGGCAGGCCCACTGAGATGCAGAACAGCACGATCAGAGCATAGGAGAGGGGTAACTCACCTCTCCAGCCCCCACTGACGATCTAATCTAAACTAATGGCATTGTAAAACAATAGTCATAAAACATTTAAAAACATTTTACAAAGTGACACGCAAGATCCAACAAATGCAAACCTCCTGGAATCCATATCTGTTAGTGGTAGAATACTTAAATCTGGTGTGGAACACAGCATGACCAAGCGTCTTTGAGATTCGAAAAAGGGGTCGCCTGCTCCCACTTTCTCCTCCACCACCCACCTCCACTCCAGCGTTGATCGGTGGATTCCATGATGCTGGATTGCCACTGAGATTGGCTTTGTGATGTGATACCTGTTTGGCTGGTGGATATAATAAATCATTATTTACCCAGATGTAGGGTGCACGTTTCTATTTTCCCTGTTTGCTGCATGGATATGGATTCTTTCTTCTAATGCCTGTATGGAGCACACATTGGGGATCCAAGCCACTACACAGCCAGACTACAACGCGGTGATGAGAAAGATGTTGCTATATATACTTTATACTGACTTATTCTATTAAGGGAATACCATCTCCACTGTTTTTCTTATACACAAAGAATACTTAAATCTGTTTATCTGTTTAGAGAGGTACGAATTCTAAATCCCTACTTTTATGGGTAAAATGACCAAAATACCAACAAAGTGAATTCAAGTAAAGTATATTTGGTTATATCATATCAGTATTAAATTCGTTTTGGCAAATAGATCAAAAGGAAATAACCATTCTCAAAACCCAAACAAGACATTATATTAATGTTTCATATCTGCCAGGAAAATATTAGTAGACAACGGTTTAACAAATATTAGGAGATTTTAAATCCAATTCAGTGTAAATGATACAAATATTTAAAGTAAAAAATAAAACTGCTGCGCTTGAACGACAATAGAAGTTTGTTTCCACTAAAATAGTACATTGTGCAAAATTAAGAAATTTGATAGGGATGTGGTTTCACATGATGACGCTAGTAACGATCATAATCAGCAGATGGACGTGTTACATGAGGTAGTGGTTAACCCAGTGACCCTGGGTATACCAATGTTTATGATCCGATCTCTGAAGAAGATTTGTTGGTGGAAGAGACACAGATTGCAAGTGGAGTCAGTGTTAGAGATCAAAATCAGTCCATTAATCCTAGTCATGGATCTGGTCAAGTTGGATGCGATTCCAGGGCAGAGACTTTTGCGGCTTGCTTAGGAGAACACATGCCAGAGAAGAAGATGGATACAATGGAGTTATGAACTAACTGTGGTAAAGTTCTATTTAGAGAGGTGCTCAATGTCTTATGGCTCATATATCTTGGCACTGTTACTGACTTGAGGTAGCGAGCTTAAACCTGTGAAATGTGTTGCCTGTACTAAAATAAATATTTTTGTTTTATGAGACTATCGTCATTTGAGGTAAGCCACCTAACCCCTTTTTCAGATTTTACTATTGTTTTTAATATAGTTTTATTCTTACCTGGGCGCCTCTTTTTGTGCCTTCTATTTAGAGAGCCTGACCATAATTCCGTCTGACCAAATTGATTATCTCAAGCATACCATTTATTTTATTTTAATTCAAAACTATTTTAATTTTGATTCAAAATATTGTCTGCAAACGGTCGGAACGGCAACGGGGATGATGTTCGCACCTGGGTTCACTAATCTATTACTGAGGACAGTTTGTCTTGTACAGCCTTGGGGTCCCAGGTGTGGACCTTGTAAGAAGTGACCATAGGTAGAGGTTAAAGGTTAAATGTAAATAGAAACATAGGTAGGAATTCTGTATATTTAACTATTTCCGCACCAGCAATCTCTGCCCCCTTAAGGACCAGAGACTGCTGGTACCATAAAACGCCGCTTCCCGAGGTATCGCCACACATACCCGCTGCTCTCACTGGTCGCGACGCTGTCCCATCGCCGCAGGCTCCTCTCTCTGCCGTCACTATGATGGCAGAGCGCTGTCAACTGGTCAGGACCAACTTTAATTGGCTCCTGATGCTCTCTATTAATGTGAGCTAATGTGATTGGCTCACAGTTATCACACGGCAGAGCGAGCGAATTGCAACGGGTACAGAGCAGCGAGATCGCCGGTAACTGCGGTAGTGCAGAGAGCCGAAGCAGTAGAATCTGCGTCCAGTCAGAGCCGCAGCACCCCCTGCTGGACGTAGATTCGTACTTCTTTGGTCCGGAAGCAGTTAATCTCCTCAAGGAGGATTGTAAGAAGCAATCTTATGGATCGGATTCTTGCAATATAGTTACATAGTTATTTTGGTTGAATAAAAACATACGTCCATCGAGTTCAACCAGAGAACATAGTACAACACCAGCCTGCTCCCTCACATATCCCTGTTGATCCAGAGGAAGGCGAAAAAACCCTTACAAGGCATGGTCCAATTAGCCCCAAAAGGGAAAAAAATTCCTTCCCGACTCCAGATGGCAATCAGATAAAATCCCTGGATCAACATCATTAGGCATTACCTAGTAATTGTAGCCATGGATGTCTTTCGACGCAAGGAAAGCATCTAAGCCCCCTTTAAATGCAGGTATAGAGTTTGCCATAACTACTTCCTGTGCCAATGCATTCCACATCTTAATCACTCTTACTGTAAAGAACCCTTTCCTAAATAAATGGCTAAAACGTGCGCAGATCATGTCCTCTAGTCCTTTGAGAAGGCCTAGGGACAAAAAGCTAATCCGCCAAGCTATTATATTGCCATCTGATGTATTTATACATGTTAATTAGATCCCCTCTAAGGCGTCTTTTCTCTAGACTAAATAAACCCAGTTTATCTAACCTTTCTTGGTAAGTGAGACCTTCCATCCCACGTATCAATTTTGTTGCTAGCCTCTGCACCTGCTCTAAAACTGCAATATCTTTTTTGTAATGTGCCCAGAACTGAATTCCATATTCCAGATGTGGCCTTACTAGAGAGTTAAACCGGGGCAATATAATGCTAGCATCTCAAGTTTTTATTTCCCTTTTAATGCATCCCAAAATTTTGTTAGCTTTAGCTGCAGCAGCTTGGCATTGAGTACGATTATTTAACTTGTTGTCGATGAGTACTCCTAAGTCATTCTCTAAGTTTGATGTCCCCAAATGTATCCCATTTATTTTGTATGGTGCTAGACCACTGGTAGGACCAAAATGCATGACTTTACATTTTTCAACATTGAATTTCATCTGCCATGTATGTGCCCATATAGCCATCCTATCCAGATCCTGTTGCAATATGACACTATCTTCCTGAGAGTTGATGATTCTGCACAATTTTTTGTATCATCTGCAAAAATAGCAACATTGCTTACTACGCATCTACTAGGTCATTAATAAATAAATTGAAGAGCCCTGGACCCAGTACAGACCCCAGTGGGACCCCACTGCTAACAGTCTCCCATTTTGAGTATGATCCATTGACCACAACTCTTTGTTTTCTGTCCATTAGCCAGTTCCCTATCCATGCACACAGACTCTTCCCCAGTCCTTGCATCCTCAACTTTTGCACCAGACTTTTGTGGGGAACAGTGTCGAAGGCCTTTGCAAAGTCCAAGTATATCACATCTACAGCATTCCCAATATCCACATTAGCGTTCACTACCTCATAAAAACTGAGCATGTTAGTCAAACAGGACCTGTCTTTAGTAAACCCATGTTGATGCTGAGAAATAAGATTATTTTCTACTATGAAGTCATGTATAGTATCTCTTAGTAACCCCTCAAATATAGAATCCCTTATTAGTTTTAGAGAACCATGGTTTGGTTGGAGACTCTATATACAGGGTTCTTCTTTAAAGACCTTCTAAGAGGCTTAAAGGACCACTATCGCGAAAAAGTATAACATTTAAAATACAGTAGAGTCCCGGTTATCCAAGTCATTCTCAACCAACCAGAAGAAATGGCCGGCAGTAGGCAGTGGTAAAGACCAACTTCTTAGGCTGTTTGTGGGCTCTGCTGTTTTAATGAGACTTGGTTACACAACTCCCCCAAGGTTAACACTCCTTAAATTACAGTATTTTAACATTTAATACAGAGTTCATGGTATGTATATAGAGTGGGGTATAGTACTGTATTAGTTAGGCATATCTTTAACCCTTAGTCTCAATCAACCAGAGAGCACACTTACCCAGCATCAGCCGATCCCCGTCGATGCCGGATAACCGAGATTCTACTGTACATGTAAACACATACAAATAAGAAGTAAGTTTCTTCCAGAGTAAAATGAGCCATAAATTACTTTTCGCCTATGTTGCTGTCACTTACAATAGATGGCTGATGCAGTTTGAAGAAGGGCTTGTCCGGAAACAGCGTTCTGTCCTGCTGCCATTTTTTCACTTTCGGATAAAAAGCTTTAAATACACTTGAGTGGTGCCGGCCCCATTCGTTTTTTGGAACTTGTGCTCCCCAGGAGGCACTGGGGTTTAGGCCTGGGCACGCTCTAGCTGGTGGCTTTTCGGTGCTGCTCTCCATCTCTATCTGTACTTACAACAGATAGTAGAAATCTGACAAAACCAATAGGGTTTTAACCAGCTCATCTCTTCATGGGGGATTCTCAGGATGGCCTTTATTCTTTATAAAGAAATTCCCTGAAAATGATTTATACAAATATGCTAGCCAGCCACCCTGCTCGCTGCACACATTTTTGGCAGCTGGACAGAGCAACTGCCATTCACTAAGTACTTTTGAAAATAAAGAAACCCTGAGAACCCCTCATGAGGAGATGAGCTGGTCCAAAATCTGTTGGTTCTGTCAGATTTCAACTACCTACTGTAAGTCACAGCAACATATTAGAAAAATAATTTATAGCACATTTTACTGTGGGAGAGATGTACTTTTTATTTGTATATGTTTACATGTACTTTAAATCTTATGATTTTCGTAAAAATTGTGGTTCTCTAAGAGGCTAACATTCTGAGGTTTAGAGAAACATTTTGTTTATGTTCAGCAAGGCCACAGGACAGCTTATCTGCCCTGTGCCCAGACATTCAGTTTGGGTAAGAACCTAAACATATTCAGATGGAACACATAAGATGCCTTGGTACGACGTAAGGAAATTCCCATATAAGGGAAAGCCGCATTCCTGGCTGCGTAGTGTGTCTTATCAAGCACAAGACCACAATGGCCAATGGCCATCTCCTGTAGTCTCCTAGATGTGATTGACAGACATGACACACTCGCGGCTCACCTCCTGGAGTTAACCCTTGGCTGGCTGTTTATAAGAGACTGACAGCGAAGGGAGCTTACTTCTAACTTCCTTCTACTTCCTTTCCTGTATCTTCTTCCGACTTCGATTTACTTTGTACATATGCTGTGTTGGTGTAAGGCTAACATAACATAGAATGTTCTTAAGATGAACCTTAGCCAATCACTAAGACTGCACTCAAGATGCCATGAAACGCAAGATTGACTTCAGATTCATGCTTTGCTGAGGCATCTAAGTTTTTTTAAAGATGTGTACCTGCATTGCCAAATAAATCTCTGTAGTTGTTTAAAGACATCTGTGTTCTCCCTACATTGCCTGCTGCTGCTGCTGTGAGGATGTCAAGTTATCGCAGTTCCTGCGGTATGGTGCCAAAAGAAGGTGGTAACCCCTAGCAACCACCAATTATGTTTTTACAGACCTCAGGCTCTGGAAGCAGTACATCGACAACACTATTTTTGTGGGGAGGGGAGGAAAAGCTGAGGTAATTCTTGCAGTGGTTGGATGTGAACAAATTTAATTTGAAGTTTTGTGGTGAGTTCAGCAGGACTGAAATACATTTTCTGGATTTATCCATGCAATTAAAAGAAGACAAAATACACACCAAAATGTCCTTTAAAAAGGTAGATACGAATAACTTTGTCTTCCTGGACAGCTGTCACCTATTACAATGACTCAGCAATGTGCCAAAGAGCCAGCATTTAAGAATCTTCAGGAACTGCTCTTAGGTTGATATGTTAGAGGAACAATCACAGATTATACATACCGTATTTTTGGACTATAAGACACACTTTTTCTCCCCCAAAAGTGAGGAGAAAAAGTGGGTGTGTCTTATAGTCCGAATGTGGCAGCTTTTGCAGAAATTACAGCCTCTAAACGCTTCCTGTAGGTTCCAATGAAAGTCTGGATTCTGGTTGAAGGTTTTTTGGACCATTCCTCTTTACAAACATCTCTAGTTCATTCAGGTTTAATGGCTTCTGAGCATGGACAGCTTTCTTTAACTCACACCACAGATTTTCAATTATATTCAGGTCTGGGGACTGAGCTGGCTATTCCAGAACATTGTACTTGTTCCTCTGCATGAATGCCTTAATCATGGATTGTGAGCAGTGTTTAGGGTTGTTATCTTGTTGAAAGATCCAGCCCTGGGGCAGCTTCAGCTTTGTCACTGATTCCTGGACATTGGTCTCTAGAATCTGCCTATACTGAGTGGAATCCATGCGTCCCTCAGCTTTGACAAAATTCCCAGTCCCTGCACTGGCCACACAGCCCCACAGCATGATGAAAACATATTTTACTGTAGGTAGCAGGTGTTTTTCTAGGAATGCTGTGTTGTTTTTCCTCCATGCATAATGCCCCTTGTTATGCCCAAATAACTCAATTTTAGTTTCATCAGTCCACAGCACCTTATTCCAAAATGAAGCTGGCTTGTCCAAATTTGCTTTAGCATACCTTTGTTTGTACTGTGGGCAGAGAAAAGGCTTCCTCTGCATCACTCTCGCATACAGGATCTCCTTGTGTAAAGTGTGCCGAATGGTTGAACGATGCACAGTGACTTCACCTGCAGCAAGATGATGTTGTAGGTCTTTGGTGCTGGTCTGTGGGTTGACTCTGACTGTTCTCACCATTCGTCACGTCTGTTTATCCGAGAATTTTCTTGTTCTGCCACTTCAAGCCTTAACTTGAACTGAGCCTGTGGTCTTCCATTTCCTCAGTATGTTCCTAACTGTGGAAACAGACAGCTGAAATCTCTGAGACAGCTTTATGTATCCTTCCCCTGAACCATGATAGTGAACAGTCTTTATCTTCAGGTCATTTGAGAGTTGTTTTGAGACCCCCATGTTGCTATTCTTCAGAGAAACTTAAAAGAGGAGGGAAACTTGCAATTGACCCCCTTAAATATTCTTTCTCTTAATTTAATTCACCTGTGTATGTAGGTCAGGGGTCACTGAGCTTACCAAGCATTTGAGTTCCAATAATTAGTTCTAAAGGTTTTGGAATCAATAAAATTACACCCACATTTATGCACCTCCTAATTTTACTCTCTGTAAATCCAGTAAACTTCATTTCACTTCTCAAATACCACTGTGTGTGTCTCCTATATGATATATTTAACTGACATTTTTTATCGTAACAACTAACGTTTTATACAGGAAAGTCATGAAAATTAACAAGATTGCCCAAACTTTCACATCCCACTGTACCTAACAAGGACGAATTGTAACACAGGCGCTGCCTAGTCAAGCTTTTTATGCAGCCAAATTATTTTACTTAGTTTTGTAATATTACAAGAAAATCTATGCAGTTTTATATTTCAGTTTTTATAGATACAGTATACTGTTTGACTACTTTGCAAATTCATGTAGACCTGTTTAACCTTGAAACAGTCCCTTTATTTTTCAACAGATATTTTACATTTCCAGAATATAGGCCTTGTATAATTTATAAAACTACAGTATATCTGCTCCCTGGATCTATCCTATTATGACATTTCCCAGAACAACAAGTTCAGGACTGCCAGACAAGAGGAGAGTAGTCTGCTGTGTTGTATATCTGTCTTAAGATATCCTCAAGAAAAGACAAACCACTTTCCTTCAGGGCTTGTTTGTATACTTTATTTCACAATAGCTCTTACAACATCCAAGCAGAAAGCACCACTCCCACTATTTCTTTTGTGTTAAGTTTGTATCCTGTTATACTGTATGTAAACTATATATTAGTTTAGTCAAATGCTTTAGATCAGCATGCAGTTTTGTCCTCACTAACAGTGGGTACCTTGTTCATTGGAAATGCCGAAAATAGAGAAAGGCGAGGATGAGATGAGATGTGCGTCTTTTTGTACAAAATAGCAAATATATACACTTTGTAAGAAACTTTAGTAAGCACTTCATATTTATGTCCATTCTATGGATATGAGTGACTTTTTTAGTTGCAGTCCTTTAACAAAGTTTGCCAGGATCCCGATAAACCAATCCTCGAAGCCAGAAAAGTCATATACAGTACTTTATTAGCTTGTTCACCTTTAACATAACTTACAGGGCCGGTGCTCCCTAACCCTCCTGCCTATGCATTTGTCATTGCATGTAGACAGATTCGACGGGTAGACTATTTCGTCAGTAGACTGGATTTCTGGCTAGGCCACATCGTTTGCACTGGCTGGCTCTGTCTGGTAGTAGGTTGCGCAAGATTTGCAGCGGTGAGAGAGATGAAAGATCCTGGCGGCAGGGGCTGCGGCCTGGGGCACAGTGCACAGGTGGCCATAGCAGCATCTGCAGTGGTGGTGGAGCAGAGCCGAGCCATGTGAGGGGCAGGCAGGGAGAGCAGCTACAGCAAGGCAGGCAACAGCAATTCTGCGAAGCTTACAGTCCCCCTATGTCCGACTCCGCCCTCTGCTGAATAGCCTGTCACCCTCCTTCCCTCCCGTGCAGATACTAGCAGGAGAGGAGAGCTGACAGTGCTGATAGCCGATACTGATTGTTCCTCTACCTTATCTGCCCCCTTCCTTCTCTCTCCTGTGTTTTTACCCTCTCTATTTTCTTTCCCTCTTTTTTGTGTCCACCCTCTGCTTTCACCCCACTTCTCACTCCTCCATTTCCCCATCTCCCCTCCACTCTTCCCTCTCTCTGCTTTTCTTCCCCCCCCCCCTCCTCCTCATCAGAGGAGCTCACAATCTAATCCTACCATAGCCTAATGTCTAATGTCCTACCATATTATTATTATGTATTTATATAGCACTGACATCTTCTGCAGCACATTACAGAGTACATAGTCATAACACTGACCTCAGAGGAGCTCACAATCTAACTCTACCATAGGCATAGTCCAGTGATGGCAAACCTTTTAGAAGCCGACTGCCCAAACTGAGACCCAAAATTTACGAACTTATCACAGAGTGCCAATATGCCAATTTTTACAAAATACTCCAGTTTTAGTTAAGAAAAAACAACTCATATGGGTTGTTTCTGCATTTCATTTTTAGACCTTTAATGTATGAGTTGTTTTGTATTTTGTATAAATTGGCATATTGGCACTGTGATTTGTTTGTGAATCACAGGGACAGACAGACGGGGGAGACAGACAGACGAGACAGCCACAGAGGGGACAGGCACAGCCACACAGGACAAAGCCACACACAGGGGCAGAGACAGGCATACAGGGGAAAAAACAGGCACATGGGACAGGTACAGCCACACAGGGAACAGGCACATAGCAGCAAGACAGCCACACAGAAGCAGAGGCAGCCACACAGCCAACAGGCAGAGACAGCCACACGCAGGGGCAGAAGCAGCCACACGCAGGGGCAGAAGCAGCCACACGCAGGGGCAGAAGCAGCCACACAGGGGACAGGCATATAGGGGCAGAGACAGCCACACAGGGGCAAAGACAGCCACACAGGAGATAGCCACACAGCCGACAGGCACACAGGGGCAGAGACAGCCACACAGGAGACAGGCACACAGAGGGAGAGACATGCTTACAGGAAAAGAGACAACTACATGGCATGGGGGCAGAGACAGGCACACAGGGAGAGACAGCCACACAGGGGCAGGAACAGCCACATGGGAGACAGCCACACGGGGAAGAGACAGCCACACGGGAGACAGGAACACAGTGAAGATGAAATCCGCACACTCGCTGGTATAGTCCAAGGGTTTTTATTTGAATCCAACTTGCAAATACAGAAGTTTGGCTGACATGTTTCGGATAAGATCCTTACTCATAGCCTAAAACACTGACATCTTGGTGGAACATATATACTGTCAAGACCGCCCATAAGGGCGTATATTCCTCCGCCCATGGGAGCAAAGCCCTGACTTAAATTTAAAGGCACAGATCAGGGTCTGCAAGAATATGTCCACCATAACACTATATATAAAATGACAACAATGACAAAAATACAATAGCAAGGTAAAAAGGTACAAAATTACAAAAATAGAAAAACAGTAAAACGACATCAGTATATAAAATTAATATCCCACCTGGCATTTAAGCCATCAGGTTTCCTAGTACCCATCTGTAGAATCCAAAAAGCTTCTCTTATTCGTAGTTTTTTGTAAGCATCTCCTCGTCTAAAAGAAACAGTAACCCTCTCAATCCCCTGGAAAGTGAAACCCCTCATATTACCCTCATGTTTCTCCCTGTAGTGTCTCGCCACATTGCTAATGTTATCCGTTTTCCACGAGGCCCCATTAAAATGTTCAGAGATCCTTTGTCTTAAACAACGTGTAGTGCAGCCAACATATTGCAGGCTGCAGATTGTACATGTGACCACGTAAACAACGGATTTCGTGTTACAATTGATAAATTGGCGTAAAGGGAAATTTCTCTGATTAGCCATGGATGAGACAGTACGTGAAGAATGATGGTAAGTACAATAATTACAGGAAGAGAAACCACACCTGTACGATCCGGTAGTGGACAACCAAGTATGTCGCACCGGAACAGCAGAGGACTGAAAGAGGCTGGGAGAGAGGGTGGATCCCAGGGATGGGGCCTTTCTGTAGGCGAACCTACAACCTGGTTGGAGTACTTGTTGTAGCTTATCATCCGCATATAGCACAGGGATATATTTCTTGATGACCTGCACCACCTTGTCATACTGTTGGCTATATGTAGTTATGAAGTTGATAGAGCCATCGTTGGACTTCTAGACCCGTGTACTATCGGATTTGTCCCTCAAAAGTATTTCTCTATCTCTAGAGGCAGCAATTCTCTGAGCCCTATCAAGATCTGGGTCAGAGTAACCCCTCGCTTTAAAGCGTGACCTAAGGATAGAAAACTCGTGCAGTGTGAACTCATCTGTAGAGCAATTCCTCCTTGCTCTAATGTATTCCCCTACAGGGACACCCCTGAGAGTATGTTTCGGGTGGCAGCTGGTTGCCAGCAACAGAGAGTTCCCAGCACAGGGCTTTCTATAAGTTCTAGTGTTGATAGTTCCAAATTCTCCTGATCCACAGAGAGTGATATCAAGGAAATCCATCTGTATGTCATCTGATTTATATGTAAAAGATAGATTAAAATTATTATCATTAAGATATGACCAAAGCTGTTGTAGAGCTTCATCTGTCCCCTGCCAAATCAAAAGAAGGTCGTCAATGAAACGACCATACCAAACAATAGAATCCAAAAAGGGGTTTGTCTCTCCAAAAATGCGGAGCTCCTCCCACCACCCCATATAGAGGTTCGCGAGTGAGGGCGAAAACTTCGCCCCCATAGAAGCTCCGCACTTCTGGAGGTAGAACCCCCCCATCAAAAGAAAAATAATTGTGTGAAAGGAGAAACTCTGTTACCAATAGAATATATGCTTGTAATGGAGTCGAGAACGAACTGTACTTTGAGAGATGAAACTCAAGGGCCACAATAGCCAAATTGTGGGGGATAGAAGAATACAATGCTTTTACATTGAGAGTTACCCATTTACATTGTGATTTCCACTGTATATTATCTAGGGATGCAAGGACATGTTTGGTGTCTTTGACAAGGCCGGGGAGCCTCAAAACCAGTGGCTGTAGGTGGGAGTCCAGCCATTCCCCCAACCTCTCCCCAAGGGAACCAATGCCAGACACAATAGGCCTGCCCTCAGGTGGAGAGACAGGCCTATGTATCTTGGGGAGATGGTGGAAGATGGGAATGACTGGATTCCGGACCCTAAGGAAATCTGCCATATTCTTTTTCAGTAACCCCATCGATTCCCCCATGGAAACAAGTTGATCAAATTCAAGTTTAAAATCAAAAGTGGGGTCCGTGGGGAGACGGATGTATGTATTTGGGTCCTGAAGCTGTCGCAAGGCTTCTGCCCTGTAATCAGTTGCATTGAGAACAACCACCGCTCCCCCCTTATCCGCATTTCTAATGACAATGTCTGATCTCGACTTAAGTCTGACCAATGCCTGTCGCTCTAAGGGGGTTAGATTATACCTAATCCTACTACTTTCTGCTAAGGATTTCAAATCTCTTTCTACCAATTCTTGAAAATTTTCCACTGGTGAGGATCTACAGTAGACTGGGTAGTATTCACGGTTGAGTGGGGTGGGAAGAACCACATCGTCTATACTTATTTGGCCCATGCTTTCAGATACTAAGTGTTGTGCTGTAACAGAAGTGCACGTGTCTTGAAATGAAGAAATGGGAGGTAGTGGATTAGAAATGTGAGGAGGTAATGTATTAGAGGTGGAATGTGATAGGAAATGTTTCTTCAATAAGAGTTTTCTGACAAATCTATTCACATCCATGAGTGTATCAAAAAGATTAAATCTACAGGCCGGAATAAAATTAAGGCCTCTAGACAAAAGTGAAATCTCCTCGTGTGACAAAGTAGCATGGGAAATGTTTATTACATTAGACAGCTGGGTCACTACCTTCTTCCTGTGTTTCCTCCCCGCTCTCCGTGACTTCCTCCCGACCCTCCCTTGGGTGTCTGGTGAGGCCTGTACCATCTCCGTTTGGATTTCTTGGGGTGTTTGGGACGGGTCGCCTGATCTAAAGGGAGGGAATTCAAATTTGGTTGTGATCGGGAGAATTCATCATTATTGTTGGAACCTGAATGTTCTGGGGTATCTGACAAATCCGACTGCACATCCGAATTTTCTGGAGAGCTAAAGCTAACTCGTTTGGTGGGGGTCCTGGGGGAACGTTTCAAAATTGGTTTAGGGTTATGAGGTCCAACCGGACGTCCCCTCCCCGTGGAACTCCACCTGCCCCACTCATACACTAAACCATCACGATAATCACCAATATCTCTTAGATATTTAGACCTTTTAAGGTTCATAATGGTAGTTTCCAACTTGGCTACATTCTCCTTTAGCTGACTATTCAAATTATCATACATTTCTGTGTCAAGGAACTTGTCTACCTCAACCCGTGTACGAGAAATTTCCAGGTTGAGATCGACAAGTCTCTGTTCCTCATAAATCACAATCAATTTCATTAACTTTAACGAACAGTCAGATAAGATCTCATTCCATTCTATCAAAAATCTGTCACAATAAACATTCGTAGGAATTTTCTTAATTCTAAGACCACGTGGTATAATCCCCTCCGCCACATATTGCTTAAGGGCGGTGAGATCCCACCAAAGCTTGGTTTCTTTAGTTAGTTGATGTTCTAAATGGTTAAATACAGATTTTAAAGAAAGATCCATTTCATCCTCAAAAACTTTTGGTGTTCTAGAGAAAACTGTGACAAATTTATTGGCCCTCCTTAAGTCACAGCCCAAATCAGACTGTGACAAGAGTCTCTGATTAGATAAGTCCCCTTTCTGTGACTGATTACCACCTGCAACAGCAGGGATCCCCAAGTTCTGTGGGGGTGCATGCTCCACAAACCCAGACATATGTCCATTCAAAGCAGCTCCAAGCGGAGCAACAAAGTTTGCAGCAGCATTATTGGTGTTGTGGTCTGAACCACCAGGCAACAGAGGGGGCAAATAAGGAGGGTATGTAGGAATACAATGAGTCCCAGGAAAGTAAAGGGAAGGAGCTGTCCATGCTGGAGGGGCAGATGCAGAGCCCTGGGTAGACACAGGACCAGTGGGGGCAGAAGAAGTGGAGGGAGTTGTATTACTCACATGACGATGAGGGTTATACGGATATCCGCTTCCAGTATCCAGTCCCCCTGCATAGGAGGAAGTATGGAGGTTCACGGGTCCAGTGGAGAGCGGCTCCGTGTTAGGTATCCCGGTGTGCAGCCGAGCGGTGGCCGCCTGTAGTTGCCGTAGGACGTCTGGTGTAAGCAGTTGGGATATCAGCGTGCTAGACAACATCTGACCCGGAAGATCAGGGCGTACGCCAGGGGCCAATCCAGTGCCAGCACTCTCCGCACCAGACCCAATCACGGGCTCCCCCGCACTAGGCGGGGCAAGGCCAGGCAGCCGCTCTGATTGGATGCCAGACATCCGCTCCACTAATCCGGGCACACTCTGTTGCATCCGCTGCACAGCCGTCTCCACCATGGGACTCTGGATAGTTTCCTCCATCACGGACACCGCCGCCATACCTCCGGCAGGACTCGGAGTGGATTTCTGAGGGGACACCGACGGTAAAGGCTGGGTCTCCAAGACTCCAACTGGCACGGGTGGGATAATTAAAATATCATCACGAGCTTGCAAAATCTCTTGCGTGCAAGACTCCACAGTTGAAGGTAATAATGTCACTTGACTGCGTGTAATTCTCTGTGCCATGATGATATAACTGTATTGCAAAAAGTTGGTACATCAGATTAAGTCGGCCAAGTAACCCAAAGTTCACTGAGGGAGCAGTCCAAGAGGCCACAAATGAGGAAGTACAAATAGAGACAGACCGCTCTACCTCTGATACCTTTAAGCAAGGTGCTGGATGCCAGACAGCAGGACAGGAACACAGTGAAGATGAAATCCGCACACTCGCTGGTATAGTCCAAGGGTTTTTATTTGAATCCAACTTGCAAATACAGAAATTTGGCTGACATGTTTCGGATAAGATCCTAACTCATAGCCTAAAACACTGACATCTTGGTGGAACATATATACTGTCAAGACCGCCCATAAGGGCATATATTCCTCCGCCCATGGGAGGAAAGCCCTGACTTAAATTTAAAGGCACAGATCAGGGTCTGCAAGAATATGTCCACCATAACACTATATATAAAATGACAACAATGACAAAAATACAATAGCAAGGTAAAAAGGTACAAAATTACAAAAATAGAAAAACAGTAAAACGACATCAGTATATAAAATTAATATCCCACCTGGGGAGAGGTTGGGGGAATGGCTGGCTCCCTTGGGGAGAGGTTGGGGGAATGGCTGGACTCCCACCTACAGCCACTGGTTTTGAGGCTCCCCGGCCTTGTCAAAGACACCAAACATGTCCTTGCATCCCTAGATAATATACAGTGGAAATCACAATATAAATGGGTAACTCTCGATGTAAAAGCATTGTATTCTTCTATCCCCCACAATTTGGCTATTGTGGCCCTTGAGTTTCATCTCTCAAAGTACAGTTCGTTCTCGACTCCATTACAAGCATATATTCTATTGGTAACAGAGTTTCTCCTTTCACACAATTATTTTTCTTTTGATGGGGGGTTCTACCTCCAGAAGTGCGGAGCTTCTATGGGGGCGAAGTTTTCGCCCTCACTCGCGAACCTCTATATGGGGTGGTGGGAGGAGCTCCGCATTTTTGGAGAGACAAACCCCTTTTTGGATTCTATTGTTTGGTATGGTCGTTTCATTGACGACCTTCTTTTGATTTGGCAGGGGACAGATGAAGCTCTACAACAGCTTTGGTCATATCTTAATGATAATAATTTTAATCTGTCTTTTACATATAAATCAGATGACATACAGATGGATTTCCTTGATATCACTCTCTGCGGATCAGGAGAATTTGGAACTATCAACACTAGAACTTATAGAAAGCCCTGTGCTGGGAACTCTCTGTTGCTGGCAACCAGCTGCCACCCGAAACATACTCTCAGGGGTGTCCCTGTAGGGGAATACATTAGAGCAAGGAGGAATTGCTCTACAGATGATTTCACACTGCACGAGTTTTCTATCCTTAGGTCACGCTTTAAAGCGAGGGGTTACTCTGACCCAGATCTTGATAGGGCTCAGAGAATTGCTGCCTCTAGAGATAGAGAAATACTTTTGAGGGACAAATCCGATAGTACACGGGTCCAGAAGTCCAACGATGGCTCTATCCACTTCAGGGGCGCCTCTAGCCATTTTGTCACTCCAGGCGAGAAAACCTGTGGCGCCCCCCCCCCCCCCCCCCTTCAGCCACATGAACCCCCCCCCGCACACACACACACACACACACACACACAATATTATACTATAATGATAAAGGCTGCTCGTCCCTCGCCATCTCCCTGGGTGACTCCTGTCACCTGCAGTTGTCCCCGAAAGCCTGGCTGCACTCCATCACGCATGTGTGGCTCGCCAGGCGTGCTCCCGTCCCTGTACTTGTACTGCGCAAGCACAGATCGCGCCCAGGGACAGAAGCGCACCTGGAAGGGCCGCACATGTGTGACTGAGCGCAACTCGGCCAGGCTTTCGGGGACAATTATGGGTGACTGGAGTCACCCAGGGAAATGGCAAGGAACGAGCAGCCCTAACGTGTTTAAGGAAGCCTACGGTAAGTATTGTACCAAAGACGCTGCTCGTCTCTGGACTTTAACCACTTGAGGACCCACCCTTTACCCCCCCTTAAGGACCAGCGCTGTGCTGAGTGATCTGTGCTGGGTGGGCTCTGCAGCCCCCAGCACAGATCATGTAGCAGGCAGAGAGATCAGATCACCCCCCTTTTTTCCCCACTAGGGGGATGATGTGCTGGGGGGGTCCGATCTCTCATGCCTGCATGTGGCTGGCGGGGGGGGGCAGCTCAAAGCCCCCCTCCGCGGCGAAGATCCCCCCTCCCTCTCCTACCTGCTCCCCCGCCAGGAGATCAAGGCTGCACAGGACGCTATCCGTCCTGTGCAGCCAGTGACGGGACGTCCCCTGTCACATGGCGGCGATCCCCGGCCGCTGATTGGCCGGGGATCGCCGATCTGCCTTACGGCGCTGCTGCGCAGCAGCGCCGTACAAATGTAAACAAAGCGGATTATTTCCGCTTGTGTTTACATTTAGCCTGCGAGCCGCCATCGGCGGCCCGCAGGCTATTCACGGAGCCCCCCGCCGTGAATTGACAGGAAGCAGCCGCTCGCCCGAGCGGCTGCTTCCTGATTAATCAGCCTGCAGCTGGCGACGCAATACTGCGTCGCTGGTCCTGCAGCTGCCACTTTGCCGACGCACGGTATGAGTGCGCGGTCGGCAAGTGGTTAAACAACAACATTTCTTTGTTACAGCTGATACAAATCTTAAAATAAATCATCACTTGTTCTACTTCCTGCTTTCATGGAGGCATACATATTGTTAACATCCTGTGCTTTCTAATGAGCTTATCTGCTGTGGGGGCATGGCAGTCAGGTAACACAGGGAGGATCAAATTACAACTTGCGATTACTAATAAACGAGGGGGAATGAAACAGGCTAAATCTAAATACATACAGGGTGCATTTCTCCACATGTTCCTTCTGTCCTGTGTAAGAGTTCAGCTCACATCATCACAACTGTCTTTAGCCTACTAGTATGGGCTCGCTTACCTTAGCTGCCTCAGCATGCAGCCACTTGTTTGGGGGTCCGGGAGGAGAAGGGGGAGAGAGAGAGCAGAACACATGCCAAGGGGGGGCTCAGCAGGGGGCACAGACACAGTAGTCGTGCTCGTGGTGCAAGCTCCCTGTCCCCTCAGGCATGCAGCGCCGGCGCCAGCCAGGAGAGTCACGCTGGCTTCAGGCAGGGGGCGGAGTTAGAGGCGGCGTCGCACACGCAGTAAACAAACTGCGACTGCTGCTAGGGAGAGGAGCGGTGGGCGGGCAAGGAGATTTGGAGGAGGGGGAGTCGGGACTCTCCACTGAGACTCTATTGGCTGGGCCTGGGCGGGGGGGGGGGCGTCATAGAAGCGGCAGAGGCAGAGAGAGCACCACGTGGTGTAAATAAACCACGAGCGCCGCCGCAGAAAAGCGCAGCTGATTTTAAGAGCGGCGACCAGCCGCACGCAGTCTAAACCCCCTCCACAGCAGCGCGCCCCCCTCCCTTCATGCCGCTCCAAGCACCTGCTTGTAATGACAGCAGGTAAAGGCGCCCCTGATCCACTTCATAACTACATATAGCCAACAGTATGACAAGGTGGTGCAGGTCATCAAGAAATATATCCCTGTGCTATATGCGGATGATAAGCTACAACAAGTACTCCAACCAGGTTGTAGGTTCGCCTACAGAAAGGCCCCATCCCTGGGATCCACCCTCTCTCCCAGCCTCTTTCAGTCCTCTGCTGTTCCGGTGCGACATACTTGGTTGTCCACTACCGGATCGTACAGGTGTGGTTTCTCTTCCTGTAATTATTGTACTTACCATCATTCTTCACGTACTGTCTCATCCATGGCTAATCAGAGAAATTTCCCTTTACGCCAATTTATCAATTGTAACACGAAATCCGTTGTTTACGTGGTCACATGTACAATCTGCAGCCTGCAATATGTTGGCTGCACTACACGTTGTTTAAGACAAAGGATCTCTGAACATTTTATTGGGGCCTCGTGGAAAACGGATAACATTAGCAATGTGGCGAGACACTACAGGGAGAAACATGAGGGTAATATGAGGGGTTTCACTTTCCAGGGGATTGAGAGGGTTACTGTTTCTTTTAGACGAGGAGATGCTTACAAAAAACTACGAATAAGAGAAGCTTTTTGGATTCTACAGATGGGTACTAGGGAACCTGATGGCTTAAATGCCAGGTGGGATATTAATTTTATATACTGATGTCGTTTTACTGTTTTTCTATTTTTGTAATTTTGTACCTTTTTACCTTGCTATTGTATTTTTGTCATTGTTGTCATTTTATATATAGTGTTATGGTGGACATATTCTTGCAGACCCTGATCTGTGCCTTTAAATTTAAGTCAGGGCTTTCCTCCCATGGGCGGAGGAATATACGCCCTTATGGGCGGTCTTGACAGTATATATGTTCCACCAAGATGTCAGTGTTTTAGGCTATGAGTAAGGATCTTATCCGAAACATGTCAGCCAAATTTCTGTATTTGCAAGTTGGATTCAAATAAAAACCCTTGGACTATACCAGCGAGTGTGCGGATTTCATCTTCACTGTGTTCCTGTCCTGCTGTCTGGCATCCAGCACCTTGCTTAAAGGTATCAGAGGTAGAGCGGTCTGTCTCTATTTGTACTTCCACACGGGAGACAGCCACACAGGAGCAGAGACAGCCACACGGGGCAGGGACAGGCACACAGGGGGCAGGGACAGGCACACAGAAGGAAAGACATGCTTACAGGGAAAAAGACAACTACATGGCATGGGGGCAGAGACAGGCACACAGGGAGAGACAACCACACAGGGGCAGGAACAGCCACATGGGAGCCAGCCACACAGGGAAGAGACAGCCACATGGGAGACAGCCACACAGGAGCAGAGACAGCCACACAGGGGGCAGGGACAGGCACACAGGGGCAGGGACGGGCACACAGGGGCAAAGACAGCCACACAGCCGACAGGCACAGGCATATAGGGGCAAAGACAGCCATACAGGAGATAGCCACACAGCCGACAGGCACACAGGGGCAGAGACAGCCACATGGGAGACAGTCACACAGGAGCAGAGACAGCCACACAGGGGGCAGGGACAGGCACACAGGGGCAGGGACGGGCACACAGGGGCAAAGACAGCCACACAGCCGACAGGCACAGGCATATAGGGGCAAAGACAGCCATACAGGAGACAGCCACACAGCCGACAGGCACACAGGGGCAGAGACAGCCACATGGGAGACAGTCACACAGGAGCAGAGACAGCCACACAGGGGGCAGGGACAGGCACACAGGGGCAAAGACAGCCACACAGGAGACAGCCACACAGCCGACAGGCACAGGCACATAGGGGCAAAGACAGCCATACAGGAGACAGCCACACAGCCGACAGGCACACAGGGGCAGAGACAGCCACATGGGAGACAGTCACACAGGAGCAGAGACAGCCACACAGGGGGCAGGGACAGGCACACAGGGGCAAAGACAGCCACACAGGAGACAGCCACACAGCCGACAGGCACAGGCACATAGGGGCAAAGACAGCCACACAGGAGACAGCCACACAGCCGACAGGCACACAGGGGCAGAGACAGCCACATGGGAGACAGTCACACAGGAGCAGAGACAGCCACACTGGGGGCAGGGACAGGCACACAGGGACAAAGACAGCCACACAGGAGACAGCCACACAGCCGACAGGCACAGGCACATAGTGGCAAAGACAGCCACACAGCCGACAGGCACACAGGGGCAGAGACAGCCACATGGGAGACAGTCACACAGGAGCAGAGACAGCCACACTGGGGGCAGGGACAGGCACACAGGGACAAAGACAGCCACACAGGAGACAGCCACACAGCCGACAGGCACAGGCACATAGGGGCAAAGACAGCCACACAGGAGACAGCCACACAGCCGACAGGCACACAGGGGCAGAGACAGCCACATGGGAGACAGGCAGGCACACAGCCCGAGAGACCGGCTTACAGGGGAAGACACAGCCACATGGCATGGGGGCAGAGACAGGCACACAGAGGGAGAGAGAGCCTCACAGAGGTTACAGCCTGAACTTACCAAGCCTTAGGCACCGCAGAAATAGCAGCCTATCCATTGCACTGCATCTCAGTGATCGTCTGCAGTATCCCAGGGCAGCTCATTAGAGTTACACACACAGAACTCTGAAGGACCCCGCTTTCTGCAGGCTGACTCAAAAGTGCCTGTTTCCCAGTGTTTAAGAAAAATCTGTTTATTTCACTCAGGCGCTTATGAGTCAGCCTGAAGAGGTAGTGGGGTCCTTCAGAGTTCTGTGTTTGGTCAGGCAGCTTCTCCTTCTGTCTCCACGCGCGTACTGTGAGGGACGGAAATTAACTATTCGTGCATACAGCGGTGGGGATGGGGCAGCACGCGTGCCCACAGAAACGACCCTGCGTGCCACCTCGGGACTGCGTGCCATAGGTTCGCCAATGCTGGCATAGTCTAATGTCCTACCATATTATTATTGTTATTATGTATTTATATAGCCCTGATATCTTCTGCAGCACTTTACAGAGTACATAGTCATGTCACAGACTCAGGGCAGTTTCTAGGCTAAATTTCACCCAGGGCGAGGGTGTAAAAATCGCCCCCCCACCGTGGAGCCAGGTATAGGTGCCCACGGTATAGGTTAGCTACGTAGGTGCCACCAGTATGTGTTAATTAGCTAGATACCTGCAGTATAGGTTAGATAGGTAGATGCCCCCAGTATAGGTTAGATAGGTAGGTGTCTGCTGCATAGGTTAGGTAGGTAAGTGACTGCAGTATAGGTTAGATATGTAGGTGACTGCAGTATAGTTTAGGTAGGTAAGTGACTGCAGTACAGGTTAGATCGGTAGGTGACTGCAGTATAGGTTAGGTAGGTAAGTGACTGCTGTACAGGTTAAATAGGAAGGTGAATGCAGTACAGCTTAGATAGGTAGGTGCCAGTATAGGTTAGGTAAATGACTGCAGTATAGGTTAGGTAGGTAAGTGACTGCGGTATAGGTAAGGTAGGTAAGTAATTGCAGTAAAGCTTAGATAGGTAGGTGACTGCAGTATAGGTTAGGTAGGTAAGTGATTGCAGTATAGCTTAGATAAGTAGGAGCCTGCTGTATAGGTTAGGTAGGTAAGTGACTGCAGTATAGGTTAGGAAAGTAAGTGACTGCTGTATAGGTTAGGTAGGTAAGTGATTGCAGTATAGCTTATTAGGAAGGTGACTGCAGTATAGCTTAGATAGGTAGGTGCCAGTATAGGTTAGAAAGGTAGGTGCCTGCAGTATAGCTTAGATAGGTAGGTGACTGCAGTATAGGTTAGGTAGGTAAGTGACTGCAGTATAGGGTAGGTAGGTAAGTGACTGCAGTATAGGGTAGGTAGGTAAGTAACTGCTGTATAGGTTAGGTAGGTAAGTGACTGCAGTATAGGTTAGGTAAGTAGGTGCTGCAGTATAGGTTAGGTAGGTAAGTGACTGCAGTGTAGGTTTGGTAGGTGCTGCAGTATAGATAGGTAGGTAGGTGTTGCAGTATAGATTAGGTAGGTAGGTACTGCAGTATAGATTAGGTAGATAGGTGCTGCAGTATAGATTAGGTAGGTAGGTACTGCAGTATAGATTAGGTAGATAGGTGCTGCAGTATAGATTAGGTAGGTTAGGTGGGTGCTGCAGTATAGATTAGGTAGGTAGGTAGGTGCTGCAGTATAGATTAGGTAGGTAGGCAGTATAGATTAGGTAGGTAGGTGCTGCAGTATAGATTAGGTAGGTAGGTGCTGCAGTATAGATTAGGTAGGTAGGTGCTGCAGTATAGGTTAGGTAGGTAGGTTCTGCAGTATAGATTAGGTAGGTAGGTGCTGCAGTATAGCTTAGATAGGTAGGTAGGTGCTGCAGTATAGATTAGGTAGGTAGGTGCTGCAGTATAGATTAGGTAGGTAGGAAGGTGCTGCAGTATAGATTAGGTAGGTAGGTGCTGCAGTATAGATTAGGTAGGTGGGTAAGTGCTGCAGTATAGATTAGGTAGGTAGGTAGGTGCTGCAGTATAGATTAGGTAGGTGCTTCAGTATAGATTAGATAGGTAGGTGCTGCAGTATAGATTAGGTAGGTGCTGCAGTATAGATGAGGTAGGTAGGTAGGTGCTGCAGTATAGGTAGGTAGGTAGGTGCTGCGGTATAGGTTAGGTAGGTAGATGCTGCAGTATAGGTTAGGTAGGTAGGAAGGTTCTGCAGTATAGATTAGGTAGGTAGGTAGGTGCTGCAGTATAGATTAGGTAGGTAGGTAAGTGCTGCAGTATAGATTAGGTAGGTAGGTAGGTGCTGCAGTATAGATTAGGTAGGTAGGTGCTGCAGTATATATTAGGTAGGTAGGTAGGTAGGTGCTGCAGTATAGATTAGGTAGGTAGGTGCTGCAGTATAGATAAGGTAGGTGCTGCAGTATAGATGAGGTAGGTAGGTAGGTGCTGCAGTATAGGTAGGTAGGTGCTGCAGTATAGGTTAGGTAGGTAGGAAGGTTCTGCAGTATAGATTAGGTAGGTAGGTAGGTAGGTGCTGCAGTATAGATTAGGTAGGTGGGTAAGTGCTGCAGTATAGATTAGGTAGGTAGGTAGGTGCTGCAGTATAGATTAGGTAGGTAGGTGCTGCAGTATAGATTAGGTAGGTAGGTGCTGCAGTATAGATTAGGTAGGTAGGTGCTGCAGTATAGATAAGGTAGGTGCTGCAGTATAGATGAGGTAGGTAGGTAGGTGCTGCAGTATAGGTTAGGTAGGTAGGTGCTGCAGTATAGGTTAGGTAGGTAGGAAGGTGCTGCAGTATAGGTTAGGTAGGTAGGAAGGTGCTGCAGTATAGATTAGGTAGGTAGGTAGGTGCTGCAGTATAGATTAGGTAGGTAGGTGCTGCAGTATAGATTAGGTAGGTAGGTAAGTGCTGCAGTATAGCTTAGATAGGTGGGCAGGCAGCGTGGTGGGAGCGGGCATAATAGTAATAACTCACCTTTTTCTTCAGCAGAACAGCCGATCTCATCCCACGCTGCTTCAATGTACTTCCTTTCCCGGCATCTGTCTCAGTAACAGCTCCCCCTGTGTTGACATGCGGAACATCAACACAGGGGGCGCTGTTACTGAGACAGATGCCAGGAAAGGAAGTACATTGAAGCAGCGTGGGACGAGATCGGCTATTCTGCTGAACGAAGGTGAGTTATTACTATTATACCGGCTCCCACCGCCACAGCGCCCCCCTCAGGCCGCAACAATACAGCGCCCCGGGCGATTGCACGCATCGCACGCCCATAGAAACGGGGCTGCACAGACTGTCCTCAGAGGAGCTCACAATCTAATCCTACCATAGTCATAGTGTAATGTCCTACCATATTATTATTATGTATTTATAGAGCACTGACATCTCCTGCAGCACTTTACAGAGTACATAGTCATATCACTGACCTCAGAGGAGCTCACAATCGAATCCTATCATAGTCCTAGTCTAATGTCCTACCATATTATTATGATGTTTTTATATAGCACTGACATCTTCAGCAGCACTTCACAGAGTGTATAGCTGTGTCACTGACTGTCCTCAGGAGTTAACAATCAAACCGTCCTTATCTTGTCCTTATCTACTACTAACCTCCCCTAGCTGTCTCCATATTGGATGCTTGCACCTAACTTTAACCTTTCCCTCAGAAGTACCTAACTGTAACGTAATCTTCCATCTATGCCTAATCTTTACAGTACTTTACTTTACACATGGACTGGGTCCAGGTAAGAAACAGGCGCCATGACACCTCCTGAAGGGGGGGCTGCTAACAGCTCCTAGGGCGGTAAAAATGAGAAATTCGGCCCTGATAACTTATGTACATGAAGTGTATTTAGTAAAATGGCTGATTCAGTTTTAAAAAATGTGGACAAATTTGTTGGTACCTCTCCACAAACAAAAGAAGAACCCACAATTGTTTCTGAAATAACTTGAACTTCAAAAATATTCAGCATACATTTTTTATTTATTCTGCATTGAACAAAAAAATGGGACTTTGCATTTTTTTTTTTGATGCAGGAGAGAATATAAATAATCACTCAAATCACTATGGCATGGACAAAATTATGGTAGCTTTATTAATAATCTGCTGCATAGAGGAAAGTGTGTGTGTGTGGGGGGGGGGAGCAATTCCTGAAGCACATAGTGAGACTTCTACACGTGTTCGCAGGCAGTTTGGCCTACTTTTCCTTTGCTGCAGTTCATCTTGTATCTCCTTTGTAGTTGTCCTTGGCTTTTTGTCTGCCATTTACTCTATACATCTTGCCCCTCCCCTTCCCCCGCTGGTATGGACAAACCCGATGCATCCAGGGAAAAATCGCTAAAAACTGTATGTATGAGTCAGGCTCGTATCAACGACTGGACACCAGTGTATAGACGAGTCTGGACAACTGAGTAAATGTGCAGCACACCTAGCAGTGAAAAGTGGGTATGGCCACAGCAGACTTCAAGCAGGGCAAGATACTGGGCGTATTATAACAGTACATGAACCTAGAATGCATGCTCTAAGCTCTATATTAATGTGCCACACTCCCTTTACTTATACATTACTAGGTCACAGGCAAGCATTGCTGCTTCTCATTCCACAATGTCATACATTAAAGGAATATTAAAACAACTTTTTTGTAATACTCTATATTAGGATACATATTACCACTAGTGCTAGGGGCACTTTATTCACCCAGGTCTCTCTCCCTCTCTCATCCTTCATTCCTC